>NC_080754.1:61457005-61757005 GCF_020826845.1 Diceros bicornis minor
GCTGAGGCCGCGTCCCACATACAGCAACTGGAAGGATGTGCAACTATGGCATACGAATATCTACTGGGGCTTTGGGGAGAAAAAGGAAAAAAAGGAGGAGGATTGGCAATAGATGTTAGCTCAGGGCCAGTCTTCCTCAGCAAAAAGAGGAGGATTGGCACAGATGTTAGCTCAGGGCTGATCTTCCTCACAGAAAAAAACAAAATGTGGATCTGCAAGCTAAGTGTGCTGGTTGCTGCTGGGGTGCCCTTGCTTCCTGGCCCTCCCAGTCACAGTATGCTGAAATGTGTGTTGGTATAGTGACCTTACCCTGTGTATACAACTGCCTACTATAAATATTTCCATTGGAAAGTTTCATTATTATATTCAGCTAAACATCAGCTCAAAGCACTGCTTCCACCTCTAATGCATTACCACCTGGAGCATTCTAGTCTTCCCCCCTGACTTACCTGAAACCTCCCACTCCGATAGTGACAAAACTGTCTCCTGCCATCTGACAACTATTTAATCATTTCCTCAATCCCAGTCTCCATACACAGGGGTCTCACAGTTGTTAACCAGTATCCCTTGAGAAAGAACTTTATCAAGTTGAGTCCTCTGCTTACTCAGTTCCTTTTCCTTCAGTCTTACAGATCCCCTTCATTTCCGAAGTTACTTAGGTCAACACCATTTCCCCTACCACTTGCAGTGAGTTTGCTTCGTACTTTTGCAATACAGTTAGATTCTTTAGTCACATTTGCATTCCATCCAAGGATCCACAGACCTAAATACTTTTCGTAATTTGTATAAGTCAAGATTTACTCTTTATACTGTAAAAATCTGGGGATTTTGTCAAATGCAGAGAGGCAAGCACCCACCAGTAAAGCATCACACAGAATTCTTCACCTGTTCATCCCTTTCCACCCATACCATCCCTGGACAACTCTGGTAAACTGTGTACCAGATTGATAGCTTTGTCTTTGCAGCATGCCATAGAAATGAGATCATACTCTACCCAGCCTTTATAGACTGGCTTCTTTCCATTAGAAATATGAATTTGAGATTCATCCATGGCTTATATCTTTTTGTGTGTGTGTGAGGGAGATTAGCCCTGAGCTAACATCCGTTGCCAATCCTCCTCTTTCCACTGAGGAAGACTGGCCCTGGGCTAACATCCGTGTCCATCTTCCTCTGCTTTATATGGGACGCCGCCACAGCGTGGCTTGACGAGCAGTATGATCCGAACCTGCGAACCCTGGGCCGCCGAAGTGGAGCCCGAGAACTTAACCGGTACGCCACCGGGCCGGCCACCATGGCTTTGTATATCTTGATAGCTCTTTCACTTTTACCACTGGGAAGCGTTACATTGCATGTACCACATTTGGGTATCCTTTTATTTATTGAAGATTATCTTTGTTCATTTAGGTTTCTAGCCATTATAAATAAGGTGCAATATATAGGTGTGCTGGCTTTTTTGTTGACATTATATTTCAAAACAGTTGTGTCAATACCGAGGAATGTGATTGATGGATCATGTGTTAAGATTATGTTTAACTTTGTAAGAAAGTGCCCAAGTGTCTTCCAAAGTGGCTGTACCACTAGGCATAGGCCACAGCAATGAAAGAGAGTCTATGCTGTTCTGCCCCCTGGCTGTGAATTGATATTGTCTATCTGTCTGGAATGGTCTCTCATTTTTGTTTGCATTTGCTTCTCTCTAATGATAAATGATGTTGAGCGTCTTCTTGCATGCTTATTTCATGTGTATACCTTCACTGGTGAGTGTCTGTTCGGATCTTTACCCATTTTTTAATTGGGTTGTTTGTTTTCTTATTGTTGAATTTATGATGCTTGGTACATTTTAATACAAGTCCTTTCTTAGATATGCGTCATGCAAATATTTCTCGTAGTCTTGGGTTGGTCCTTTCCTTCTCTTAATGGTGATAATCAAGAGTGGAAAATTTTAACTCTAGGCAAGTCCACCTTAT
This sequence comes from Diceros bicornis minor, assembly GCF_020826845.1. Lineage (NCBI taxonomy): Eukaryota > Metazoa > Chordata > Mammalia > Perissodactyla > Rhinocerotidae > Diceros > Diceros bicornis. Next base: position 61,458,970 of record NC_080754.1, read on the forward strand.
CTTGCTTTTTCTTTGAAGACTCATTCTTTCAGTGTTGTATGTAAAAGCTCATCATGAAACCCAAAGTCATGTAGATTTTTCCTTTTCTTTTTCTAGAATTTTGATAGTTTTGCAGTTTATACTTACATCTATGAACCATTCTCGGTGAATTTTTGAGTCATGTGGAATGTTTGCGTCTTTGTTAACTTTTTTCCTTATGGTCACCCGGTTGTGCCATCACCATTTGTTTAAAAGACTATCCTTTCTCCCTCAACTTGCCTTTGATCTTTATTTTTTATTTTTTTGTGAGGAAGATCAGCCCTGAGCTAAGATCTATTGCCAATCCTCCTCCTTTTCTTTTCCTCCCTTTTTCTCCCCAAAGCCCCAGTAGATAGTTGTATGTCATAGTTGCACATCCTTCTAGTTGCTGTATGTGGGACGCGGCCACAGCATGGCCGGAGAAGCGGTGCATCGGTGCGCACCCGGGATCTGAATCCCGGTCTGCCAGTATCAGAGCACGAGCGCCTCACCGCTAAGCCACGGGGCTGGCCCCAACTTGCCTTTGATCTTTGACAAACATCAGTTGACTATATGTTTCTGAGTCCATGGACTCTGTATCCTTTTCCCTTTATCTGTTTGCATATTCTTATCCCAAGATCACAATCTCTGTACCTTTATAAATCTGAGAATGGAGAAGTATGACTTATTCAACTTTGTTCTTCACTGTTGTGTAGAATATTCTAAGGTTAGAAACATTTTGTAGATATCTACAAAATATCTTATTGGGCTATTGACTGAGATTGTGTGGACTCTATAGGTCAAGTTGGGAAGAGCAGATATCTTAACAATGAGTCTACTGATCATGAAAGTGAAATATATCTCCAATTAGGTAGGTTTTCTTTGCTAGCTTGCCACAGTCTTTGATGGTTTTCTGGATACAGCTTTGTCCTTAGTAGATTTTTACCTAAGGATTTTATTTATTTTGATTTTGTACCATTTTGTAAATGATATTTTCTTTTATTTTAATTTCCACTCATTCATTGCCAGCACAAAGGATGTTAACTGACTCTTGTAGATTGACCTCCTACTTCCTGTAACCATAGTGCACTCTCATCAAGGCCTGGAATACATAGTTCATACTATGCCCGTTTGAACTTCAAAAATTAAGGGACTGACAAATCTGACTATGAATTGCTGTGATTCAGCTTTAGAGTCAGTGCTCAACAGTAGACTGTGCTGCTCCCTGATCTGAGGCAGAGGGCGCCCAAACTCGCCTTTTCCTGACCCAGGGCCTCTGAGACTGGGGTGAAGCGCTGGGTGTTCTACCCATGGACCCATGTGCCCAGCCTCAGTGAGACAAGAGCTTTGTGTCCTCAGGACCCGATGGGATGGGGGAGTGCTTCCGTGGGGGGAAAACGCCCCCTGCCCACCCCTCTGGCTCAGGAGGGGGCTTTGGGGTGACTTCACCAGACGTTTTCCTTAAATTGTGAGCACAGAGCCTTCATGTTCTGGACTGTTCCCACATGGTTTATTCTCTACTTTCTCAGGGCAGGTTTTCACAAGGCTTATTTTACAGCAGGATCAGCCTTCAAGGGGCTGATGGGGAAATCACAGCCCACTGCGTGTGGTACAGACTCAGGGGCGTTTGTGGGAGGAGTCCCTGCAGAGGTTCAGAGATAGGGACACACAGGCGCACTCGTGAAAGGAATGTACGAGATATCCAGGCCTTCCCGTGGAAGGAGCTGGGGACACAGGACATGCCTGGAGGAGACTATAGAATCCCTGGGAGAAAGGGAAAAAGTGTGCAATTGTATATACACTGATTGTTAATGGCTAACTTTTCATATAATGTGAAAGCAGTTGTAAAAATATTGAAAAAGAGGAGATGTATTAAAACACATTAAGTTTCAATATTTTCAGTATATCAAAGTCAGAATTCATTATGATTTTACTTTCCTGGTTTAAAGGAAGACACATTATCTATAATCTATTTAAAATATATTTCTTAGGGCCGGCCTCGTGGCTTAGTGGTTAAGTGCGCGCGCTCTGCTACTGGCGGTCCGGGCTGGGATCCCAGGCGCGCACCTACGCACCGCTTCTCCAGCCATGCTGAGGCCGCGTCCCACATACAGCAACTAGAAGGATGTGTAACTATGGCATACGACTATCCACTGGGGCTTTGGGGAAGGAAAAAAAAGGAGGACGATTGGCAATAGATGTTAGCTCAGAGCCGCTCTTCCCCAGTAAAAAGAGGAGGATTAGCATGGATGTTAGCTTAGGGCTGATCTTCCTCACTAAATAAATAAATAAATAAATAAATAAATAAATAAATAAAACTGTTAAAAACAATTATATATACCCTTCTTAGCTTACCTTGTCATCAAATGAGAATATTGCCATGTTTGACATTTTCTCATATCACAGTGACAGTCTTAAATATTTTTAAATATTAGCTCATTGAAACATCTTTTGCGGGATTCCAATGTGACTAGTATCGTTAAAAAATAAGAATAAATCCAGGCCACTACCAAATGTTTTGTAAGAATGTAATAAGAATATATCATGAATCACTTTTAGATGATCCAAACACAATGGTCACTTTTTTTTCTTTATAAGGATGATTATCCCTGCCTGAGCTATCATCTGTTGCCAATCCTCCTCTTTTTGCTGAGGAAGATTGGCCCTGGGCTAACCTCCGTGCCCATCTTCCGCTACTTTATATGTGGGACGCCTGCCACAGCATGGCTTGATGAGTGGTACATAGGTCCATGCCTGGGATCCGAACCTGTGAACCTTGGGCCACCGAAGCAGAGCATGTGAACTTAACCACTAAGCCACCGGGCTCGCCCCACAAAGGTGATTTTTAAAATGCCCACCATTGCATTGCACTTAATCCTTTAGGATGAAATATATTAAAATTAATGCTTAGTGTCAGCTGACCACAGAGACCCAACAAGCTGGCCTGGACCCAATGAACAGCCCCACTGACCCACAGACTCATGAGAAATAGTACTTCTTCTTTCTTGTTTTAAGCAACTAAGTGTTGGAGTAGTTTGTTACATAGTGAAGACTAACTAAATACAATTTAACAAACATTTGAAATTGCAAAAGATTTTAATAAGGAAACAAAAGTCACCCACAATTCCAACAACACAAAATAACCAGTGTGAATATTGTGGTGTGTTTTCTATAGGTTTTTATATTTAGATAGTTATGTAGCTAGAGAGTGAGGGAGAGAGCAAGAGAAAGAAAGTGACAAAGATGACAGGAACACATGCAGAGCTTATATGATGTTATGTAATTTAAATCTTGCTTTTTCCCTATCACCACTGATTAGCGTTGTTTCACGTCCTTAACTGTTTCTGGAAAGTAGGACATTCATTGACTTGGAAACATCTTTCAAACACCACAGTTTCCCTCCTAGTCAGTCATGTATACCAGTTCCTTTATCGATGTGTGTGCCTATGAATCCAAGCGCCAGAAATATTCAGCCTAATTGCGATAAAATGAAAGAAACACACCTCTGTTGGCCGTCTGGTGTTGGAGTAGTTCACTAATTGAAGTTGATCTGAATAATTGACTAGGGCTTGAGCTTCGATTGATCACATTCGTCTTAGAGACAGGACACAGTTCTTGTGACCCTGCCCTTCCCGGGATGTGTCCCCTCCTCCTTGCTGCAGGACCCAGCCGGGGGGGGACAGGAGGAGCTGCTGGAGGAAACCCTTCTTGGACGATTACTCCTGGACCGCTTAACCCCCAGGCTTGCTCACTGGGGGACAGAGACCCAGGCGGGCAGGCAGGTGGGCAGGCAGGTGGGCAGCCGCCTGCACGGGACTCATCCTGGGGAAGAGACAGCCCTTCAGGTGGCAGGTCTACTCGGGGGCCGGGGTTACCTAAGAGGGTGGGCTGTTCTGAGTATAGCGGGCTGCCTCGGTTTTAGATTTGTGCACATCTGAGTCCTAGGAGGAGAGGGGGCTTGAATGTGACCTACTCAGGCCACAGCTGGGGCCACTTTCGAGAAGCATGGTTCAAAGCCACAAACAGACCCACAGGGAGTCCAATATTTCTTTTTGGGACTCCAACTCATGTTGGTGGACTTCAGGGAGAAGCGTTCACCTCTCTTGCTGGCCTTTCTCCCGCGCTCCTCTGTGCATCCTCTCCTCCTGTAATACGAAGCCAGGACTCAGCCTGGTGGTAGTAAACTATCCCAGCAGACTGGAGAGACAGGGGCCTCCATACTGGATTTTCTTTCCGTGCGGGAGCAGGGGAAGTAACTATGAGAATGCTCCCTCCACAACAGATTTTTCAGCCTGAACTGACAAGTTATCTTCACTCAAATCCTCGGGAGACGTTTGGAGACCAGGCCGGCTGACTGGGGTCACGTGTCCAGTGCACGCTGCTGGAGCCCTCACTGGGCACCAGGCCCTCCCGGTGTTTCCTCGTTCCCTGCTTCAGGGAGACGGCGGAGTGGGGGACACGGAGGCCAGGGCATTTGCTCAGATCGCACATGTGACAGTCCTAGGGGCAACCTGGAAGTAAAGGGCTGAGTCTTGTGCCCTCAGGAGCCAGTATAGAAAATGCAGTAGGTACCCAGATAGATGCAGCAAAGGATTCAGCCTCTTTCCCCCTCCAGGTGGTGTGACCTGAAGAAACACCAGAGACACAGGAATGACGTTCATCCCGGTTTCCGCAGTCTGTTTCTCAGAGCTCTGTTTTGGTCGACACTTGTGGCTTTGATTTTCTTTCATTCTGCAACACTCTCTGCATATGGAAACGCTCATACAAAGCTCACAACCAAAGTCACAGAAGTCAGTCCACTGGTGGAATCGTTTTGCGGAAATTCAATGAAAGTCCAATATTTGCCTGAAAGATGAGCTTTTCAGTTTAATGGCTGGTAGTCACAATTGTCTACACAGACACTCAGGTAATTCTAACGTAGCAGTGAATTCTCGATCCCCATTATACAAATGGCAACCTTTGTGTGGGCACGTCTATTAGGGGAGACCGACACTGCATCTCCGTGATCATTCTCCTCCCGCTGGTGCATCTGGACCACGAGGCCACTGCTGGGAATCCCTGGACTCAGAGACGGGCCAGGGCAGGCACAGCACTTGCCTCCTCTGAAGCCTCCACACGGAGGGGACTGCTGGTCCTGGCAGGGGTCAAAAGTTGAAGAGTGTATGCATGCTGTTTTCTCTGATCGGGGTGATACGCTGGCTCGAGGGGAAGAGGTGGGCTTTTCAAAACAGATCCACACTACCTAACCTAATGCTTCGACACATCCTCTGATGGGTACGCGTTTGTCACTAGGGTTTCAGAGAGGAACTCGCAGAAGGTGAGGGAGCAGGCAGCCGACAGACAAGGGCAGCAGGGCCAGGGGAAAGCAGCGTCTTAGGGGCCTTCTCTCCTGTGGCTGCCTTTCAGAGTTTCCACGCAGACACTCAATGCGCTGAGGCTGATGGACCCGGATTTTCTCAACAGTGGGCGTCTTTTGCCCGAGGGTTTTTCATGGATGTGAGTGATTCTGCAAGAAGCTCTAAGTGCTGGCTGCCTCCAAACTCCGGGATGGAGCACAGGCATCCCTGACAGTGGGCCCTGTATGCAGACCACCAGCCAGAGGGAGGCGATGGGGCTCAGGACAAAGGCTCGCCGTGGCCCCCACACTGGGATCAAGAAGGGCTATGGTGGCCCAGAAGCTTGTAAGTAATGTGGATAACTCCTTAGAGAATGCCGAACTCGTACCGCCAGGAGGCTTCAGAATAGCAAGAGCAGATGGCAACACTCATCTGTGGGGGAAAAGAGAAAGAGAGAGAGAAGGAAAGAAAGAGAAAGAAAAGCCAACTCACCTGGAGGCAGGCAGGGGGAAAATGGAACAGCCGTAGTCGAAATGGTAGAGTAGCTCTCTCGGGAATAGAAATGATCCTGGCATTGACAAGTGGGACCCTTGTGTTTATGGGGGGCCAAGTAGTGTTCTAAGCATTTTACACGCATGACTTCATTTTGTTGGCACTATTATCACCCCATTTTACAGCTGAGAAAACAGAAGCATGAAGAGGTAGAGACCCAGGAAGCTGAGGCCGGTTAAGGGAAGTCGTGGAAGCCAGACACTGCAAGAAATGAGGCTTCGTCTGGGGGAGGGAGAGCCCCTGAGGGCTGTCCTCCCTAAGCTCCTCCCCCTGGGCAGCTCCGCAGGTTGTGACACCCCGCCTGTCCCCTTTCCCCACCCCCAGGTACGGAGGTGGCTGATGCTCTCAGAACACGTCCCGTCAACGCGATAGTGAGGTTCCAGTGTGTCCCGGCGACAATGGGGAGACTCTCCAGCTACTTCCTCCTCTTGCTGGAGTGAAATGCCCCGAGGTCAGCAGCGGGCATTTGCGGTCATTGCACTTTTAGCTTTTTTTAAAATTTCAGTTGTTCTACTTTTTATTTTTGTTTGCAACATTTTCAGGTCTAAGGTGGCTGATGTAAGGAAGGACGGTAGTGGGATATGAGGGATTTCGGCGAGGACAGAGGCCGACCTCACGCAGCTGGCACCTTCAAGACATCGTGTGTCCCTGGTCCTGCCGTCACTGCCAGTGTCAGGGTAAAACAACAGAAAAGAAAGGAAAAGCTTTTAGGATAGCGATCATTAGGTATCACCCAATTCAAATCTTCAAAAGCAGAGTCAAGCAGGTGAAGAATCAGCAAAGAAAACTTTGAAGATGATTTGATAACGTTATATCGACCCAGCTGACCAGTCAGGGCGAGTATCTTGTTGTGACTGTGACTGTTTGGTTTGTCTGCTTGCCTCTGGCAGGTTCAGTCACGTCCCTCCCTCTGCAGTCCTGGTTCTTCACAGCCTTTTGCTTGATCGGAGACAGTCAGGGTCAGGAGGTAAACCCAACAACTCTCTCGCTACACCCATCACCAGTGGAGGCAAAAAATAAAACCAGACACCACCGCGCCCCATTTAATACACAACTTGAATTCACTCCTGACCGTGGAATCCATGGTTCTCGGGGTGTGAGAGCGTCAGACGATGCCCTTGGCGTTTTAGATGCACACAGACCCACAGTCACTCAGATGGAGCGTTGTCCCCCATCTCAGTTTACTCCCCGAGATGTAAATCTCCCTGGGGAGCGTGAGGGAGAGCCGTGCCCAAGCTGGCTTCCACTGCAGACGCACGCCCACGAGAAGGACAGGAGAAGGGCGAGAGACACTTCGTCTTCCCCTCACACCCTCCACTCCCCCGGGCCGTGCTCAAGCGCAGCCACATACCAGTCTCCTCTCCCGTCCTCCTTTCTGCCCTCCTAGTCTTCTCTTCCCTGCCAAGTCTTAGCTCTGCGTTGCCCATTGGGTGTCCCTCGTGATCAGCCGCCACTCCCTGGCCGCATGACCTTGGACAGGCTCCTCGAACTCTTGGTGCTCTGGTCTCTTCATCCCTAAGATCTAATAATCGGACCCATCTCGCTGGGGGTTACATGAGACAATGTGTGCAAAGTGTCAGCACAGTGTCTATTGTAATTGTGGTTGTTGTTCTTGTTGCCACTCAGAGTTTTTTCCGTTGGCTAGAAAACCATTATTTACGTGATTATGCATACTCTGATGATTGCTTAAGAAAGCAATGGTGTGCACTCCATCATTCCCATCTTCTCTCGCAATTCCTGAAGAGGGCCCATGACAGCACTGGATGGGGCCAAGTAAAAGTCCATTCAGAGTGAGCAAAGCTGCCTCCTTGTGGCACTAACCTGCGCCTGACGATGTCTTTTGCGGGGCTTCTCCTAGGGAGCTCTAGGCGGGGCTCCGCCCTTCCAAGCTGACTCTCAGAGCCCAGCCAGGACCCACTGCTATTGTACTGCGCCCACGTGGAAGCCAAAATGCTTCTCCAAGGTAGAGCAGGGAGGGCACCAGGATTTTCCTTCTCCTCTCCGATTGACTAGCAGGTGAGGGGTTCTTCAGAAGCCACACACGCCAGCTGTTTTGGCCACAATGGCCATAAGCTGACTGGATGTCATTCTCCCCCAGTGGAGCGGCAGCTCAGGACAGCTCCAAACAGCATCCAGACAGTGGTGTAAACACCAGGCTGGCTGAGTGAAATCACTGGCCGAGTCATGCTCTGCACGGGGAGGCTGAAGAGCACGCATGCAGCCCACAGAGGCTCCCGGCAAGGCGCTGGGGCGCCTCCCTGCCACGGCGCCGGTGTGGGACTCAAGTGTCATTCCTCTGTCAACAAATGCTTATTGAGTGCCCACCTGCTAGGTGCCAGCACAGTGATCATTTTTCCAAACAGTGTCTGTGTCATTTAAGCCCGACGGAGGGTGCCCAAAGCAAATTTCAGCCTGTGTTCAGGAATTTCCCTCAACAGAAACCCGTGTTAACAAGAAAAGGGAAGGAAGGAAGGAAGGCAGGCAGGCTTAATTAATATTCAAATTTTAAATAGTAATGAGATTTCAGTTGTTCTACTTTTTAATTTTATTTGCAACATTTTCAGGTCTAGAGGTGGCTGACGTAAGGAAGAACGTTAGTGAGATATAAGGGTTTTTGGTGGGGACAGAGGCCGACCTCACACAGCCTGCACCTTCAAGACATCATGTGTTCCTGGTCATGCCGTCACTGCCAGTGTTCTTTAAATGACCATCTTAAACTGGTCAACAGAGCACGGTCAGAAGACGTATTCTTATCCCTAAACTTGTCTTGCAAAGTAAAAGAAAATAAATTAGACCTGCTTTTTGCCGCTTGGTCTTAGAAGAAGATAGGGTATGGAGAAGCCAGCAGGGCCAGGATGAGGGTGAGGCCAGCGAGCACTTTGTTTGGGCACAAAATTTAAGGGGGCACCAAACACACATTTATCACAATCAATAAATTTATTTTTTTTAGGAATAGTGGCCCTGAGCTAACATCTATTGCCAATCTTCCTCCTTTTTTTCCCTTTTTTCTCGCCCAAGCCCCAGTAGAAAATTGTGTGTCATAGTTCTACATCTGTCCAGTTGCTCTTGGTGGGATGCCGCCTCAGCATGGCCTGATGAGCGGTGAGTAGGTCCCCGCCCAGGATCCAAACCGATGAACCCCAGGCTGTCGAAGGGGAGCGCATGAACTTAACCGCTACACAACCGGGCCGGCCCCTGATAAATAATATTTTAATGCAATATCTTTCTAAAAATCAAAATTGATGCAAAAATCTATGAGGAACAACATATCGAAAGCTTACACACAGAAAGGACCAATGCTATTGACTTTTCCCCAGACTGTGACACAGAAATGGAGGCAAGCCCCCGTCTCCCCCCACCGCCCCCGCCCAGTTCACAAGGGCCATTCCCATGTCACCCATGAGGGCACAGCCGCCCCACCATCCCTGCTCACCTCTGGCCAGGGCCAGGTCCACGAGGAATGGGAAAAGCCCTTCAAGTGCTCAAGTGCACTCCCTGCTCGCCGGCTCCAGGGAAATGTTTAAGAACAGGCTCTCCACGGGAAAGGTCCTGACAACCTCCCTGGTGGAGATGCTCCCAACCTGACTAATTTCAAGTTACCCACGTGACGTCACTGAATGCGGAGTGGGGAAAAGACGCCCTGGACTGGCTCTCCAAGGCAGGCCAGCCTCTTCCAGCACCAATGGGGCAGAGAGACCTCTGAGAATTGGGGAATCGGTTCCCTGCTGGAGGGTGAACCAAGGATTCCTCAGGAGAATAATAAACGAGGAATAGCCCAGAAGAGTGATGAACCTGAGTATTTTATTCACCTCGCATCCTCAGAACCCTAACCCTGATCTCACGTCTTGAATTCGCTTCAAAAAAATCTGAGGTGGGGGGAATGGGGGTGGGTGTGGACCGGCCACGAGTTGATAATTGCTGAGACTGGGTGCGGGCATATGAGGCTTCATTATACGAGTCTCTCAACTTTTGTAGGTTTGAAGTTTTCCATAAGAAAGAGTTTACATTTTTTTTCTATTCTTACTTTTCAGATAGAAAATTAGCAAAACAAGGGCTACTTATGACTATCCTAAAAGTCACGACCACTCCCCCAGAGGTGTGTGTGAACACTGTAAGATCTTAAAAACTATATTAATGGGACAATAATATTTAAAGAATGATAATAGAAAAACCCTAGAACAAGGTAAGTATCGCTTTGGATTCTGAATTCTTGAGAAGGGAATTCAGTGGCCCTTGAACTTAACAAGACCAGGAGGGCAGGCCGGGGATGCAGGGGTGGGCAGAACCGTCAGGAGGTGGGGGCTTGTGCAGTTGGCTGGAATAGGAGGTGACGGAGTAAGGGAGCTGGGAGGAAGGGCCTAGAAATGCAGGATAGGTCCCAGCTCGGCCACTAGCTTGCTGTGTGCCCTCAGGGCAGACCCTTCACCTCTCATAACATCAGCTTCTGATCTGTAAGGTGGACAACTGGGGACTAGCCGATTTCTCATGCTCTTCTAGCCCCGACGCGATGAGGCGGTGAAGACAGAGCTGACTACACACACTGCGCGACGCCAACCCCCTGAGCGGCCAGCACACCCAGCAGCAGACACTGCAGGTGTGGAGCTGAGGTCGGCTGGCCGGCTGGGGGAGGACACAGGGGAAAGCCAGCAAAGACGTTGAGTCGGCCGGGGGGAGTGCATCTAGCGGGGGAGCTGCTGCAGGAGCCCTGGGCAGCAGCACAGAGCAAATGGTCAGGTGGTTCCTGGGCACCATTTTGAACCTGAAGGTCAAAGTGGGTGAACTCATGGCCCAGACCAGAAAGATCTCAACTCTCCAAGGATCTAGAGGCCTGGCCCGAGGGTACAGGAGCCAGAGAAAGGTCTGCCTGGAACATTAGCGCTCAAACGTTAGTGGGCAGCAGAATCAGCAGGGGAGCTTGGAAAGGAGAGGATCTCAGGACCCGCCCGCAGAGGCTCGGATTCAGTCGGTCTGGAGGGGGTCCCAGGAACCTCCACTTTTTGACAAGCTCCTCGGCAGTCCTGGTACAGGTGACCGGTCCATGTACCAGTTTAAGAAACATGGCTCTGAGGGATGCAGCCTAGACCAGAGGCATGTCCCACAGGATAGGATAGGGAATGACAGGAGCACCATTTTGTCGTTACATCTGGGACAAACCACCTGAGTCATTTGAGATTATAACTAATTGTCTGCAGCTGGGATGGCTGGTGGGGGGTTGGGGGGAATTCTCTTACAGCACTCCTGTGAAGGACAGCTGTGTCTGTGAGGTGACTGTGAGCTGGACCCCAGGGGAGAGGAAGAAAAGAAAGTCGTTCCCTGGCACACAGTCTCTGAGGAGAAAGCTTCCCCTCTTTTTGCTCCCACATGTAGACAAGAAAGAGTTGAACAGAAGACAGAGCGATGGGGAAGCCTGCCAGGATAGCCCTCCTGTGGGAGTGTGGAAGCTAGTCTCCAAAGATGGCTCCCCATGAACCATGCCTCCCAGGGTTCATGCCCTTGTGTAGTCCCCTCTCATACTGAACCTGGGCTGGCCTGTGACTCTCGTTGACCAGCAGAATGCAGGGCAAGTGACATAGTGCAACCTGTGGGGCTGAGCTTTAAGGGATCTGCAGCTTCTGCTTTTGCCTCTTGGAATGCTTCTTCTTGAACCAAGCCGCCATGCTGTGAGGAAGCCAAGAGGGCCATGTGGAAATGTCTCAAGAGAGAACTGAGACCTGGCCAGACAGCCCCAGCGGAACATCAATTGTGGACCTTCTAGCCATCTCAGCATCTCATCCAGCACCAAGTTAAGCAGAAGAACTACCTGGTAAGCCCTCAGAAGCATGAGAAATAATGCACTGATATTGTTTTAAGTCACTGAGTCTGGGGGTAGTTTGTCACACAGCAACGGATAACTGAAGGAGGGAGTTTCCCCAGAACTGACACGGTCACATTCAATTCTGGGCCTGAGCAAAGTCGGGACGGTCATCGATTGTGTCCCGATGCTTAGAGTACACTAGTTTCAGAAAGGGGAGTTTATTCTCAAGCACATGGCCGTGATATTGCTTACTAGAAACAAAAAGGCAGTTTTTCCTACCAACTTGCCAACTAACAGTACAAAATTGAAAGATAATGAGAATTAGGAAGTTTCATATGTGTTTGGGTTCACACATAGTTACCACTAACCATAAAATAAATGACATTATGTAATAAATTTCTCCAATTTGAACAATAGTAAATTATGACCATCCAGTTATTTCAGAAGAGTCAGGAGGGATCTATGGAAGGCCTATGCTTGTTGTGCTCAGTAGAAAGACAGACTTACTCTCTTTGGGTTGCCTGGTTCCCTATGCTTATGATAAGTAAGACATTTGAAATCCCAGACAGTTTATGTTTCAATAAGTAATGCTAACATGTGACAATATCTCCACATTCCTCTTTTAAAGTCAGAATACTGCTGCCTTAATTCAGCACCTTGGCATTTGTTACTGTTTGTTACACTAACAAGTAAGATGATGAGAATCCTGATGAAGGCTTCCAGTGAAAACCTCTGTGATTAAAATGCCATAAAGAAATTTGCTGGAACCCCAAACATGTCATACTAAGGAGATGACACAGGCATGTTCTTTTTTCAGAGAAGGAAACCATTTCTCCAACAGAAACGTGCAGGTAGTTGGTCTGGTGTTCATGCAGAGTGGTGACTGAGCGATGCACGTGGAAAAGCACAAAAGAGTTGGTGCAGATGTTTTGTAGAATATTAGACAAATATGAAAACTTTGGGTTTAAATGAACAACTGAGGCCCAAAGATGTTGGCTTTTAATTATAGAGATATTATTTTTTATTTCCCAACAAAAATTTGAGGCATAAAAAATCTTGGAATACTCATATATGGAGATTGCTTACAGCTAATGTTTACTGAGTTTTTCCTACATTCAGGCCCTGTTCTAAGTGCTTTCCGCATGTATTAAACTTGACCTTCACAATAAACTTGGGAGGAAGATCTATCGCAGATGGAGAAACTGACACATAGAAAGGTTAAGTAGCTTGCCCAGGATGCCTCTAGTTTAATAACTGAGGAAATTAGAACTCTAACCCAGGCAACCTGAATGCAGAGCCTGCACTTTTAAACATAAAACTATTGTAAAATGTTGTATCCTCCACAGTTTAAGAACCACACATCTTAGTGGAAAGCTATTTATTTTAAGAGAAACCATACAGTGTAGTGTCCGATGCACAGTAATCCTGTAATATATGCTAGATAGCACCATTAATACAATAATATCATTATTCATAGAAGAGAGATTTGCATTGGCACACATTTCCAACACATGTTGGTATGCATTTTTCAAACTGAAAGATTTTTATAGTATGGAGGCCAGCAGGGTACAAAGAGGTAAGAATAATTTATGGCTAAAAGCCAAACGGCCCACTGCTTGCCCACCCAGCTCCACACTTACCTGCACTCGTGGTAGAGCCTGGAAGTCAGCCCACTAAGCACCATATGTACCAGATCATCACGGGGGTAGGTTCAGGAGACAGCCTTCCCCCTGATTTGACCAATTTAGCATTTGAGGAGTAGTCTGTCTGTGCCTCTCTTGGGAATTTTTTAAACAATGGGTTGAAAGAGAAATTAGAGGAGACAGACAATATTTTGGAATCAACCTAATAAATGTCAGCAGCTGCGATGCAGACAATCAGCACAACGAACAACGGGCCCTTCCTCGTGGATGCGAAGGGATGTCGGCCTGAACAGGGTCTGTCCTCCCCCAGTGGCTCTGCGCCCAGGCTACCTCGTCTCCTTGCAGAATGACCTCCACTCACGCCAACGTGCTGTTGTGCTCTCCTGCAGCCCTCTGGCTCGATCTGGACAGTACTGCCACTGGCCGCTGGACTCTCCACTGAGCATCCCTCACACATCTCCAACTCAACACGTCCAAACACTGACTCTTCCCCTTCGACTCTCCATCTCGGCTGATTAGTTGTGGAGACACCCCATCCATCAAGCCAGCCAAGCTGAGAAACTAACATGATCCTAGACTACTCCACACCCCTAGTGTCCACGTGGAGTTGGTCACCAAGGCGTGCTGATTTACCTCCTAAGAATATTTTCCATCTGTCTCTTCTTCTCCATATCCCTGCCGCTGTCCAAGGTTGGCTTCTACATTGTTTGCTAGGGCTGCCATTACAAAGTACCACAGACTAGGGGCTTCAACGACAGAAAGTCATTTCTCCCAGTTCTGGAGGCTGGGAGGCCAAGATCAAGGTGTTGGCAGGGTTGCTTTCTTCTGAAGCCTTCTTGGCTGTAGGCAGCTGCCCTCTCACTATGTCTCCACAAGGTCTTCCTTCTGTGTATCTGTGTGCTATTCTCTTCTTCCTATAAGGACACCCGTCATACTGGATTAGGGCCTGCCCTAATGACCTCATTTTAACTTGATTACCTGTTTAAAACCTTAGGTCCAGATACAGTCACATTTTGAGGTACAGGGGCTTAGGATCTCATCATAGGAATTTTAGGGAGTCAAGATTCAGCCCACAACAGGGTCTTTATCATCTCTCACCTGGTCTACCATAAAACTCCGCATTGTCCAAGGTTTCTACAGCTATTACCCTCTATTTTCAAAGTTTTCTATCAAGGACCATGTATTACTTCTATTATCAGAACAAAAAATCCATGAATTAGAGTGACGTCAGCATCATGGCAGAGTGAGCCTTCCCATAAACTCTTCCCAGGATAAGATACAACAAAAGGAACAGTCACAGACCACCAACGAAATCCTAGACAGTGAAAAGCAAGATCGGAAAGATCCAGACTGCTGCACATCTGAGAGTGGAACATGCTGGGCCCCTGGAAGAAGTGGGGAGAGGTAAGGAGAACTCCTCTCCCTCCCCATCAGATCAGCGATCCCAGTCCGTGTGGCTCCCAGAGAGGGGGGAGGGGCCGCCCTCTGCGGGGAAACTGCAGCTCTTTGAGCTTTCTCAGCCAGTGGGAAACTCCCACACAGAGGACTCAGAACTGCTACGGGGTACCATCAACATCTGAGCACCCCAGAGAGCAGATAATGAGGGGTGAATGAGAAGCGTCCCACACCAGGGACCCAGTGGGCAAAAAAGAGAGCCTCCCCCCCCGCAGCAAACCGGATCCTGCAGCTCAGCCGAGCAGACCAGACCAAGCGACCGGTGGATTGCAGCAAACAGCCGAGTCAGAGCGCAGGGGGCTCAGATTACACAGCTCTTTACCCCGACACGGTGGCGGTGGGTGGAAATTGCAACCAGATATTTCCAGGATGAGGAAAAACAAAGCCAATACAGGAACCACAATGCAAAGGTACATGAAATCACCAGACCAGAAGGAAAATGACAAGCACCCAGAAACCAACCCTGAAGACACAGAAATCCATAACCTAAACAACAGAGATTTCAAAATAGCTATCATAAAAACACTCAACGAAATACGAGACAACACAGACAAACAATTCAATGAGATTAGGAGTTTCTTCATAAAAGAGATTGAAATCATAAAGAAAAACCAATCAGTACTGATGGAGATGAAGAACACAATGGAGGAGATAAAGGAGAATCTGGAATCTTTAAAGAACAGAGCTGACAACATGGAGGAAAGAATTAGCATTATAGAGGATGGGAATACAGATATGCTCAGGATGGAAGAGGAGAGAGAACTAAGACTAAAAAGAAATGAAGAAAGTCTCTGAGAAATATCTGACTCTATTAGGAAATGTAACATAAGAATTATAGGCGTTCCTGAGGGAGAAGAGAAGGAGAGAGGAACAGAGAGCCTATTCAAGGAAATAATAGCTGAGAACTTCCCAAATCTGGGGAAGGAGCAGGAAATACCAGTAAGTGAAGCCAATAGGTCACCTAAATACGTCAACAGGCAAAGGCCCACTCCACGACGTGTACTGGTAAGGCTGGCCAAAGTCAATGACAAAGAAACAATATTAAAGGCAGCTAGACTAAAACAAAAAATAACGTACAAAGGAACTCCCATCAGGCTCTCCGTGGATTTCTCAACAGAAACTTTACAGGCTAGGAGAGACTGGAAAGATATATTCAAAATACTGAAAGACAAAAACTTTCAGCCAAGAATCCTCTATCCAGCAAAAATATCCTTCAAATATTATGGAGAAATAGTAACTTGGGAAAGTTACATAAACAAAAGCTAAGGGAGTTCATGGCCACGAGACCCCCACTACAAGAAATAGACAAGAAGGCCCTCAGGCCTGAAAAAAAAGAAAAGAAAGGGAATACAAAGCTTGGAGCAAGGAGAAAAATAGGTAGACAAACTCAGAAAAATAGATCTTTACCGGAATAGGTTAGCAACCACTTAAATACCAAAATCAAAGATCAAAGGAAGGAATTCACCAAAAATAAATTTAACCTCATCACTGTAAACACACACACACACACACACAACACAAGATAGAATAAGGTATAACAAGAACGACTTCGAAGGGGAAGAGGAAAGTGATTGAATTGACTTAGTATAAGGAAATAAGAGGCCATCAGATAATGGACTATCTCATACACAAGATTTTTTACACAAACCTCAAGGTACTAACTAAACAAATAATCAAAACAAAAATCACATATGATAAACAAAGAGAAAACTAGAAGAGTCATAAGACAGAACAACCAAACTGAATTGGCAGTCCGAAACAAATGGGACAAGAAACAAAGGAAATGCAAAAGAACCGGAAAATAAGTGACAAAACAGCAACATTAACCCCTCATATATCAATAATTACCCTAAATGTAAATGGATTGAACTCTCCAATCAAAAGATACAGAGTGGCAGGATGGATTAAAAAGCAAGACCCAACAATATGCTGCCTCCAGGAAACACATCTCAGCTCTCAAGACAAGCACAGGCTCAGAGTGAAAGGATGGAAGACAATACTCCAAGCTAATGGCAAACAAAAGAAAGCAGGTGTTGCCATACTCATATCAGACAAAGTAGACTTCAAGATAAAACAAGTTAAGAGAGACAAAGAAGGGGAATATATAAGGATAAAAGGGACATTCCACCAAGAAGACATATCACTTATAAATATACATGCACCCAACATAGGAGCACCAATGTACATAAAGCAACTATTAACAAACCTAAAAGGAGACATTAACAACAACACAATAATAGTAGGGGATCTTAATACCCCACTTACATCAATGGATAGATCATCCAGACAAAAAGTCAATAAAGAAACAGTGGACTTAAATGAAAAACTGGAAGAGATGGACCTAGTAGACATATACAGAGCACTGCATCCAAAAACAGCTGACTATACATTCTTCTCAAGCATGCATGGAACATTCTCAAGGATAGACCATATGTTGGGAAACAAAGCAAGCCTCAATAAATTTAAGAAGATTGAAATCATAACAAGCATCTTTTCAGACCATAATGCTAGGAAACTGGAAATGAACCACAAAAAAAACTGGGAAAGTGACAAAAATGTGGAGATTAAACAACATGCTGCTGAACAACCAATGGATCATTGATGAAATTAAAGGAGAAATCAAAAACTATCTGGAAACAAATGAAAATGAAAATATGCCATACCAAACCATATGGGATGCAGCAAAAGCGGTCCTGAGAGGGAAACTCATAGTGATACAAGCCCACCTTAACTAACAAGAAAAAGCCCAAATAAGCAACCTTAAATTACACCTAACAGAACTAGAAAAAGAAGAACAAACAAAGCCCAAAGTCAGCAGAAGGAGAGAAATAATAAAAATCAGAGCAGAGATAAATGAAATTAAGACCAAAAAAAACAGTAGACAGGATTAATGAAACAAAGAGTTGGTTCTTTGAGAAGATCAACAAAATCAACAAACCCTTAGCCAGGCTTACTAAGAAAAAAAGACAAAAGGCTCAAGTAAATAAAATTAGAAATGAAACAGGAGAAATTACAATGGATACCACGGAAATACAGAGGAAAATAAGAGAATACTATGAGAAATTATATGCCAACAAATTGGACAATCTAGAAGAAATGGATAAATTCTTAGACTCATACAACCTCCCAAAACTGAACCAAGAAGAAATGGAGAATCTGAATAGACCAATCACAAGTAAAGAGATTGAAATAGTAATCAAAAACCTCCCAAAAAATAAAAGTCCAGGACCAGATGGCTTCTCTGGTGAATTTTACCAAACATTCAAAGAAGATTTAATACCCATCCTTCTCAAACTATTCCAAAAAATAGAGGAAGATGGAACACTTCCTAAATCATTCTACGAGGCCAACATCACACTGATACCAAAGCCAGATAAAGACAATACAAAGAAGGAAAGTTACAGGCCGATACTGCTGATGAACATAGATGCAAAAATCCTCAACAAAATATTGGCAAACCGAATACAGCAATACATTAAAAAGACCATAAACCATGTTCAAGGGGGATTTATACCAGGGACGCAGGGATGGTTCAACATCCGCAAATCAATCAACGTCATACATCATGTCAACAAAACCAAGAATAAAAACCACATGGTCATCTCAATAGATGCAGAGAAGGCATTTGTCAAGATACAACATCCATTTGTGATAAAAACTCTCAACAAAATGGGAATAGAAGGAAAGTACCTCAACATAATAAAGGCTATTTATGACAAACCCACAGTCAACATCATACTCAACGGGGAAAGACTGAAATCCATTCCTCTGAGAACAGGAGCGAGGCAGGTCTGCCCACTCTCACCACTCCTGTTCAACATAGTACTGGAGGTTTTGGCCAGAGCAATTAGGCAAGAAAAAGGAATAAAAGGAATCCAAATAGGTAACGAAGAAGTGAAACTCTCACTATTTGCAGATGACATGATTTTATATATAGAAAACCCTAAAGAATACCATAAAGAAGCTGTTGGAAAACTATTAGAAATAATCAACAACTACAGCAAAGTTGCAGGGTACAAAATGAATCTACAAAAATCAGTTGCATTTCTGTATGCTAATAACAAACTAACAGAAAGAGAGCTCAAAAAGATAATACCATTTACAATTGCATCAAAAAGAATAAAATACCCAGGAATAAATCTTACCAAGGAGGTGAAAGACATATACAATGAGACCTACAAGACATTATTGAAAGAAATCCATGATGACACAAAGAAATGGAAAGATATCCCATGCACGTGGATTGGAAGAATAAACATAATTAAAATGTCTATATTACCTAAAGCAATCTACAGATTCAATGCAATCCCAATCAGAATCCCAATGACATTCTTCATGGAAATAGAAAAAGAATATTAAAATTCATATGGGGCAACAAAACACCCGAATAGCTAAAGCAATCCTAAGAAAAAAGAACAAAGCAGGAGGCATCACAATCCCGGACTTCAAAACATACTACAAAGCAATAGTAATCACAACAACATGGTACTGTACAAAAACAGACACACAGATCAATGGAACAGAATTGAAAGCCCAAAAATAAAACCACACGTATACGGACTGCTAATTTTAAACAAAGCAGCTCAGAACATACAATGGAGAAAGTCTCTTCAATAAATGGTGTTGGGAAAACTGGACAGCCACTTGCAAAAGATTGAAAGTGGACCATCTGCTGTCCCCATTCACAAAAATTAACAAAAATGGATCAAAGACCTGAAGGTGAGACTTGAAACTATAAAACTCATAGAAGAAAATATAGGCAACACACTATTTGACACTGGTCATAAAGGAATCTTTTCGGATGACATGCCTACCCAGACTGGGGAAACTAAAGAAAAAATAAACAAGTGGGACTTTATCAGATTAAAGAGCTTCTACAAGACAAACGAAACCAGAATCAAGATGAACAGACAACCCACCAGCTGGGAGAGAATATTTGCAAAACATACATCTGACAAGGGGTTGATCTCCCTAATAGATAAAGAACTCACACAACTGAACAACAAAAAAACAAACAACCCGATCAAAAAATGCACACAGGAAATGAACAGACACTTCTCCAAAGAAGATATACAGATGGCCAATAGGCACATGAAAAGATGTTCAACATCATTAATCATCAGGGAAATGCAAATCAAAACAACCCTAAGATATCACCTCACACCCGTTACAATGGCTATAATCACCAAGACAAAAAACAACAAATGTTGGAGAGGATGTGGAGAAACAGGAACCCTCATACACAGCTAGTGGGACTGCAAACTGGTGCAGACTCTATGAAAAACAGTATGGAGATTCCTCACAGAATTAAAAATAGAGATGCCCTATGATCCAGCTATCCCACTACTGGGAATCTATCCAACGAACCTGAAATCAACAATCCAAAGAGGCTTATGCACCCCTATGTTCATTGCAGCATTATTCACTATAGCCAAGAAGTGGAAGCAACCTAAGTGTCGCTCGACTGACGACTGGATCAAGAAAATGTGGTATATATATACAATGGAATACTACTCAGCCATAAAAAAAGACAAAATCGTCCCATTTGCAACAACATGGATGGGCCTGGAGGGTATTCTGTTAAGTGAAATAAGCCAGAAAGAGAAAGACAAACACTGTATGATCTCACTCATATATGGAATATAAATCAACACATGGACAGAGAAAACTATATTGTGGTTACCAGGGGCAATGGGGGTGGGGGGTGGGCACAAGGGGTGAAGGGAGACATATATATGGTGATGGACAAACAAAAATGTACAACCCAAAATTTCACAATGTTATAAACTATTAAAACATCAATAAAAAAATCAATGAATTATTTTGAAGAAAACTGTGGTGGTCTCCTTCAACTCACGGAAGTTTCCTTGGACACTCTATGTTCTGCTTGAAGCCTCTTCTCTCCTATATGTTTCTCCATTCCCCATCCTATGGCCTTAAATCTGGACTTTCTTTTTATGTTTCCTTTTCACAGGCTGACAAACTGGCTGGATGGTCAGCTGGAATTTGGTTTGGGGCTGCCCTCCTTGGTTTCACATTCTGCAGAAGAGATTAGGAGGAGGAACTGGGTATCTTGGCTCAGTTACCTCTGGGTTCCCCCCTCTTCTTGGATCTGTGTACAGGGCATTCATTCTGTCTGTCCTCTGCCGTATGTTAAGGGTAGCGACCCTGGAAGGCAATATCTGATATTGTCCAGCAGGATTAATGACTCTCAAATTTGGGAGTGAAGTAGCACCAAGCCCACCCGGCCACAGACAGAAAGCCAAATTCTCCAATCAGCTTTCCAGGGATGACTGATAGTCTGATCTCTAACATTCAGCATCCTGAGTAATCAATTAGTTCTGAATCTAAGGGGAGGGTTGTGTTGCCTATTAGACTCTTAAAACCCCACCAATAAATTTAAAATGTGAATTAAAATATTTTAACTTAGAAAATTGGCAAAGAGAATGTCACGATAATTGACAACAATAATGCCACCAGCTAGTGATGAAGAGGCTTCAGACAGAAGGCGGGAAAGACCATAAATGAATACAGCCTCTGGAAGGCATCCTGCAACACTCAGCACAAATTCCAGAAGGCGCTTCCTCCTCTCTGAGTTTATCTGCAATTTTAATGCAATCCTGATCACGTGTATTCAGATTTCTTTTAGAAACTAAAGCTTATATGGAAAATAGACGAGACGGTACAGAAAAATTCTGAAAGAACCGTGTATGGGGTTTAGATCTACCAGATATTAGGACTATCAAGTAAAAATAATTAGGCATACAGTGCTAGTCCGTAGATAGACAGATCAATAAAAGTGAATGAGTGTGAGGAAACTAAACCAAAGATATATGAAAATTTAGTATACAATCAAGGTAGCATTTCGAATCAACTGAAATAAAATAGTGTCACACTGGCTAGCCATCTGAAAACAAAATGGATTCTTATTCTCAGTCTTTATGTAAAAATAAATGCTAGCTAAACCAATGATTTAAATGTAAAAAACTAAAACTATAAAACTACTGGGTGAAAACACTGGTACCACACTAACTTCACGCAGCCTCTCTGTGTCTCACAGCAGGACGCCTGCCCCTTTCTATTACTCCTATGATAACCATATAAAGTTAGAGATATATTCTAATCCCTGTAGCAACCACTACGAAATAACCATAATCAAATTACGAAATATAGCTTTAAAAAATGGAATACTAAAACTACTCTATCCAAAAGAAAAGAGGAAAAGGAAAAAAACATATTGAGCAAATATAAAAGAAACAGCAAGATAATGAGCTTGACTCCCCATACGAATAATTAGATCAAACATAATTGAATTAAATATTCCATTTTAAAGGAAGAGACCCTCAGAATAAATTAAAATGCAAGGCGATTTACTGTTCATAAGAAAGGCACTTTAAGCATAAATACATAGACACAGGTTGAAAGCAGAAGAAACAAAATGGAAAAAGATACTCTACGCACACAAATACATACACTAAACATGAAAACTTGGGTGCCTATGTTAATATCAGTCCCAGTTGACTTAAAGACAGAATTACCAACTGAGATAAGGGGACATTTCACAGTGATAAAGGGGTCAATTCATCAAGCTGACCCAACAATCCTAGATGTGCATAAACCTAACCAGAGTTTCAAAATACATGAAGAAAACTGATAGAAATGAAAAGAAAAATAGATAGATTGACAACACTAGTTAAAAGTTGTACTATTTTCCCAGTAATTGACAGAAATGATAAACAAATCAGTTAGCTTACAGAAGATTTGATAACACCATCAACCAACTGTGCCATTTACAGAAGACCACCCCTTCCAACAACTGCAAGACACACATTCCTTTCAAGTGCTTATGGAATATTCACCAGTAGAAACTATGAGCTGGTCGGGCCGGCCCCGTGGCTTAGCAGTTAAGTGCACGCGCTCCGCTGCTGGCGGCCTGGGTGCGGATCCCGGGCGCGCACCGACGCACCGATTCTCTGGCCATGCTGAGGCCGCGTCCCACATACAGCAACTAGAAGGATGTGCAGCTATGACATACAACTATCTACTGGGGCTTTGGGGGGAAAATAAATAAATAAATAAAATCTTTTAAAAAAAAAGAAACTATAAGCTGGTGTATAAAAAAAGTTTCAACAAATTTAAAGATGAAAATCATAAAGAATATATTCTCTGATTATAAGAAAATTAAATTAGAAATTAAAAACAAAAAGATATCTTTTAAAATCCTCAAATATGCGGCAATTAAGCAATGTATTCCTAAGTAAGCCATAAGTCAAAGAATAAAATTTCAAGAAAAAACTTTTTTAATATTTTGAGCTATATGATAATGAAAACACAGCCTATAATAATTTGTAATATGCAGCTGAATATGTGCCTACAGGAAAATTTATATTTTCAAATGCTTATATGGGAAAAGGAGAAAGGTTTTATGTCAATAATCTAAGGATTCATCACAAGAAACTAAACAAAGAGCAAATCAAAGACAAAGTAGAAGGGAAGAAATACTAAAGGGTAGAAATGATTGAAATAGAAAAGAAGCAAAAGAGAAAATCTTTGAAACCCACATTGTTTGCAAGATCAAAGAAAAACTGAGAGCAAACATGATTTACCAATTTCAGGAATTAAACAGAGGGACATTATTATGGGTAACATGAGTATTAAAATAAGAAAGTATTATGAAAAATTTGATGCCAATAACTTTGTTAACTCAGATGACATGGACATATTCTTTGAAAGACACAAAACACCAAAACTGGTACGCAATGAGAAATATCTGTATGGCCTTGTATCTGTTAAAGAAATTGAGTCAATGATGAACTCTCTCCACCAGCACACACACTCACTCACACACACACAGACTTCTCCAAGCCCAGATGGCTACATTCATGAATTCATTACATTTACGAGAAAAATAATAACAATACAGGAGGAAGGAAAACCTTCCTAACTCTTATTATGAGGCCAATATAACCCAGACACAAAGACCAGGGAAGAAAATAACAAGAAAAATATTATAAACCAATATCTCATAAATATAGATGTAAGTTCTTGATAAATATCAGGAAATCAAACTCAGCACTCTCTCTCCACACACACACACACACACGCACCCACCCACACACACACACACACGCACACACACACACACGAAGAGAGTGGTCATGCTAATTTGTGGACCTAAACAGTCCATACTCCCAGGACTATACCTAATTAGGCCACCTGGTTCTTATTTATATTAAAACACTTCAGTAACATGCATGTCACTATTCCTTTGATAACCTACTTCAACACGCCATTTTCTGGGTTTAGCTTTTGTGCTGTTTTTACAAAGGACCAATTGTAAACCACCAAGAGAAAAATGTGTTATAAAAATAAACAGGGCACAACCTTAAGAAATGTACTTTTAAAATCACTGTGAGTTTATCAATAATAAGCTTTGATGTTCTCAAACTTTTGTATATAAAAACATTTTCCCCCAAATGACTGAAGTCATCCAACATGGACATAAATAAAGGATGACCAAGGTCAATGTAAGGAAAGAACATAAAACAAAGTAAAATTGGTGATTTACAAATGAGCCTGATGTGAGGTTTTGTGGCTTTTGGTTCTTGTTGCTCTTGTGGTTGCTGAGGTTGAGCTCTGTTTTAGAAAGAGTCATTTTATCCCGCAACTGAATTTTGAGTTACGTGGGTCAAAATCACTTCAGAATTTTAAAATGGAGGGGGAGGGAATGAAAAGAAAAACAGGAACATACAGTTAAGTTTACCTTCACGAGGTCACCACATACTAGGGAGAGAAACCCCAAACCCAAACCAGCACAGACTTGTCCATGCCCACCCCCACCCCCACCCCGGGTGCTTCTCAGGGAATCACAGGAACAAGCTAACACTGCTGGCGACCTCTTCTGATTTCTATTCAGTGATCAGCTCACATTTCCTACTCGGTATAAAAATAACATTCACCGTCGAGTTTCATAGTAATCCCTAGAGATGTTCCTTTCGAGTCACTCACAGATACTAACTACATTATTCATACCAAATATTAGGACACATGGTCTTTTTAAAAAAGATTTTCCAGATGTGGAAATGAAAAGTTTAAGTGAAAAGCAGAGCTTTAGTGAGCCACACTTGTTGAAAAGAGAAAGAAGCACATGAAGGGGGACTCTTCACTCTTTACATGAATATTTATTTATTGAGCAGCTGTGACCTGCAAAGCGCCAGGGACAAGAGAAAGACGGATATGGTCTCTGTCACCTTGGAGCTTGAATTCTAACCAGGGAGACAAACAGGAGAACTAGCACTTGGAGCGCACTTAACACGGGGACCTCTCCTCGACTTGAGGTGGCCAAGACGAAGAATGCAATACCTTGAAGAGGTGATGTCTAAGCTAAGTAGGGGTTAGGCCAAGTGTTGGAGCTTAAGGTAGGGAAAGAACTGTCAGGCGGAGGGAAAGAACCCTGCAATGAAAAGGGGCATGGAACACTTAGTTGAACAGTTAAGGAACAAAAAGGCAGAAACACACAACCACCTCACTAATAGGACGCTGCTACTAATTCTGATGCCTGTACATGGTAAGCTGATACTTCTGCAAACAGAAGCTTCCAGATGTCAAAGCCATACCTGCTACTAACAATGCTGGTTATCTAATTAACTCATTGTGGTAGACAGACTGTTAAGATGGTTCTCAAAGACCCCTGCCTCCTGGTATTCATGTTCTTGTGCAAGCTCCTCCCCTTGAGAGGGGGCTGGCCTGGTGACTTCCTTCTAACCGACAGAATATGGGAATAACTTTCATGATTTCAAAAACTTGTGACTTTTGCCTTTCTAGCAGACTCTCTCTATTGCCTTCTCGGTGTGCTTGCTTTGATGAAGCAAGCTGCTCTGCTGGAGAGGCCCACTTCCTAGGGAAATGAGGGAGGCCTCCAGCCAACAGCCAGCTAGGAATGGAGACCCTCAGCCAACAGCTCTCAAGGAACCGAATTCTTCCAATAACCATGTGAACTTGGAAGCAGATCCTTTCCCAGTTCAACCTTCAGATGAGGGCGCCCGGCCCCAACTGACAGCTGAAATGCAGCCTGTGTGAGAAGCTGAACCAGAGGATCCAGCTCAGCTGTGCCAACATTCCTGACCCCAAAAAAAAGTAAGATCATAAGTGTGTGTTACTTTAAGCCACTAAGGTGTGGTAATTTGATACACAGCTGTAGATAACAAATACATTCATGTATGTGCATTTATAATCTAAATATTTTCTATAGCCATCGCAGATAAAAGGGAGTCCTGTCCTTTATTTGTGAGAGAGAACAGAGGACAGTATACTTATTAAACCGTAAGTTTCCCTCACAGAGAAAACATATTTTAGCTAAGTCTACACGTTCCTTTAAGGCAGGAACAAAGGGTCAAAGAGGTTGGACCCTGAAAATGGGTCCCCAATTTTCCTATCTTCACTGTCAATCCCTGAGAGGCAGGGCCCACCCACAGGAAAAGTCCCCGAGATCTACCCAGTGACACACTCAATATTGCTCCACCTCAGTGCCATCCTGGAAAGATGAGCTGTTCTCTTCTCAAACCCCGACGCCCCAACAGCAACACGAGATGGGAGAGCTGCAGAGGGTTCCAAGTCTGGAAGGGCACTTGCAAGTCATGGCTCTTTCCACAGCAGCCCAGGGGTTTATCATGTGGGCTCTGAAATCAACCGTCCTGTTTGGTCCTAGCTCAGCCTCTTAGAAGAAGTGGGGACTGAAGCAGACTGCAAGTTCTCTATGCCTTGGTCCCTGCTTCTGTAAAATGGAAGTAATAATGGCACAAATCTCCCAGGGCTGTGGTGAGACTTTAATGAGAGAACTCATGAAAATGGCTTAGGCCAGCGCCTGTTGAATGTGAGGTTCGTTGCTGGTGTCATCGCTATTGCCGTTAGCAGCATATGTTCCATTTCTCTATCTCCTACTTGTCCAGTACTTCAGGTGCAGAATCTCAGCTGTGCCACCTGCTAGCTGCGTGACGTTGTGCAAGTTTAACTTCCTAACCTTGGCTTTCACATCTAAAAAAGAGAGTGATCCTAGTACCCACCTCCCAGGTGCATGGTGAGGATGGACTGAGAATGCACGGGAACCCTTGGAACAGTGCTGGCACACGGAAATCACAAAGGCAAAAACTCCTTTATGGAATTCCTCAATTCTGTCATCAAAGTAAGTGCAATTACCGTGGGGAAATATGACTATTGTCCGGGTATGCAGGTAAAACTGTAACTAGGAGCCCTTGAGCACTGTCTGATAATGTGTTGAACTAAGAATGAGTGGACTTTTTTGAAAATTATTTGTGTCTTTGAACCTCGGGGGAAATGGTAGCCGTATAAGAAAGCATAAGTGTAAAGAAAAGTGTAAGAAATATTCAGGAGATGATCTTGGCAGCAGGGAAAAACATATCTTTTCGTTAACTTATTTTCCTATAAATTGGAAAAAAAAATACCAACATTTGGTTAGAGTGGGACATTTCTGTCAGATTCTGGAATATTCTAAATGTGCATTGATTGGAACTACAAGGATGCAGAGCCTCTAACTGGCAATCACAGACTCTAACTGGTAATGAACACAAAAGTTAAGAGCTTATGGATATGCCTTACCCACAGAATGTGAGAGATCTCTATTTCTAGGCAATTTTTATGAACACCTACCCAGCACTCTGATGAGCACTTTAAATTTTATTTTCCTTGCAATTCTACTCTTAGTTCTCCTCCCAACTCCCTTTCTTAAGAAGCCAGAGGAACATAGGGGCTGGGGAAATTCATGCCTCTGGCCTGGGACTCTGCCATCATTTGTTCTTTCTCCAGCCTTTATGCAGAGCCCACAGTATGTCCCACAGGGTAGAGAAGAAGAAAATGAATAATCATTTTGTTTGCTATAACTAAATGATATTTGAAAGAGTTGACATTCTTAGAACAATCTCGAATGGCCCTGGTTAACAAAGAGATGCCCTAACCCTAGACCAATATAATCAAAGACTGAACATGAGATTGAAGGTGGGAGAAGGAGCAGAGGCACCCTGCTCTCCCACACCTCTGCCACACCCTCTGCTGACGTTTGGGATTAACTTGTACACCCATCTACCAAGAGCAGGAGGGGAGGGTGGCTCATGAACGCCGAGAACTTTGTGCCTTCCAAGAGAAGAGGGCAAACCTGAGTCACTGAAGGAACAGCGGTACCACGTGCCCCCCTTGCACAATCTAAAGGGAAGACCTTACATTACAAAAGCTTTGCCCAACATTCCCCTCATTCAGTGCTCACCACAGCCCAGTGAGGGAGGCTGTATCCTTCTTCTCCTTTGACAAATAAGGAAACTGAGGTTCAAAAAGATTTAGGAGGTTCCTCAAGGTCACACAGCTATAAAGGGGCCAAGCCAGAACTCCGAGTCAGGCCTTCTCACTCCAGGTTCAGAATCCTGGCAATGATCCTGGCCATCTCTCAATTTCATCACCAAAGCCCGAGAAAACACAGCACCCTCAACCCACTAAATCCACACACAGTGACATCAGGGGAGAGAAGTCCAAGAAATCTCATTATGTGATGTCTTTTATGCCCATAAGAGAAGCAGAAGCTTCTATTAGGGATTGTTTTATGCTTTAAAACAGTTGTCTTGCCTTGGCTTTTTGAACTATATCGTTCCTGGTCCCTTCTGCCACCCCTTTGAACTCACTTCCTTACTTGGCCCTCAGTTGCGTTGAGCATGAAAGAAGGGTGGAAAGCACTTTTTAAGGCTGAGCAAAGACAAGAAAAAGAGAAGAGAGACTGAAATATGTGTCAGCTGTGAGGAGAAGTTCCAGGAGGACCATCTATTGCAGCTGAACAAATGGTGCTCAAAGGAACAGACTTTCCCTACTAAGAATTTGGAAATAAAACTTAATGAATTGAGTACACTAAATCTGACACACCCAAATTTTAGTGACAAATCAGACATCTGATTTTTCTAGATAAGTCAGTGGAGAAATCAATCTACATGGGATCATATTGTTCATTCCAAAAGTGACAAAGATATGCAGATGAGTGTTTCAATCATCAGCTCACCCCATTATACAATCAGCTCTCTATATTAGAATTTTCAAGGATGGAACAAATTCAGTACACACTCCTGGAAGGAGCACAAGAATGGAATTCCGTGCTCACCTCCACTGGCAGGGGAGCAGCTCCTTGGAGTGTATTCTGGCCGTATTTCCCAGTTGTTCTCATTTTACCTCAGACAGAGGGAGACGGAAACAGGGATGGCTTCCTCCCCAAAGGCCAGCTTGGCTCCATCGTTAGCACATCTCACCCCTGCAGCTGCCAAGGCAAAGACAACATGCCAGCAGAGAAGCTGCTGACTTGCTTTTCTGACCAAGTTCCTGGACCATTGGAAGCTGAGAATCAGGGTGCCAGATGGTTCTACTCATTTTCTGTCCATCTTTAGGATCCATGCACTCTACATGCCAGTAAGTCAGCATCTCCGTCTGTTTTCTCACCGTCGTATCCCCAGCTGCAGGCACAAATCTGGGATTACAGCAGGCAAATAAACTTGTTGGCTAAGATAACCAAAGAATCAATGCGGGGAACTTCCAGTTCTGAAAGCATGGTAGACTGAACTGATGCAGATAGTAAACCTTCCCACTGCAAACACGTAAGAATGCTAAACTAAACGTGACAACTCCTATAGTACGTACACAATTAAACCAGAAAAAATGGAAATTACCTGAATCCATAAATAGAAAGGGAATTCATAGACAGAGAACTCGAACACTGCCAATGCCATGGACATCCAGGAGACCCAGCAGACAAAGGCCTTCAGTCTAGGAGCTGTAATTTAATGACAGGAGGTATGATCTGGAACACACAAGATGGGGAAGTGGGGCTGAGACCCTTGCATAAAGCCAGGACCCTGCAGGACTGTCTTTCCCAAGTTCAAGGGGTTAGAAAAACTCTACCAAATGACCCAGGGAAACTGCAGGGTTGCCATGTCTACCCAGAGAGCTTGTGAGAGCTAGGCAGTCTCAGAAGAGAAATCAACACTTCCAGCCTTTGCCACATAGGTGTGAAGACCAAAATTACAATAACTATGGGATATAAAATTCCCAAGATGAGATATTAACATAAAAACTGGGCTCATATGAGTGAAATCCTTGAAACACCTATCATCAGTAAACAAACTCTGCTCCACTGGATCTTTCATAATCCAAGGTGCATAGCACTCCCATGGAGGGGGGAGTGGTAGAGGGGAAAAAGCTGAAAATGAGTTCACAATTCAAAACTGTAAGGCACGGCAGAGATAATGTATGATAATACAAATTCAGCACCGTAAGAGCTAGAGATAATAGAATAATCTGAAAGGGATAAACAACATATATGTCCACAAGTTTTAAATACAAAGAACAATACATAGGAATCATAAAGGAAGATAATGAAAGCACATTATTTTTAAAAGATCTAACAAGATTGAAAAAGAACAAAATAAAACTTCTATAAATAAAAAAATTAAAGACATTAGAAAATGTAAAGTAAGTCCATTTAAAGACAGTTTAAACAGTGATTTAGACACAGCTCAAGAGAGAACTGTGAAACGGAATTTAGACTTGGAGACATCATCCAGAATATAAAGCAGAGTGAGAAAGAGAAGTTAAAAACAGGATGACTGAATGATAAGGTCCACTTACATATAATAAAAGTCCAAAGGAGATAATAGAGAAAATAAGGATAAGACAGTAATTGAAGAGATAATGGCTAAGAATTTTCCATAACTGATTGGATTCAAGGAGCACAGCAAGGCCAGATATACATAAATTAAAAATAAATCTATATCAAAAAACATAACAATAAAACTACAGAACCACAAAAAAACAAAGAACAACGTTAAAAGCAACGCAGAGAAAAAAGCAGGTTTAGTGCAAAAGAACAATCATTACAGACTTCTCAACAGTACTGCAGAGGCCGGATATCAGAGGTAATATCAGCTAAAGGAAAATAACTGTCAACCTGGAATTCTATACAGTGATAACCTAACATTCATGACAAAGGGAACACAAATATTTTCCAGGCAGACAGACACAGAGAATTTGCTACTCAGAGACCTTAATGTAAGACTACTTTGATAAGAAGCAAACTGAATCCAGAAGGCAGAAGAGGTTTGCAGGAAGCCATGATGGAAAAGAGGAGCTGGTTACACTGGATAAACCAAAACAGGCCTGGACTACGGGAAACAAAACCAGAGCCTACCACCACCCCACTGCGTTTGTTTTGATGAGAGATATGTTTCAAAACAGTAGAACTAAAATGCTAACCAACAATAATAATAAATGGAAGGAGCGATAAAGGCATTCCGGCATGCTCAGCCTGTAGAATTGTTTGGGAGGAGGCCAGAGTTTTGACGACCTTTAGAATTACTACCTGAAGCACAAATGTCAAAAATTTAACAGTAGTGGGGCCAGCCTGATAGCGGAGCGGTTAAGTGCGCGCTCTGCTGCTGGCGGCCGGGTTCGGATCCCGGGCACACCGACCACTTGTCAGGCCATGCTGTGGTGGTGTACCACATAAAGTGGAGGAAGATGGGCATGGATGTTAGCTCAGGGCCAGTCTTCCTCAGCAAAAAGAGGAGGATTGGTATGGATGTTATCTCAGGGCTGATCTTCCTCACACACACACACAGAAAAATTTAACAGTACTACTCAAAATGTGGAAACAGAATAGATAACCTCTAAGTTAACAGACCTGGAGAGAAGCAGGTGTAAATACTCCTTCTGCAATATAATAGGCGACAGAAAAAAGAAACGGTATCTAGAAATAGCAATGGTAAATTGAGAATAAAATGGATGAAGAATTCAAAAATATTAAAGGTCACAATAAATGTGAGTGGATAAAACTAGGTAGTTAAAAGGCAGTAATTATAAAGTTTTAAAAATCCAGGCGTATTCTATTTACAACAGACACGTGAAATATAATGGGAAATCTGAAAATGAAGAGATAGGAAAAGATATACCAGAAAAGTATTAAACAAAAGAAAAGTGATACACTAATATATGTCTTAGACAAATCTGAAGCTGTACACAGTTGAATGGAATCAACAACCATCTTCAAAATGTATCGTGAAAAAGTGGACAGAATCACAAGGAGAACTGGAAAATCCATAATTAGATTAGATTCTTAAGCCTCTCTAGAGACAGAAATATTGAACTAAAAATATTCGTCATGATGTAAGATTTGACATCCGTTAACAAGCTTAATCTAATTGACATATCTAGAACTCTATACCCAATACTTAGCCCATGTATGTTATCTTCAAACACACATGTAATTTTTACAAAAATTCACCATGCATTAACTCCTAAAGAAAACTCCAAATATATGAGAATCAATAGGACACAGATCACGTTCTCTGACACCAGTGCACCGAAATCGGAGATCAAGAACAAAGATAACTGACATCATTCCAAGCTTTTGGAAAGTAAAACACAGACATACACACCAATCAAAACGTGTCTAAATAACTTAGTATCAAAAAGTTATACTGCAGTTTATAGACTATTTTGGACTGGATGATAACACAAAACTGAAAATGTGTACCAGTGACAGCAGGAATTGGAGGGGAAATGTCCCCCTTTGTGGATATAACAGAAGAGAAGGATGATTGAAAATAACAGAGCTAAGCTTTCAAGAGAAGGGAGAAATAGAAATAGAACAACGGCAAAAACTCCAGGAAAGTAGAAGAAAGGGACAAAATTTAATGACATAGAAAACAAAAATAAGAGAACTAATTAGAACTAATAAAAATGGAGCAAGGTTGCTGAATTCAAAATCAAAATATAAAAATCAGTAACATTCATTTATACTGAAAAGAAAACATCAATTAGAACTTTGAAAAAAGATATAATTCCACAGATAAAACAAGAATAGCCATGAGCTGGAACTCGTAGAAGCTGAGTAACAGACACGCGTGTGCTCATTATCCCAGTCTGTCCACGTTTGTGTACGTTTAAAGTTTTCCATATTAAAGAGTTAAAATCTAAATTTAAAATAGTGACACCATTCAGAATGACAACAAATCTATTAGGTACTTAGAATACCTTGAAATATAACTTACAAAAATGTCTAAGAACTTTAGAGAGGAAATTATTTAAAACTTATTGAATAATATTACTGAAAACATATAAAGAAAGAAATGACCGCATTCATGACACGAAGCTTTGATGTCATGAGGATGTCAGTTCTCCCCCAAATTAATCTATAAGTTCTCACGGGGTATTCTGGAGAACTTAGCAAGAAGATTCTCAAGTTCATATGAAATTCTAACAACTCAAGAATAGTCAAGACAATTTTAAAAGAGAGCACGGGAGAGGAGGAGGGGAAATTAACACTTTCTAAGCACTTAGCATGGGCCAGGTGCTGTTCCAGGCCCTTTCCCTGTACCATGTCATTCATCCTCCCCACACCTCTTGGGGGGCAGATACTGTTATCATCAGCATTTCCTAGAGGGAGACACTGGGGGAAAAGATGACATCATTTGCCTGAGGTTTAGGGTGACCAACCATCACCGTGTGCCCAGCACTGAGGGGGTTCCCGGGACATGGGATTCTCGGTGCTGATCCTGGGGAAGTCCCGACAACACAGCACGTTAATCACCTTCTCCAGGTCACAGGTCAGTAACTAGATGGCAGAGCTGACATGCAAACCCCAGCAAGGTGACCTCAGTGTCTGCCCTCTACACGACAACCAATCTAAACTCTCAAGACTTACTATAAAGTACAGAATACTGAAACCAGTATGATACTGGAAAGAGAATAAATCAATAGTCCAACAGAACGAGGAACCCAGAAGCATATCTATCTACACCTGGTGTTTATCAGAAGGGAGAAAGGATTCAATAAATGTTACTAGGACGACTGGTCATCTCACCTATGTAGCGAAAAATAGATGCTCACTTCATGCAATCAAGAAAAAATAAATTCCAGTTATACTAAAAATTAACAGCAGAAAGTTAAAATTTAGAAGAAATTATAAAAAATCTCTTTTGGAGCTTAGGAAAGAGAGAAGGATTTCTTGAACTAAACTTACAAAGAAGAAAGGGCAAATGATGAGAATAAGTAATTCAAAGAAGAAACGCACAGAACGATATAAACACCTAGAAAGAGTCTCAGACTCTCCAGTAATCAGGAGAATGCCCATGAGGACAACGAAATATTTCAGTCCAGCTTGGCAACATTTGAAAATCTGAAAATGCCAAGCGTTTGCAAAAATGTGGGTAACCAAAACTCCCAACAAGCAGGCATGTAAATTGGTACAAGCAATTAGAAAGCAATAGAGCAAAATACATTAAAGTAGAAAGTTGGCCACAACTCAACCACTCTTTTCTAACAGATTCCCTAGAGCTCACGCCCGTGTATAACGAGACAGGTACAAGTATCCCAACACCATGGCAATATCACAAAGTTGGGGAAAAAAGATATTTATCACTAGAGGAGTGCATAATGTATGGTTCAGTCATTCAATTAAAAGGAATGAAGCAAGCGCATATATCAACATGAATAAGTCTTTAAAAGTATATTGATTTAAAAAAAGCAAGAGGCAGAGGCTGTTGTATATAGTCATCTTTTTCATGATCACATCTCAAATTATACTGAAATTGGCTGGAAAAATGATTTCAGTTCAAGAATTACGTAGTATGCACACTTCAGGAGGACGTCTGTTCTGTGAGCCAGAGTGCAGCTGCACTTGGAGACTTAACACAGACTCTCCATCCTAATGCAGGCTCCCAAGATCACTACCAAGAAACCTGGGATTCAAAACACAAAGACTAGGTTCTCAGGTGACATTCAGATTCATGTGAGCCTAGATCTCATGAGAAATGCTTAAATCCTATCCTGGCTTTCAGTACAAATATAGCAAAACACAAAACAAGGAGTCCTTTGGTCAGATTGCAGGCCAGTGCTCACCATGCCCTGCTGAGGGAAGACATGGCAGCGCCCACCACAGTTCATCGAGGGATCATCGAGACTGAGCAGGGAGGCCCAAGCTCCCAGGAGCGGATGAGCAGACGGAAGGTCCAGAGTGAGTCTGAGGAGATGGCACAATTTTTTAAGCAGTTGCCTGGAAGCTGAGCTCTTACTGTAGCCTTGCGATGACATAAAAGCTTAAAGGACAGAAAATGAACTGGAGCAAGTATGAGGACTGAAAGGGCAGCCTGTCGCAAAGCATGATATTCAATGCACACATTTCAATTGGCAAATAAATTTTATTTGAACTGCACTGCCATTCTATGAAAAACCAACCTAAATTACAATCTCATTGCTCTAGACATGATACTTATTCCAAACATAGAGTACCCACAGCTCGGTTAAGACCCGTCTCTGTCATGAGACAGACTGGAGAGTGCCCTGCATCTGCCACTTAGCAGATACTCATCATCTGAAGCCGAGGGGTCCTCCTCTGCAGAGTGAGGGCGACATCAGGACCGACTGAGGACTCCTCCACGAGGACTGCATGAGATAGTGCAGGCAGAGCTCTGAGAACAGCTCCTGGTGCCAAAGCACTCAGTCCACGCCTTGTTGAGTAACTGTGTGCTGCTATAAAAGCGTGAAGTTTAATAAAATACTGAACAAACACACATAGAGAAACAGCTACTACAACTGCACAGAAACTATTTCCTAAAACATTCTGTCTAGATTCTATCAACTTCACTCTCTCCATCCCAGAGAACTGATAATTAGAGAACTGTACAGACTACAAAGCTGGTTAATACAGCTCCCAGTGGGCGCACAGCCACAGGGCTGTAGGACTAGCCATTTGGTACAGACGAGACATCGGGACACCTGTCTTCATAAGTCACAGCTACTGCAGGAACAGTTTAGCTTAAAAAGGCCTCTGGAACAGACTCTGATACAAAAACAAAATTCTTTTGCAACTGTAATGAGTTCATTACAGCAACCCCCAAACCAGGAAGAAACACGCTCAGCTTCTTTAGATGATGCAGTTGTGTCATGGACTAGGCGCCTCGAGAAACACAAAGCGGGGTTTGGACGCAACTAACCGTTTTTCCAGGTTGTTTCTTTTCTTTTTGTATGTTAAGGAGATGTAACCACCAGCCATGCTGAAACTGACCAAGCCTCACCACAAGAGCCGTGCCCATGACCTTTGCCTTATTTTTAATGCAAAGATCTCTCCAGGAGGAGCTTAGGCCTGATTATGTGGAAGCATCTTCTCCAACAGAGCCTGTGCAAGCGAATACCCGCCTCTCCCTTCTGAAGATTCATTCCCAACCAAATAAAAGTTCCTGCTTCCCTTTGTTCGGGGACGCCATGACTTTAGAAATGATTCCTCATGGCCTCCTATTTGCTGCAAATACACTTTATGTGAGACAACTTCCACTGGTGTAGAGTCTTATTTAACTCACCAGGAGGTGAGCCCAGTTGGTTCAGTATCAGTTGCTTTCCTTAAAAAAAAAGTCTTCAGTTTCCACAACTGCACATCTTCCTAATTAGGTCTATGTTAACTGTGAGTAATTATAGATTTTTCAGAGCAAGTTTTGAAACATCTACAAATGGATGTAAGGTTTGTTTCCACAAGGAAGGAACAGAAAGAGCTGAATGAGAAGTGAGAGAAAGGAAACATGTCCATCTGGGGAGTGTGCTCACAACAGCAGGGGCTGGCAGCTCCATGGACATGGCAGACCCACAGGGCCATTGGTACTCCCTCCTGCAACCCTACCATAAGGAATAATAATAATCACCATAAAAAACCCAAAGAATTGGAGAGAAGATGACAGCAGGTAAGAGAAAGCAACAAAGCTTTGGAAGATGGAAGAGGTTAGACGAGTGGTTACCTACTCAGCAGAGAAGAGAGTGCTGGAATGCTGTCGCCTGAAGAGCAGGGAAGCCATCAGGAAGGTGACATGGATGAGCAGAATCCCAGAAAGGCTTGGGAATGGGGGGCTCTAGGCATCTCTGACGGTCAATACAGGCTGGGCTGAGAGACCATCCAAGGAGTAGAGGCCCAGGTCCCTTGCGGAGCCAGCAGAGCAAGGTGGCTATCCCCTCCCACAGACTGGGAGATGTCTTTTCTGGGGTCACTGAAGCAGAGAAGTGCTGTACTCAGGGACTCCAGACAGAGTCAGGGAGAAAGGCGCCAAAGGGGAAACAAAAAGATTCAAAGAAAAGAAGAAGGAAAGCACACTTACGGGTGAGACATCCACTTGAACCCTGTTCCCTAGGCAGCTCACAGACCCCGCAGCCAGGCTTCAATCCTCAGCAGGACGCTGTAGGATTCTTCTTTGGGGAAACTGACCAGCCTCACAAAACAGACAAGGTCGATGATGCATCAAGGTCCCTGCAGCAGAACTGGCGCTTCTGAAGCCCAGAGAACTTGCAATCTGATCTGAGTGTCTCCTTATTAAATGAAAACAGAGACAAATTTCAGACATTTGGAAAAGTCAGAGACTATAACAAATGGGAGTGGGGAAGAATCTCAGAGCTAATAATGAGAAAGACCTAAGCAGAAGAATACTTAAAAATACACTCCAAGAGTTCACAGAAATCTTGCATCCATTATACAAAAAGAACAGGACACTAACAAAAAGGAACATTCATAGAACAAGAGACATCTCTTGAAAATTAAATATCTGGTAGCAGAAATAACTTGAATAGCAGGGTTGGCAAATGTAAGTAAACAAACTCTCCCAGAAAGTAGAACAAAAATACAAAGATGAAAAATAGATAAGAAAACGAAGGGTGTTTTCAGGAGGTTGGGAGATCCAGCTAATAGCAGTTTCAGAAGAAGCATGATAAAGATGGCGAGGAAGAAATAAATGAAGAAATAATACAAGAAAGTATCTTGGATCTTTACAGCATGAATTTCCACACAGAAAGGGCCCACAGGGTTCCCAGCACAATCACTGATAAGAACTTAGCTAAAGTACATCATCATGAAATGTAAAAATATGAGGGATGAAAAGAAGATGATAAAAGCTTCCAGAAAAAAAAAAAGCCTACATTCAAAGGATTGAGAGTGCCATCAGATTCTCAAGCAGCAATGGGCCTAGTGACAATGAAGAAATGTCATAAAATACTGAGGAAATATGACTTCCACCTCGGAATATTATACCTAAACAAACAAGCTATCAAGGGTGGAATATATATATATACTTGTATGCAAAGTATAGCAGACACACATTCCAACCTTCTTTCTTACTCACAGAACTGGGTTTTGTTTGAAACAACAATGTGTACAGCTCTTGACTCTCCTATCTTCCCATGCAGCTAGCAGTGGCCCTGTGTCACAGTCTGGCCAAGAAAATCTGCTACAAAGATTTCTGGAAATATTCTTCTTCTGATAAAATAAATGTGGCTGGCTCTGCTTTTTGTCTCTTCTGCCCTATTATTGCCTGGAATACAGATATAATGCCAAGGGGCACAGCAGTCATCATGACACTATGAGGCAGTAAGCATAAAGGCAAAAGTCAACATGTAAGTATGGCAGATACAAACAAAAGTAAGATCCTGGGTCCCTGAAGGTATTACTGACCCCCTACACCAGCTACCACACTGCTTACCTCACAACTGCTTCTTATGTAAAGGTAAAGGAAAAAAACTTGAAAATTGCTGTCATCAGGTTTTCTGTTATTTGCATTCGAAAGCATCCCTAACAAGTTATCAAAAATTTTTCCCTCTCACACACCTCACACCTCAGGAAGTTACTAGAAGATGTGCTTCACAACAAGAAGGAATAAACTAAGAAAGAG
Organism: Diceros bicornis minor; assembly: GCF_020826845.1. Lineage (NCBI taxonomy): Eukaryota > Metazoa > Chordata > Mammalia > Perissodactyla > Rhinocerotidae > Diceros > Diceros bicornis. Next base: position 61,497,485 of record NC_080754.1, read on the forward strand.
AAAGTTATGGTGCTCAGAAAACAGGTGATTCAACCCAGGAAGGAGGCAAGGGGAATTTCTAGCATCTTGGAAATAGGGCAGTCCTGAGACAACAGCTGTACTGCATGCCTAAAAAGTAACCGGTTTATATTGGAACAGGAGAACAAAGGGCTCCAGGAGAGACAACACCAAGGAAAATAAATAATGGATAGATTCTCTGATCATATTGAAAGAAGTTTAATAATTCTCTAAGAAAGTTCAGGGGTGAAGACTGGTAAACAGGAAACAAAGCAAAACAATTAAAAAAAAAAGCTTCAGGAAAAACAAAAAGTTGTAAGAGGAATGAAATGGAACTACAGAACACTGTGGGGCTCAACTGTGAACGATATTTGCAAAGTCATCATAGTGCAACATTGAACTCTGTTTTTAAAAATTATGGCAATATTACACTGGGAAGTCGGAACGAAGGGAAATCGGTGGGGCTGGAGTAGAGTGAGCAAGGGGGAGAATGGCAAGCAAGGAGATGACAGAGGACAATAGAGCTTAGGTTATCCAGAGGTTTGGATCTTCCTAAGAGCCACAGAAAGCCGCTGGAGAGTTTTAAATAGGAAACCAGCATGATTCAACTCATGATTGAAAATGATGACTTTGGCTGTGGTGCTGGGGAGAATACACTGTGCAGGGACAAGAGGGAAGTCAGCAGACTAGTTAGATGGCTACTACACCAGGGGTAAGAGGCTTCTGCAGAAGAGAGAAAAAAGAAGGGAAAAAAAGTGGTGTAGGTTGGGGAAGGCACACTTGGAAATGGGGGCAAGTGGGTAGAAGGAATACATTTTGGACGTTGGTTGCTTATGGAGGGAAAGGGGAGACTCAGGGATGACTTTCCAGGTGTTACCATAAGGCATTTGGAGAAGGCAGAGGATGCTATTGTTGAGTTTGGAAGACTGGGGGAGGAATGGATTCAGGAGTGGAGGGTTTGGGATCTAGGGTTCTGTTTTGGACCTGTTAGGACTGAGATGCCACTGAAGGGTACCAAGCAGGCAACTTTCTGGGGCTCAGGGTAACACACAGAGAGACAAACGCCAGAATATGCTCTGCCTTCAACAAGTGGAATTCTTCCTTTTCTCTTGCCAACACAAAGAAATGTTTCATTATGTGTTTGGATTTTGAAACAACTCAACGCTATGATTTGGTGCACTGATTGATTAAGACTTGACAATGAGAATCCAAGTGAGTCCTGGGATATGACAGCATGCGAGCCGCCCACAATGGTTAGGCCTAACTGGTTTTCCATTTTGAGTTGTAACTATCCTGAGGGAAAACTCTCTCCACCACAGCTGCAGTCATAAAATAAAGTCCCCCTCCATGAAATAATTTCCCATTATTAGCTTGATTTAGTAAAAATTTCCTCTAAAAAATAATACTGCCCATGCTCAGTGGACTTCTGTTTATGTGGACAGAGCATGTGCCAACGTGAAGACCACTTGGGCACACTTGGAGATGTTTCAGTTTTTAAAAACTTCTCTCAAAAAACATTCAAAGGGACCAGCAATTTGTACAAAAGTCTTTCAAAACACTTTTGCCTGCCATTATTTTCATTTGCAGGGCATAGAGTTCTTTATACAGTCAGCAGTATTCTTTCTTGGCTTTCTCATTGTTTCTTAATTACTTTAAAAGTGCCATCCTCTTATTTAATCATTAATTCCCAAAGCGGTCTTCACTGGCCTGTGGATTTTAACCAGAGCCGGCTTTTAGCCACATTATCGCACATGTGGTGGGGGTGGAGGGTAGCAATGGCAATTGCAAAATAAATCATACCCTAAAGTGGTACCAGCTCGTTATCGAGGCCAGTTTTTGAAATATAAGTGCCTGTTACATAGAATCACAGAAATTGAGAGTTGGAGGCCAAGGCAAGTCCTTCATAGGTAGACCGACAGCGCCTCTCGTGGCAGAAAGGCTATGGCGGCGGCGGCGGAGATCCAGGGAAGCTTCTGAATTTTTCAAAAGGCATCTGCTGGGTGAGTCCTCATTACGCAAAAAGAAAGGGTCCCCGGGTGCCCAATTTTAAAGGGATACAACTTGGGAAAATCAAGATCTATAAAACAGCTATAATATCCACACTTCAGTTTAACTTCGAAATGAGTCGTCCCCTTACACAAGGTTGATTTAAGGGATTATTAATGGCCAAGACACTGACAGAGTGGAAGGAGGTGGAAAAAACCTGCTCAAGTTGGGCGGCCACTGACAATTAGGAAGAGAACTGCAACTATAAAAAGAAGAAAGAAAACCAAGGAAGCAGGCAAAAGAGTCGATTTAAAAAATGGAGACCATGGAACACAGCAGGCACACCTGCGGAGAACGGGATGGCTCACCTGAGGGTCACTGCGCGTCCCCCAGGTGCATCCATGGGGGAGGCAGGGCTGGAAAGGAAATCTCATGGAGCGTTGACCCAGAGCCTGGGGTGGAAGGATTCATTAAAGGACAGGGTCAGTAAGATGACCCGACGCGCATCATCCGGGGCAACACGTGTAACTGTCAAGACAGAGAGAGACACCCCAGCAAGTGACACCCGAGAGGGGAGGGGACGGCGGAGCAGTCCCGAGTCTGTGCCCTCCCCTCCCCCAGGAACTGGCACCTGAGAGAGTGTCCTGTCCGCGTGGGGAGCCCGAGCCTGGGCCCCGCAGCTGCGCCCCGATACGCCCCCTCGCAGGACAGCCCCGCCACTCGGCCTCCTCGGCAGTGCTGCGCGTGGTGCCCCCACGGCGCTCGTCCCAGCCAGCGAAGGACCCCGGGTAGCAGGCGGGACAGGAGAGCGGGCGGACCGGCAGGGAACCGCCTGGGCTCGGCGACTTACCTCGGGCGGCGCGGGGCGAGCAGAGCCCCGGCCAGGACGCGGGCGGCGGGCGCGCTGCCACCGTCGCCGGCCTTCAGTGCTGCACCAGGCCCCGCGGGCGCCGAGCGGGCGGGGCGTGGGACCCGAGGGATTTCCTGCTGCAGCGAGGCAACTCCAACCATTGCCGCAGCGCCCGCGCCGCTGGTGAGCTAGTCCGGGCTTTCATTTTTTGGAAGAAGTTTTCCCCTCTGTGCGCGCGCGCTCTTCTGGCACGAGGCAGCCTTGACCGCTGCAATCAAGAGCAAACTGTCCGAGGTGCACTGAGGACAAGAGAGATCGTTAGTGAAAGAAGGCAAGTCTGCGGACTGGATCCATGGCCACGGAACAACTGATCCTCGCGCCCGCACCCCGGCCCGCAGGCGAGGTGCGGTGGGTCCTAGAGACGGCTCGGGGTCCTCCGCCAGGGTCCCGTCCAGAGCCGCCGCTCGCCCACCCCTGGGGGTGGCTGGGTGCAGGGCTCCTCAGGGCCACGTGCCCCGAAGGCACAGAGTTGGCTGGGTGGCGACGCGGGTGCCCAGAGCGCACACATATCACCCCAGGATGAGGTGGCCGCGGCGGCCGGGCGCCGGCTGCCAAGATCGTGTGCGACTGCGCGGTCCAGCTTCCCAGGCTGAGGCTGGAAATGACGACGTGCCGCTCTCTCCCCGGCCCTCTGGGAACCTGCAGAAGGCAGGTAGCAGGTCTGACAGACGGTCCACCGCCTAAGTCTCACAACGGAAACGGACATCTCCTGCCTGAGAAATAAGTTTGGGCTCGCAGGCAGGCGGCTCTGGACATTACGTTTTGACGCATTGCTTCAGGTTTTACAGGGATAGATTAACTCACGTTCCCTTTCCTTGGCCTGGGCCCGGAAGAGAGTGTATGCTGATGTTTCCCAAACTTTTCTGATCCTGAGAAGCGTCTAGGTTTGTGTTAACAGTACATTTTCCCCGGGCGCCCTCCCACGCCTTTGGAGTGAGACTCTCCAGGCCTAGGAGCCAGGGGAGCCCCGGGGGTTTCGAAGCACCAAAGAAGTGAATGGAGGGCCCTGCCTCCGACCCTAGTTCTTGAGGGTCTCCCCTCTTCCCCTGGCAGCCTGACTGAGCTGGCAAGTCAGTTTCGATACCACGACTTGCTGCCCTCTCAGAGACCATCGGGAGCTCATCAAGGAGGCTACACAAACTCCAGGGGCTGAATGTATCAAGGATGGGTGCCACCCACCTTGTGGGGCTGCGGCGATCCCCAACCTTGGAGACTTAGTAGAAACAAAAGACTTAACAAGATAAAACCACCCCACCACTTTAACTCAGCATCTCCTAAAGTGGGCAGAACCTGAGTAGTTTCAAAGGCCCAGGTGGTTTTGCTGTGCAGCAGGGCAGAGAATCAACAGCCCATGGAAGTCTGTCCTGTGGCCTCCTACCAATTCCAGACCAAGGCCTCATTCTCAGAGGCCATGAGCCTGCATTTGAGGAACCACCTCCTTATCATTTCTTCCTAGTGGAAAGTAACTGTTCTCACTATCTCCCTCCCACCCCCACGGTTTTGCAGTGTTCCCAGGGACAGGTCAACCCTCTCAACACAGTGCAGGCCTTTTTTAAACAAACAAAAGCCAGAGGCACTGGCCCAAAGGCCCCCTCTCAGTGCCAGGACATCTCAACACTCCTTCTGGAAGCAATGCCTAGGTCCACGCCCCAGTTCAAATCCAGCCCTACTACTTACCTGCTCTGCAGGGCCTTTCTCTGTTAGTTCATTTGCTCAATCAATAATTAGCAACTCTGTGGTAGGGGCTTGGGAAACCAGACTAATGAGAACCACCTCTTGCCTCAGAGGCTTTTCTGTCTGATAGGACAAACTGACAAATCACTATTGAACAGTGTGAGCTGGTTACTTAAACTTTTTAGTAAGCATTTGGTGTGTTAACTGCTACATTATTTATTACATACTTCATCTAATCGTAGGACTGTGCTAAAGTGCTTCCCATGCATTATTTCATTATAAAATCCTGCATATATGGATGAGAATCTGCAGTGCAGAGAGGTTAAGAGCTTTCCCATGGTGACACAGCTAAGAGGTAGGTCAGAGCCCACACTAGATCCGTTTGCAGATACAGCCTGTGTCTTGATGACTTCCAGGCTTCAGGTGCAGCATCTGTTAAGTGAAAGTTAAATGCAAACCTCCCACGTGGCTGTGAGTGTGAAATGAGCTAAGGCAATGCCTGCTGTGTGGTGAGAATTCCAATGCCCTGGCATTTGCAGTGGAGATTCTTATTAGGAAGGTCTGACTGAGAAGGACAGTGTTAGTGAGTACTCAGGGGGTTCTGATACTTGTGTTCCCCCGAACTTTCAGAAACAGTGCTCAAGAGAATTCAACATTGTTTCCTTTGAGGTCAACGGGACAGACTAGCTTCAGGACGAGTCCAGCTGTGGCCTCTTGACTCTTTCTGGCTGGTTGTTTATTCGTAATGGACCCCAGATGTGCTGGGCACCGGCCTGGGGGCTTTACACGCTGTCTCTCCTAATCATTCACTTCTTTTCGGACTTTAATATTCAGCTCTTACTCTTGACTATAGAATCTAATTATTTTTTTATATACCTGGAATTTGCAAAGCTCTTTCCAAAGGGCTAAATGTGCCCCAAGACTGACCTTGGTGTGTTTCTGACTGAATGAAACAAAACAGCCAATGCAAAGGGAAAAGCTAGACAGGAAAGAAAATCTGGCCACAAGCCCTGGCTTCTCCACCTTCTAATCCCGACCTCTGTGCAGCGAGGAGCCTGGGCCGATACTGTCCATAAAGACTCCACGCTCCTCAGTAAGAGCCAGCGAGGCCGAGAGCAGATCTCACCTTGGGCAGAGCGTTGGCCTTTGGATGGGAACTGGCCTGCTCATTCACGGAAAGTGAAGGCAGCATGGCATTCAGCACTGGATTGGTGGGTAATGGCATGGGGTCAGACGCCAGGACATGCTCATTAAAGCTGCAGGTGGCTGGCTCCTGTCCCCTCCTCTCCAGTAGAGCTGACCTTTGCCATCCTCTTGTATGGTATTTTTTTTTCTTTTTGCTGAAGAAGAGTCACCTTGAGCTAACATCTTGTTGCCAATCTTCCTCTTTTTTACGTGAGCTGCTGCACAGCATGGCCACTGACAGACAAGTGGTATAGGTCTGTGCCCGGGAACTGAACCTGGGCCACCAAAGCGGAACGTGCTGAACCTAACCACTAGGCCACCGGGGCTGGCACCCCTGTGTGGTATTTTTGTTCAACAGCCTGGGCATCTGCAATGACCAGGGCACTGATTTCTTACCCAAGCTCACATTTAGCTCCATCTGCTTTGAGTAGAAGCAGGTGAAAACTGGAGGCAGATTTTCCTAAGCCAGGATTTTACAGGCAGCCACTCCTGGTTTCTGAGTCAAGTTGATGGCGCTTCAGACAGGCTCACAGGACAGCTTTGATCTCTCCAAGCACAGCTCCCAAGGCTTGCTGCAAAAGTAAACAAACAATCTCCCACCATTATGATTTTGGAAATCTTGTTAATTCCATCTCTAGGGGAGACTGAAACTCATGATCCTCCCAGCCTATAATAACATGTAGTCCATTTTTCTTTTCATAGATCTTCTCACTTCAAGAATCCATGCCTTCACCTCCTCAGGAACGTGCTCCTGAGAGCCTCCTCTGGGCAGATGAACCCCTCCTGGCTCTGACACTTCCATTAATGCACAGACTTGGTACTTACGTAGCCCATCCAGACACCAAAGAAAGGATGCTCTTTGGAGGAATCAGGGATTCATGGATGCTCTGGGTCAGAAAGGACATGGAAGTTCTCTTAGGCTAGCTCCTCCCCATCTATACTCATCTGTGTCACCTGCCAATTGGCCATCCAACTTACCCTTATATACCTATTGTGATGGGGAACTCATTACCCGCATCCCTCCCCGCCCCCCCCCCCCCGAGAGCCCGTTTTATAAGTCCCTCAAGAGACTGACAATGCCCAGGAGGAGCAGAGAGCCCATGACAGAACAGCAGCTGCTGAGACAGCCCTCCTGGCTGCCCATGCCCATCCTTTCCCACGATCCCTGGGGCAGGCTGAATGAAAAGACAGTGCTCAGAGAAAGGCAGACAGGGAATTTCAAGAACAAACATGAACTCACAACAAGAATGACCAAGTACTTGAAGATCCTCCTTCATTCAGGAAGTAAAGCATAATCTCCTTCCCTCATAGTGTAGGCTGGGTTTAGTGGCCCATTCTAATGAATAAAATGTGGCCAAAGTGACAGTCTGTGAGTCTGAGATGAGATCAGGAGAGGCCTGAGTGACTCAGGTCCCTCACTTGGGGGAGCCCAGCTGCCCTGTGGTGAGGACACACAAGCAGCCCAGTGGGGAAGAACTGAGGGAGAAGCAGAGGTCTCCTGCCAACAGCCTCGTGAGTGAGCCATCTTGGAAGTGGACCGTCCAGCCCCAGTCAAGCTTTCAGATGATGGCAGCCCAGGGCAGCATCTGACTGCAGCCTCCTGAAAGACCCTGAGGCCAACCATCTAGCTAAGATGCTCCCAAATTCCCCACCCACAGCAACCGCAGGAGATAATGAATGTTTGTGGTTTTGAGCCAGTAGTTTGGGGAGGTAATTTGTTAGGCAGCAATAGATGACTAATACACATTTAATAAAGCAAACATTCCTTTTCTATGTTTTTTTCTAACTTCCAAGGATTCCTGATAATTTCAATATCAAGGGCACCTCCCTTCTTGTTTTTGACTTTTGAATGTGAGTTATAGATTAGGTGGCCAAAGGTCCCAGTTTTGTCCTAGCATAACCCCCAGTTCACTGTCACAAGTGTCCTGGTTACTAACAAATGGCACCGTTATCCTATGTGTAGATAACTATGTCTTCTAGGTGGTGTTTTGGGGGCAGGAAGGCGGTCAGGCCCTCAAGCTTGTTTCTACATCTTGACTCAGTTCCTTCCATGAATGACAGTTGACTGAGTGACTGAGCTCCCAGTGAGGGACAGTGTCCCTAAGCATGGAACAGCCATGACAACCAGAGCAGAACTGTCTAGGAGCTGGAGTCGCACAAGGTTCCCTGAGTACTTTCTCCACACAGTTAACTGCTCACACAGTGATCTGACCCAAACTCCCACTTCTGGAATTTGTAAGGCATTTCTTACCAGCTGCCAAAGAACCTGCAGGCCTTTGCTGTTGACTGTATCTTGAACACGGCAAAGAGAAAATGGGGTTAAAGTCACACTTGTTCTTGGATTGGGAGACCCACTAGGAGAAGCACAGACGCTCCCATCATCCGGGCTGGCCACTCACTTGTCAGGTTTCTGCTCTGAAAAGCTGCACAGGCTCCCAGAAGCCAGGAGACCTGGGACTGGTGGGGGCTCTGGAGACAAGCCAGGGCCTCCTATCTAGTCTCCAGCACGCTCCCTCCCAGTGAGAGGGGACAGCCCTGTTGGACAATTACTCCTTCCAAGACGTACACACATTTATGAAACTCCTTCTTTACCCTGATCTCTCTTGGGGCAGATTAGGCCATTTGCCTGTTATTCTGTGCTCTTGAAATTGGGAAATAACTGGACACCGGCCCCTCTTCCTGTATTTGAATGCAGTTCCCATTTTGTCTTTACTGCTTTAGGCAAATCAACCCCAGTTTCTTTAACTTGCCTCTTGGGTCCTGTTCTCACTCTCTATGATCATGTTTTTCGCTCTCCCTTGGACTCTTGCTAGTTCCTTGATTTCTCTTTAACTCTGGAGGCCAAATGGGGCCATGGAGCTCCAAGAAGGGCCTGCAGGAGGCCATGGGAAGCAGAGGCAGGTTTACTGCATCTGAGCCTCACGTGTCTCCCACCCCCACACACAGCCCCATTCATTGGTGGTGGGTCTCTCTGCAGTTGAGACTTTTAACCGCTCTTCAGAGGCCTGGACTAGTTTCTACTGTGGGTGTGAAGGAGCAGTTCTGAGTGATTCTGGGGAGGTGGGCTCCTCTGACATGGGTGTGTTTGGCCCTCCCTCCCCTCACTACACAGCCTTGCCTGTGGCACATGCCACCTCCTCCTTCACCCTAGTTATATCAGTCCCCTTCCCGGATCCCAGTTTTCTGTGCTTCTTTGATGAGCAGTTTCATGCAGGGCCCCTTTCTCCAGTTAACTCCTCGATAGACTCAGACGGAAAAGCCAACTCAAATTTCTAGGGCCTGGGGGCTCCATTGTTCTTCCTCTTGCACTAAGCTCTGGTCTAGGATCTGACGTAGCTTTAAATTTTTAGCAGTTACCAAACATCTGACACTTTTCATCACCAGCACATCCTGATGCCATAAGCCTACCAATTCCTATCGGCGGGAAAGACCCCACTGCCTCCGCGGGTATAGACTCTGCCAGCATTCCTTCCCGCAATGTTCTTAACAATACTCACAACAGGCCCTCTTCTCACGTCCCACTGGTCCTGTGACCCTGAGAATGGCTGTGAGCCTGCCTACAATAATCTTCACAGACAGCCTCTGTCCTCATCTGGTCCATCTGCCCCAGGCCTCCAGGATCTCATCAACCCTCACTGAATCCTGGTCAGTACTCTTCCTTTGACAGAGGAAATGGAGGCTCTGAACAGTGACCTGCCCACGAACGCAAAACTTGAAAGTGGTACAGCTAGGGTTGGGAGCCAGGGCTGTGTGGTTCCAAGGAACCTCTGTTTCATTCCCTCTCTGCTGATGCTGGCCCAAACCCAAGTCAGATCTGACCCTTTCCTTCCTCTCTCTCTCAACCACATCCTTCTAATTAGGCATCAAGTCTTGGCCGTTCCACCTCAGAAATCCCTCCTGAGTCTGTGCCCTCCAGCCCTGCCCCCCAGGGCTGGGAATCCTGGGGCCTCCCTTGATGGCAGTCGTAGGCTCCTGGAGCTGGTTTTGCTGTCAGTCCAGCCACTGCTGCTGCAAGAGCACGTCTAAATGAAAATGTGACAGAACTCACTGCTCCTCGTTGTCTTCACTGACGTACTGAAGCTCCTTCGTGACACACATGAGGCTATTTGGGACTTGACCACAGCCAGCGTTCCGAGCCTCACGTGTCTCCCACCCCGACACACAGCCCCCTTCTTGAGCCATGTGGGACCACAGGACATGTGAAAAGTGTTTAACACTTCATGGCTTTCCACATGCCTTTCCCAATGTCAGAATGCCCCTCTCCTCCTCCTCCACCAGCTGATCCATCCTTCAAGGCCCAGAGTGGTGCCATTTCCTCTGTGTTGTCTTTTCTATGACTCCAGACAAGATGGAGACGTCCTCTTTTTTCTTGTACAGTTCTGTGTATCTACTGCTAGCGTCAGGCTCACCACCTTGTACTATAACAATTGTAGTGTGAGCCTGTCTGCCTCACTAGACAGGGAGCCCTTTGGAGGCAGGGCCCCTTGACTCGCTCACTGTTACATATGATACACCCATGCCTAGCCCAGAGCCTGGCAAAGAGAAGGGAAAGCAACTTCTTGGTGAGTGTATTCCCACTTGGGTCTCTAAGACTTTTCCTCTGTATACGGCTTTCCAGTCCAGGCTCAAGAACAGGGACTCCATGTACGTGTATTTATGCTGAGGTCCAAGAAGATAAGCAAGTGATATTTCACTTCTTTCCCTAACCATTCTCCCCATAACCTCCGCAGTTATTCCACTTAAGGCCTATTACCACTGCAAATAGAGCTAGAACCGGTTTCCACAGAGCTGGCGGTCGGTACTAGGACATGTTTTATTTTCTAAAATCTCTGACTTCTAACTAAGTCTGTTACATCTGGTACTATTTTTAAGTTTAATAGAATAAAATAAAACTCTTTTAAAACTCTAAACAACCTCAAACTGTGTTTTGTTCTGGTAATCAGACAATGGATAAGGATTGCGGCTCCTCGGAGATATTGCCAACAATGGAAAAGATAAGTAAGCGTGAGTGAGAATCATTTGAAACCCGAAATGTGTGTTGGTAATAACTCAGAGAGTCACATGGAAGCGCCTGGTCACAAAATCAAGTTTGGTCATTTTTTAAAAATTATAATCCCATGTATTAGACAGTTCCTTCCACCTGGTAGAGTGCCAAGAAACTTGACAACACCTAATCTTGGGAAATCAGAATCCCATACCCTCAGGAAAACGCCGTCTCTCCCCGGGCAGGATGCGCTCTCCTGTGCTGTACGGAAGATGACCGCTGTGGTGAGGAGGCAGCGTGTCAGGAAAGCGGACACTATGGAGGTCGGGTCAGAGCCACGCCTGCAGCCGGTCCTCCAGCACACTTCCAGCAGCACAGGGAGCCGCAGCCTCACTCAGGGGGTGATGTGGAATCGGATCCATATCCCGTTGCGCTGCGTGGAATACCAGAAGCATTACCCAAAAGTGTGGTTTTGCTATTCAAAACCAGCCACTCCTTCACCTACCCATGGAGGGACAAAAGTGCCCTGCTTATTCATCCCTGAGCAGCATGTTGTCCCCAACGCCATGTCGGGCTTCCTAACAACCATCAGGCTTAAATCTGCCAGCTTGGTCCTGATGACCAGCAACCATGACCTCCATCCTAGAGGTGGCCATCCCGGAGAAAGGAAACTCGTGCAGTCAGCAATGGTACAGCAGAGCATCTGACCCCAAAATGGTCCTTTAGTCCTCAACAGAACAGGCACCAGAGGTCTCAGCACAAAGTCTTCCTAGCGCCGACACCCACTTCCTCCTTTTGCTTGGATTTATGGCAGCTGACGTATTTCATGGCTCTTTTACTGACTTACTTTTGGGTTCTATTTTGGAATGTGACACAAAAGTCTTTTGTATCCCTGCAAAAGAGGAAGAGGAAGGAACACACGCACAGGCGCACACGCACACACACCCCAGAAATCAGGGCTGTGGTAATTTTCCACAAAGGAGCATTTATTTTCTGTCACAAAAAACCTTGTCAGAAAGCACTTAAAAAGTGTCAGCAGTCCTTTCAGAAGTAAAATATATGTATGTTAATTTGTTAGATGCTTATCTGGTAAGGTATCTACAGGGTAATGTCAGTGCCTGTTGGCGGAAAGCCCCATCTCAGAAACAAGCCAGACAGTGGTGGATGAGTCCTGGAGGGTTTAGACACAAATGCCCCTCTGAAGTCGCCGTGTTGTTGTTAGTGCCCGCCAGTGATTCCGACACCCCAGGCCCCTGTGAACAGAAGAGGGGAGCCCTGCCCGGGGTTTCTATGCCATCCTCTCCCCTTCTGGTGCTGTATCAGACAATGCTGCTCTGCTATTCACCGGGTTTCCCCCTACCTAGCGTCACTGTAATGGAGGTTGCATATCTGAGTAGTAACCCCACGGTGAGCTGGTGGAATAAAAACTACATACCTGATTTATAAGAGAAAATTATATTCTGGGTAGCAGATGACCAGACATCCAGTTCCCAAGCGCTAGTCATGGGCCTGACAGCACTGATGCTATGACAATGGCAATGGCCATGTATTGAGTATTTATTACGGTCAAAACACCTCACATGTAGTGTTCATAAACTTCCCTATTCCCTGTGAGGTGTATTTTAGCCTCCCATTTTACAAAGGAAAAGCTACGGCTCAGTGATATTAAATAAAGCATTCAAGCCATCCCAACTACTAAGTAGCAAACCCAAACTAGGACTCACACCAAGGTCTGCTGAATTCCAGAGTCTGCGTCTTCTTCCCCTAAAGCAGATCGCCTCTTATAAAAGCAGATTCCACACAGATTTGGACTTGAATCCTGTGATCACCCCACTGTCAGTAAACCATTTGGTTTCTGTCCCTTATCACCTATAAGATGAGAGTACTCTTTAACATGGATAAATTTTTAGGGCAATTAAAAACGGAAAGATATTAAAAGCGATGTGGTATCCTGGATCGGATCTTGGAACAGGAAAAGGACATTAGTGGAAAAACTGGTGAAATCCGAACGAAGTCTGGAGGTTAGTTAATAGTAGTGTGCTCGTGCTGGTATGCTGGCTTTGACACATGGACCACGTGATTTTAGATGCTGACAATGGGGGAAACTGGGCAAAGAGTATGCAAGAACTCTCTGTGCTAGGTTTGTCACTTTTCTGTAAATCTGAAATGATTCCCAAATTTAAAAGTTTACTTTTTTGAAAAAGGAACATCTAAATAAATAAAAGGAAAAAAATGGACATTTAGTAGTTCGACTCCTGTGGTTCCTGATTGTCGAGATGTGCACAAGTCTGATTTATTGTAGGCTGAAGAGACAAGTGGACTAACATTTTCCAATAATACATCAATGTATTAGGATTAATAAATTATTTTAAATAAATTTATTTTACAATGCTACTGAAGCCATTGTAGCTTTTTGTCCTTTTATTTTTTCTGAATCAATGAGTGCCAAAAGTGGAACTACTATCCAACAGAAACATTTTTGACATTATAAAGTGGTCTCAAGAGCTAAGAGAAGAAAAGTGTGAATGGTATGCTACCATTTATCCAAGAAGATGTGCTATGAATATCTGTGCATGTGTATAACATTATACTATCATTATATTGTTTTTTAAATGAACAGATAAACCATAAATATTTTCAAATTATTCCATATATTAGGAAGAAGGGATCATGACTGAGAGGAAAGAATAGGTTAGCCTTCACTTAATATACTTTGGTTTGTAGATTTTATTTTGAAACTATGAAAATATTCTACACAATTATAAAACAAATTGAAATATTCAGAAAAGCAGTCCCTAGAAGTCAAAAGCGAAATGAAACAAACCTAGCTGTATACTGATTTTTGGCACGACCACAAAGACAGAAACTATTGCACGTGACTTTAAAACATTAATTTGACTGTACATCCTTAGTAAGACATACCCTAAGAGCATAAAGAACTTACAAAAGAAAAATCAAGTTTTTCTTGATTTTTGCTATTGATTTTTAATACCTCCAGGATTCTAACTGAAAGTCTTCTTAAAAACTCATTATATATTTTATCTTAAAAAAATGCCAGGAAACAATGACCAATTCACCACTAATAAAAGCTTCTAGTGCCTAGATTGTGGTCTCTAAGTACCACTGCTCATTAAATGCAGCCAGAGCTCCTTGGAGAAAGGCTGATTCCAGGTCTGGGACAGGAAATGTAGAAGGAGAGCCTGAAAATCTTGTCATATCAAAAGAGAGGAAGCTATCCAAGACGACTAGATTCATGCCAAAAGCACCCAGGTGCTAACCTGACTAGGCCCCCATTAGTCAAAGACGGAGCAATTTGAGCCTCAAAAATAATAACTTAGTGAGTTGAAACACGCCAAAATGTTTGTACAGTCATGTGTCACTTAACGATGGGATGTGTTCTGAGAAATGCATCATTAGCTTCACTGTGCCTGAACTCACATGGCAATCCCGGGGCCCAGAGCAGGGACAGGCCCCAGAAGGGCTCAATAAATCGAAGGCAGAGCCAGTGGTAAGACAGGTATCCAAAGAATTTTATAGGAGTCTCCACACACAAGCGACAACAAGAGCAACGGCGTCAAAGGAACAAGTTTTTCCCCTAATTAAGCCAGTTTCAAAACTGCCGGTTGAGGCCCATGCTGCACACTCCGGGCCATATGGAGGGTGAGGTGACAGACAGCCGCCGCCCCCAAGCCAAACGGGCCATCTCGTAATGTGCGGCGCTGGGTCCCCTCCTTGACGCTTCCCATCCCGCTGCACCAGGACGCATGCACACCAGAGAGCCGCTCCGGCTCTCCCGGCCCCGAGGGACCGGCCTGCTCTCCGCCTGAGGCCGAGCCCCGCGCCGGGAGCCCGAGCCAGACATGGGCTCAGGCCGCTGCCCGCGGGCTTCGGGCCGCGCCCAGGGACAGGCGCGGGGGCGGGACGCGCCGCGAGGCCCCGACCACCGGGCGATGGCGCGGCCAGAAAGCCAGGCAGGGCCCTCCGGCGCCCTCCCGCAGCTCAGCCCGAACACGCAGCCGGCGAGGGACCCGCACCCCGTCTCCCCGCCGCAGCCCCCAGAGCGCGCGGCCGCCGAGCACACGCGGAATCCGGGACCCCGCTGCGTGGGCGCCGGGCTGCCAGCCGCGCAGCAAACCGGCCCCGCGCCCACGGCTGCCGCCGGGCGGAGCGCGGAGGCCATCGCGGCGCCCGGCCAGGGCTGCGGCTTGGAGAAGGGGGCGGGAAAGACAGGAGCTGGGCATGTTCTCCTACTTCTCCCCTTGCTCCTTCCCTTTCTGCTCTCTTCTCCTCGCTTCCGTTAGTCTCTCCTCCTCCCTTCTCTTTCTTTCTCATTCCCTTCCAGTACAGATATCTGAATTTTACTTTTGATTTTTCCTCATTATTAAGATGACACACACTGGGCTCCCGAGAGCCAGGAACCTCCGCGGACTCCCCGCCCCCGCTGCCTCTCTCCAACCCCTGCGGTCCAGGACCAGGGCGCCAGCGTCACGTGGCAGCTCTCCAGCACATCCAGTGCAGAGACAGATTCTAAGTCAACCAAGGTCCCCCGGGGAGGTAGGGGCACATGCGGGTGTGAGAAGCACTGCCCTAGGTCTTTTGCGGGCTCATCCGCAGGTAGGTTCCTCTCTCCCAAGGTCTTTGGGTCTTCCAGTCCTGGTCACAGATGCTTTCTGGGGCTGACAAGGCTACTTCCTGGAGATTCCACAGTTTCTCCACAGACATTCGAATAGTCATTGCTCCACGCCTTTGACCATCTGTTAAAGAAAATTCCCTAAGCATTTAAAAAAAATGCATACCCGTTATAAAAACAAAAACTTTGAACTAATACAGAAAGCAAAAAGAAAAGTCACCAGTAGTCCACCCCCTCTCCTCCACCAAGTCACTGTGGAGATTTTGGTGAAGTGGCTCCAGACTGCGCATAGCCTTTGTAACCTGTGTGGGGCAAGAGGGAGAATCCCCCTCTGCCCTTTCCCTTAAGGTTCCTATGGCTGGCCAAATAATCAACAAGACAGGTTAGCAGGAGAAAATAATACCAAGTTTAATAACATGTATAAGGGAGAAGCCGGGGGCACTGCGTTTCTCAACACAATAGCAGAAATTCTGGTCTTAAATACCATCTTCAGCTAAAGACAAAGGAGGATGTTGGGGGTGGGGGGAGTCAGTTACAGGAGATCACCACTAAAGCACAGTAAACAAGAGTAAGGTTATTATGCAGATTTAAGGCCTCACCTTCCACATTGATAAGTTTCTAGAAATGAGGTCATCCCCCCTCTTCCCAATACGGAGAGGGAGATACCTTTACAAATGGAGATTTCCTTTATAAATGTAAATGTCTGTCTGGCAACTCCTGGCAGGGCCATCTAGAGAATGTGGCCAGAGAGATAGAATTTTTGATAAGATGGGCTTGTTGGTGCCTTTCCTGTTGTAACATCTATTTTACATTATATTACAGCCATCAGATAGAAGATTTGTTCCAGGAAGGAGTTACTATGTCAAATTCTTTAGGCAGTTAGTGGAGGAGGTCACATGTCCCTCAGAGAAAACAATCAAGGTAAAGAGTTATATTTCAGGGTGGCCAAATCTTGATCTCCCACAGTTGGTGGGTGACATGGGAATGGCCCTTGCAAACTGAGGGGGGCACAGGGGGCTTGCCTAGATTTCTGTGTCACAGTCTGGGGAAAAGCCAATGGCATTGGTCCTGTCTGTGTGTAAGCTTTCGATATGTTGTTCCTCATAGATTTTTGCATGAATTTTGATTTTTAGAAAGATATTGCATTAAAATATTATTTATCAGGGGCCGGCCCAGTCGTGTAATGGTTAAGTTCATGCGCTCCCCTTCGACAGCCTGGGGTTCATCGGTTTGGATCCTGGGCGGGGACCTACTCACCGCTCATCGGGCCATGCTGAGGCGGCATCCCACCAAGAGCAACTGGAAAGATGTAGAACTATGACACACAACTTTCTACTGGGGCTTGGGCGAGAAAAAAGGGAAAATAAGGAGGAAGATGGGCAACAGATGTTAGCTCAGGGCCACTATTCCTAAAAAAAATAAATTTATTGATTGTGATAAATGTGTGTTTGGTGCCCCCTTAAATTTTGTGCCCAAAGAAAGTGCTCGCTGGCCTCACCCTCATCCTGGCCCTGCTGGCTTCTCCATACCCTATCTTCTTCTAAGACCAAGCGGCAAAAAGCAGGTCTAATTTATTTTCTTTTACTTTGCAAGACAAGTTTAGGGATAAGAATATGTCTTCTGACCGTGCTCTGTTGACCAGTTTAAGATGGTCATTTAAAGAACACTGGCAGTGACGGCATGACCAGGAACACACGATGTCTTGAAGGTGCAGGCTGTGTGAGGTCGGCCTCTGTCCCCACCAAAATCCCTTATATCTCACTAACGTTCTTCCTTACGGCAGCCACCTCTAGACCTGAAAATGTTGCAAATAAAATTAAAAAGTAGAACAACTGAAATGTCATTACTATTTAAAATTTGAATATTAATTAAGCCTGCCTTCCTTCCTTCCTTCCTTCCTTCCCTTTTCTTGTTAACCCGGGTTTCTGTTGAGGGAAATTCCTAAACACAGGCTGAAATTTGCTTTGGGCGCCCTCCGTCGGGCTTAAATGACACAGACACTGTTTGGAGAAATGATCACTGTGCTGGCACCTAGCAGGTGGGCACTCAATAAGCATTTGTTGACAGAGGAATGACACTTGAGTCCCACACCGGCGCCATGGCAGGGAGGTGCCCCAGCGCCTTGCCGGGAGCCTCTGTGGGCTGCATGCATGCTCTTCAGCCTCCCCGTGCAGAGCATGACTCGGCCAGTGATTTCACTCAGCCAGCCTGGTGTTTACACCACTGTCTGGATGCTGTTTGGAGCTGTCCTGAGCTGCCGCTCCACTGGGGGAGAATGACGTCCAGTCAGCTTATGGCCATTGTGGCCAAAACAGCTGGCATGTGTGGCTTCCGAAGAACCCCTCACCTGCTAGTCAATCGGAGAGGAGAAGGAAAATCCTGGTGCCCTCCCTGCTCTACCTTGGAGAAGCATTTTGGCTTCCACGTGGGCGCAGTACAATAGCAGTGGGTCCTGGCTGGGCTCTGAGAGTCAGCTTGGAAGGGCGGAGCCCCGCCTAGAGCTCCCTAGGAGAAGCCCCGCAAAAGACATCGTCAGGCGCAGGTTAGTGCCACAAGGAGGCAGCTTTGCTCACTCTGAATGGACTTTTACTTGGCCCCATCCAATGCTGTCATGGGCCCTCTTCAGGAATTGCGAGAGAAGATGGGAATGATGGAGTGCACACCATTGCTTTCTTAAGCAATCATCAGAGTGTGCATAATCACGTAAATAATGGTTTTCTAGCCAACGGAGAAAACTCTGAGTGGCAACAAGAACAACAACCACAATTACAATAGACACTGTGCTGACACTTTGCACACATTGTCTCATGTAACCCCCAGCGAGATGGGTCCGATTATTAGATCTTAGGGATGAAGAGACCAGAGCACCAAGAGTTCGAGGAGCCTGTCCAAGGTCATGCGGCCAGGGAGTGGCGGCTGATCACGAGGGACACCCAATGGGCAACGCAGAGCTAAGACTTGGCAGGGAAGAGAAGACTAGGAGGGCAGAAAGGAGGACGGGAGAGGAGACTGGTATGTGGCTGCGCTTGAGCACGGCCCGGGGGAGTGGAGGGTGTGAGGGGAAGACGAAGTGTCTCTCGCCCTTCTCCTGTCCTTCTCGTGGGCGTGCGTCTGCAGTGGAAGCCAGCTTGGGCACGGCTCTCCCTCACGCTCCCCAGGGAGATTTACATCTCGGGGAGTAAACTGAGATGGGGGACAACGCTCCATCTGAGTGACTGTGGGTCTGTGTGCATCTAAAACGCCAAGGGCATCGTCTGACGCTCTCACACCCCGAGAACCATGGATTCCACGGTCAGGAGTGAATTCAAGTTGTGTATTAAATGGGGCGCGGTGGTGTCTGGTTTTATTTTTTGCCTCCACTGGTGATGGGTGTAGCGAGAGAGTTGTTGGGTTTACCTCCTGACCCTGACTGTCTCCGATCAAGCAAAAGGCTGTGAAGAACCAGGACTGCAGAGGGAGGGACGTGACTGAACCTGCCAGAGGCAAGCAGACAAACCAAACAGTCACAGTCACAACAAGATACTCGCCCTGACTGGTCAGCTGGGTCGATATAACGTTATCAAATCATCTTCAAAGTTTTCTTTGCTGATTCTTCACCTGCTTGACTCTGCTTTTGAAGATTTGAATTGGGTGATACCTAATGATCGCTATCCTAAAAGCTTTTCCTTTCTTTTCTGTTGTTTTACCCTGACACTGGCAGTGACGGCAGGACCAGGGACACACGATGTCTTGAAGGTGCCAGCTGCGTGAGGTCGGCCTCTGTCCTCGCCGAAATCCCTCATATCCCACTACCGTCCTTCCTTACATCAGCCACCTTAGACCTGAAAATGTTGCAAACAAAAATAAAAAGTAGAACAACTGAAATTTTAAAAAAAGCTAAAAGTGCAATGACCGCAAATGCCCGCTGCTGACCTCGGGGCATTTCACTCCAGCAAGAGGAGGAAGTAGCTGGAGAGTCTCCCCATTGTCGCCGGGACACACTGGAACCTCACTATCGCGTTGACGGGACGTGTTCTGAGAGCATCAGCCACCTCCGTACCTGGGGGTGGGGAAAGGGGGCAGGCGGGGTGTCACAACCCACGGAGCTGCCCAGGGGGAAGAGCGTAGGGAGGACAGCCCTCAGGGGCTCTCCCTCCCCCAGACGAAGCCTCATTTCTTGCAGTGTCTGGCTTCCACGACTTCCCTTAACCGGCCTCAGCTTCCTGGGTCTCTACCTCTTCATGCTTCTGTTTTCTCAGCTGTAAAATGGGGTGATAATAGTGCCAACAAAATGAAGTCATGCTTGTAAAATGCTTAGAACACTACTTGGCCCCCCATAAACACAAGGGTCGCACTTGTCAATGCCAGGGTCATTTCTATTCCCGGGAGAGCTACTCTACCATTTCGACTACGGCTGTTCCATTTTCCCCCTGCCTGCCTCCAGGTGAGTTGGCTTTTCTTTCTCTTTCTTTCCTTCTCTCTCTCTTTCTCTTTTCCCCCACAGATGAGTGTTGCCATCTGGTCTTGCTATTCTGAAGCCTCCTGGCTGTACGACTTCGGCATTCTCTAAGGAGTTATCCACATTACTTAGAAGCTTCTGGGCCACCATAGCCCTTCTTGATCCCAGTGTGGGGGCCACGGCGAGCCTTTGTCCTGAGCCCCATCGCCTCCCTCTGGCTGGTGGTCTGCATACAGGGCCCACTGTCAGGGATGCCTGTGCTCCATCCCGGAGTTTGGAGGCAGCCAGCACTTAGAGCTTCTTGCAGAATCACTCACATCCATGAAAAACCCTCGGGCAAAAGACACCCACTCTTGAGAAAATCCGGGTCCATCAGCCTCAGCGCATTGAGTGTCTGCGTGGAAACTCTGAAAGGCAGCCACAGGAGAGAAGGCCCCTAAGACGCTGCTTTCCCCTGGCCCTGCTGCCCTTGTCTGTCGGCTGCCTGCTCCCTCACCTTCTGCGAGTTCCTCTCTGAAACCCTAGTGACAAACGCGTACCCATCAGAGGATGTGTCGAAGCATTAGGTTAGGTAGTGTGGATCTGTTTTGAAAAGCCCACCTCTTCCCCTCGAGCCAGCGTATCACCCCGATCAGAGAAAACAGCATGCATACACTCTTCAACTTTTGACCCCTGCCAGGACCAGCAGTCCCCTCCGTGTGGAGGCTTCAGAGGAGGCAAGTGCTGTGCCTGCCCTGGCCCGTCTCTGAGTCCAGGGATTCCCAGCAGTGGCCTCGTGGTCCAGATGCACCAGCGGGAGGAGAATGATCACGGAGATGCAGTGTCGGTCTCCCCTAATAGACGTGCCCACACAAAGGTTGCCATTTGTATAATGGGGATCGAGAATTCACTGCTACGTTAGAATTACCTGAGTGTCTGTGTAGACAATTGTGACTACCAGCCATTAAACTGAAAAGCTCATCTTTCAGGCAAATATTGGACTTTCATTGAATTTCCGCAAAACGATTCCACCAGTGGACTGACTTCTGTGACTTTGGTTGTGAGCTTTGTATGAGCGTTTCCATATGTAGAGAGTGTTGCAGAATGAAAGAAAATCAAAGCCACAAGTGTCGACCAAAACAGAGCTCTGAGAAACAGACTGCGGAAACTGGGATGAACGTCATTCCTGTGTCTCTGGTGTTTCTTCAGGTCACACCACCTGGAGGGGGAAAGAGGCTGAATCCTTTGCTGCATCTATCTGGGTATCTACTGCATTTTCTATACTGGCTCCTGAGGGCACAAGACTCAGCCCTTTACTTCCAGGTTGCCCCTAGGACTGTCACATGTGCGATCTGAGCAAATGCCCTGGCCTCCGTGTCCCCCACTCCGCCGTCTCCCTGAAGCAGGGAACGAGGAAACACCGGGAGGGCCTGGTGCCCAGTGAGGGCTCCAGCAGCGTGCACTGGACACGTGACCCCAGTCAGCCGGCCTGGTCTCCAAACGTCTCCCGAGGATTTGAGTGAAGATAACTTGTCAGTTCAGGCTGAAAAATCTGTTGTGGAGGGAGCATTCTCATAGTTACTTCCCCTGCTCCCGCACGGAAAGAAAATCCAGTATGGAGGCCCCTGTCTCTCCAGTCTGCTGGGATAGTTTACTACCACCAGGCTGAGTCCTGGCTTCGTATTACAGGAGGAGAGGATGCACAGAGGAGCGCGGGAGAAAGGCCAGCAAGAGAGGTGAACGCTTCTCCCTGAAGTCCACCGACATGAGTTGGAGTCCCAAAAAGAAATATTGGACTCCCTGTGGGTCTGTTTGTGGCTTTGAACCATGCTTCTCGAAAGTGGCCCCAGCTGTGGCCTGAGTAGGTCACATTCAAGTCCCCTCTCCTCCTAGGACTCAGATGTGCACAAATCTAAAACCGAGGCAGCCCGCTATACTCAGAACAGCCCACCCTCTTAGGTAACCCCGGCCCCCGAGTAGACCTGCCACCTGAAGGGCTGTCTCTTCCCCAGGATGAGTCCCGTGCAGGCGGCTGCCCACCTGCCTGCCCACCTGCCTGCCCGCCTGGGTCTCTGTCCCCCAGTGAGCAAGCCTGGGGGTTAAGCGGTCCAGGAGTAATCGTCCAAGAAGGGTTTCCTCCAGCAGCTCCTCCTGTCCCCCCCCTGGCTGGGTCCTGCAGCAAGGAGGAGGGGACACATCCCGGGAAGGGCAGGGTCACAAGAACTGTGTCCTGTCTCTAAGACGAATGTGATCAATCGAAGCTCAAGCCCCAGTCAATTATTCAGATCAACTTCAATTAGTGAACTACTCCAACACCAGACAGCCAACAGAGGTGTGTTTCTTTCATTTTATCGCAATTAGGCTGAATATTTCTGGCGCTTGGATTCATAGGCACACACATCGATAAAGGAACTGGTATACATGACTGACTAGGAGGGAAACTGTGGTGTTTGAAAGATGTTTCCAAGTCAATGAATGTCCTACTTTCCAGAAACAGTTAAGGACGTGAAACAACGCTAATCAGTGGTGATATGGAAAAAGCAAGATTTAAATTACATAACATCATATAAGCTCTGCATGTGTTCCTTTCATCTTTGTCACTTTCTTTCTCTTGCTCTCTCCCTCACTCTCTAGCTACATAACTATCTAAATATAAAAACCTATAGAAAACACACCACAATATTCACACTGGTTATTTTGTGTTGTTGGAATTGTGGGTGACTTTTGTTTCCTTATTAAAATCTTTTGCAATTTCAAATGTTTGTTAAATTGTATTTAGTTAGTCTTCACTATGTAACAAACTACTCCAACACTTAGTTGCTTAAAACAAGAAAGAAGAAGTACTATTTCTCATGAGTCTGTGGGTCAGTGGGGCTGTTCATTGGGTCCAGGCCAGCTTGTTGCGTCTCTGTGGTCAGCTGACACTAAGCATTAATTTTAATATATTTCATCCTAAAGGATTAAGTGCAATGCAATGGTGGGCATTTTAAAAATCACCTTTGTGGGGCGAGCCCGGTGGCTTAGTGGTTAAGTTCACATGCTCTGCTTCGGTGGCCCAAGGTTCACAGGTTCGGATCCCAGGCATGGACCTATGTACCACTCATCAAGCCATGCTGTGGCAGGCGTCCCACATATAAAGTAGCGGAAGATGGGCACGGAGGTTAGCCCAGGGCCAATCTTCCTCAGCAAAAAGAGGAGGATTGGCAACAGATGATAGCTCAGGCAGGGATAATCATCCTTATAAAGAAAAAAAAGTGACCATTGTGTTTGGATCATCTAAAAGTGATTCATGATATATTCTTATTACATTCTTACAAAACATTTGGTAGTGGCCTGGATTTATTCTTATTTTTTAACGATACTAGTCACATTGGAATCCCGCAAAAGATGTTTCAATGAGCTAATATTTAAAAATATTTAAGACTGTCACTGTGATATGAGAAAATGTCAAACATGGCAATATTCTCATTTGATGACAAGGTAAGCTAAGAAGGGTATATATAATTGTTTTTAACAGTTTTATTTATTTATTTATTTATTTATTTATTTATTTATTTATTTATTTAGTGAGGAAGATCAGCCCTAAGCTAACATCCATGCTAATCCTCCTCTTTTTACTGGGGAAGAGCGGCTCTGAGCTAACATCTATTGCCAATCGTCCTCCTTTTTTTTCCTTCCCCAAAGCCCCAGTGGATAGTCGTATGCCATAGTTACACATCCTTCTAGTTGCTGTATGTGGGACGCGGCCTCAGCATGGCTGGAGAAGCGGTGCGTAGGTGCGCGCCTGGGATCCCAGCCCGGACCGCCAGTAGCAGAGCGCGCGCACTTAACCACTAAGCCACGAGGCCGGCCCTAAGAAATATATTTTAAATAGATTATAGATAATGTGTCTTCCTTTAAACCAGGAAAGTAAAATCATAATGAATTCTGACTTTGATATACTGAAAATATTGAAACTTAATGTGTTTTAATACATCTCCTCTTTTTCAATATTTTTACAACTGCTTTCACATTATATGAAAAGTTAGCCATTAACAATTAATCAGTGTATATACAATTGCACACTTTTTCCCTTTCTCCCAGGGATTCTATAGTCTCCTCCAGGCATGTCCTGTGTCCCCAGCTCCTTCCACGGGAAGGCCTGGATATCTCGTACATTCCTTTCACGAGTGCGCCTGTGTGTCCCTATCTCTGAACCTCTGCAGGGACTCCTCCCACAAACGCCCCTGAGTCTGTACCACACACAGTGGGCTGTGATTTCCCCATCAGCCCCTTGAAGGCTGATCCTGCTGTAAAATAAGCCTTGTGAAAACCTGCCCTGAGAAAGTAGAGAATAAACCATGTGGGAAAAGTCCAGAACATGAAGGCTCTGTGCTCACAATTTAAGGAAAACGTCTGGTGAAGTCACCCCAAAGCCCCCTCCTGAGCCAGAGGGGTGGGCAGGGGGCGTTTTCCCCCCACGGAAGCACTCCCCCCTCCCATCGGGTCCTGAGGACACAAAGCTCTTGTCTCACTGAGGCTGGGCACATGGGTCCATGGGTAGAACACCCAGCGCTTCACCCCAGTCTCAGAGGCCCTGGGTTAGGAAAAGGCGAGTTTGGGCGCCCTCTGCCCCAGATCAGGGAGCAGCACAGTCTACTGTTGAGCACTGACTCTAAAGCTGAATCACAGCAATTCATAGTCAGATTTGTCAGTCCCTTAATTTTTGAAGTTCAAACGGGCATAGTATGAACTATGTATTCCAGGCCTTGATGAGAGTGCACTATGGTTACAGGAAGTAGGAGGTCAATCTACAAGAGTCAGTTAACATCCTTTGTGCTGGCAATGAATGAGTGGAAATTAAAATAAAAGAAAATATCATTTACAAAATGGTACAAAATCAAAATAAATAAAATCCTTAGGTAAAAATCTACTAAGGACAAAGCTGTATCCAGAAAACCATCAAAGACTGTGGCAAGCTAGCAAAGAAAACCTACCTAATTGGAGATATATTTCACTTTCATGATCAGTAGACTCATTGTTAAGATATCTGCTCTTCCCAACTTGACCTATAGAGTCCACACAATCTCAGTCAATAGCCCAATAAGATATTTTGTAGATATCTACAAAATGTTTCTAACCTTAGAATATTCTACACAACAGTGAAGAACAAAGTTGAATAAGTCATACTTCTCCATTCTCAGATTTATAAAGGTACAGAGATTGTGATCTTGGGATAAGAATATGCAAACAGATAAAGGGAAAAGGATACAGAGTCCATGGACTCAGAAACATATAGTCAACTGATGTTTGTCAAAGATCAAAGGCAAGTTGGGGCCAGCCCCGTGGCTTAGCGGTGAGGCGCTCGTGCTCTGATACTGGCAGACCGGGATTCAGATCCCGGGTGCGCACCGATGCACCGCTTCTCCGGCCATGCTGTGGCCGCGTCCCACATACAGCAACTAGAAGGATGTGCAACTATGACATACAACTATCTACTGGGGCTTTGGGGAGAAAAAGGGAGGAAAAGAAAAGGAGGAGGATTGGCAATAGATCTTAGCTCAGGGCTGATCTTCCTCACAAAAAAATAAAAAATAAAGATCAAAGGCAAGTTGAGGGAGAAAGGATAGTCTTTTAAACAAATGGTGATGGCACAACCGGGTGACCATAAGGAAAAAAGTTAACAAAGACGCAAACATTCCACATGACTCAAAAATTCACCGAGAATGGTTCATAGATGTAAGTATAAACTGCAAAACTATCAAAATTCTAGAAAAAGAAAAGGAAAAATCTACATGACTTTGGGTTTCATGATGAGCTTTTACATACAACACTGAAAGAATGAGTCTTCAAAGAAAAAGCAAGATAAGGTGGACTTGCCTAGAGTTAAAATTTTCCACTCTTGATTATCACCATTAAGAGAAGGAAAGGACCAACCCAAGACTACGAGAAATATTTGCATGACGCATATCTAAGAAAGGACTTGTATTAAAATGTACCAAGCATCATAAATTCAACAATAAGAAAACAAACAACCCAATTAAAAAATGGGTAAAGATCCGAACAGACACTCACCAGTGAAGGTATACACATGAAATAAGCATGCAAGAAGACGCTCAACATCATTTATCATTAGAGAGAAGCAAATGCAAACAAAAATGAGAGACCATTCCAGACAGATAGACAATATCAATTCACAGCCAGGGGGCAGAACAGCATAGACTCTCTTTCATTGCTGTGGCCTATGCCTAGTGGTACAGCCACTTTGGAAGACACTTGGGCACTTTCTTACAAAGTTAAACATAATCTTAACACATGATCCATCAATCACATTCCTCGGTATTGACACAACTGTTTTGAAATATAATGTCAACAAAAAAGCCAGCACACCTATATATTGCACCTTATTTATAATGGCTAGAAACCTAAATGAACAAAGATAATCTTCAATAAATAAAAGGATACCCAAATGTGGTACATGCAATGTAATGCTTCCCAGTGGTAAAAGTGAAAGAGCTATCAAGATATACAAAGCCATGGTGGCCGGCCCGGTGGCGTACCGGTTAAGTTCTCGGGCTCCACTTCGGCGGCCCAGGGTTCGCAGGTTCGGATCATACTGCTCGTCAAGCCACGCTGTGGCGGCGTCCCATATAAAGCAGAGGAAGATGGACACGGATGTTAGCCCAGGGCCAGTCTTCCTCAGTGGAAAGAGGAGGATTGGCAACGGATGTTAGCTCAGGGCTAATCTCCCTCACACACACACAAAAAGATATAAGCCATGGATGAATCTCAAATTCATATTTCTAATGGAAAGAAGCCAGTCTATAAAGGCTGGGTAGAGTATGATCTCATTTCTATGGCATGCTGCAAAGACAAAGCTATCAATCTGGTACACAGTTTACCAGAGTTGTCCAGGGATGGTATGGGTGGAAAGGGATGAACAGGTGAAGAATTCTGTGTGATGCTTTACTGGTGGATGCTTGCCTCTCTGCATTTGACAAAATCCCCAGATTTTTACAGTATAAAGAGTAAATCTTGACTTATACAAATTACGAAAAGTATTTAGGTCTGTGGATCCTTGGATGGAATGCAAATGTGACTAAAGAATCTAACTGTATTGCAAAAGTACGAAGCAAACTCACTGCAAGTGGTAGGGGAAATGGTGTTGACCTAAGTAACTTCGGAAATGAAGGGGATCTGTAAGACTGAAGGAAAAGGAACTGAGTAAGCAGAGGACTCAACTTGATAAAGTTCTTTCTCAAGGGATACTGGTTAACAACTGTGAGACCCCTGTGTATGGAGACTGGGATTGAGGAAATGATTAAATAGTTGTCAGATGGCAGGAGACAGTTTTGTCACTATCGGAGTGGGAGGTTTCAGGTAAGTCAGGGGGGAAGACTAGAATGCTCCAGGTGGTAATGCATTAGAGGTGGAAGCAGTGCTTTGAGCTGATGTTTAGCTGAATATAATAATGAAACTTTCCAATGGAAATATTTATAGTAGGCAGTTGTATACACAGGGTAAGGTCACTATACCAACACACATTTCAGCATACTGTGACTGGGAGGGCCAGGAAGCAAGGGCACCCCAGCAGCAACCAGCACACTTAGCTTGCAGATCCACATTTTGTTTTTTTCTGTGAGGAAGATCAGCCCTGAGCTAACATCTGTGCCAATCCTCCTCTTTTTGCTGAGGAAGACTGGCCCTGAGCTAACATCTATTGCCAATCCTCCTCCTTTTTTTCCTTTTTCTCCCCAAAGCCCCAGTAGATATTCGTATGCCATAGTTGCACATCCTTCCAGTTGCTGTATGTGGGACGCGGCCTCAGCATGGCTAGAGAAGTGGTGCATCGGTGCGCGCCCATTGGTGCGTGCCTGGGAGCCCAACCCGGGCCGCCAGTAGCGGACCGCCCCCACTTAACTGCTAAGCCACGGGGACCGGCCCCGCAGACCCATGTTTTTAATGTCATTCTCTCATAAAAGGAACCAGTGCTCCTTGGAGTAAAAGGCTGATTCTAGATCTGAGGCTGAAAATCTACAAGAGAATCCTGGAGAATCCTGTAGTGCTGAAAAGCGAGGAAGTGTTAATTCCGCAACTAAAACACACCTGCAGGCTAGGTCTCACACTTTCATGTCAT
Source organism: Diceros bicornis minor (assembly GCF_020826845.1). Taxonomy (NCBI): domain Eukaryota; kingdom Metazoa; phylum Chordata; class Mammalia; order Perissodactyla; family Rhinocerotidae; genus Diceros; species Diceros bicornis. Next base: position 61,525,384 of record NC_080754.1, read on the forward strand.
AAGAAAAATTAAGCATTACAAAGTGAACAATACATGTATCTAGTTGCAGCCATTTCCCCTTTCACCCAGGGATGCCATTTTGCCAGTCCCCATCAGTCTTGATTGGAAAGTTCCAATACTTTGCATATTTATTTCGCAATTGTATGTTTCTCCTCTCTCTCAACTTGTATCGGCATTCTCCCCCAGAAACAATCCCGAATACGTCACAAATAACACAGCATGCTATGATTTTGAGGCTTCCAATACCTCAGTGAAAAGATTCTTTTGTAAAATAAGTCTTCTTAAAATATGACCTGAAAAAGTAGAGCATAAACCATGTGGGAATGGCCCAGAAAATAAAGGTTCTGTGCTGAGCATTTAAGAAAAACGTTCTGGAGACCCCGCACACAGCCCCCTCCTCAGCCATCAGGGTGCAGACAGGGGCCTTGTCCTTCTGTGCAGGAGGCACCAATATGGCTACAGCGGCGCCTCCTCCATCTTCCTGAGGAAAAGAAGTTCATTCTCCACTGAGGACTCACCTCCCCTGTCCTCTGGTGAAATGCGCATGCGCCTCACTCTGCTCAGAGGGGCCAGGTTCTAGTTCCTGGTCATTGGAGGCAGCGCGGGATGTTCAGAACCCACAGTTTGGGGGTGGCCGGGCGCCCCCTTCTGGCAATGGTGCTAAATCACTCAAAACCTCAGTGCCCCAGCCTTTCTGCTGGTGGCACTGGTGATGTTCTGCTGCAGTCATGTCTCTGTGCCCAGGACATGCCTCCCTCCTTGGAGCCATGGCCTGCAAGAGAAGGGAGTCATCAGGCTTTGGAGTCCTTGGGAAAATGCCACCTCCGTGCCGTGGCACAATGAACGTACTGATTTCAAGTCCCTAGAAAAGAGCCACCCGTTTCCACCATAGGATTCTCCCTTGGATCTTCTATCTGTTAGAACCACAGGACTGCAGCTCGGCTTGTGATCAGAGTCTCCTTGATAAACTACCAGGTGGACTTGATCACAGTCACAGACAAGTGAAACCCAAGATGAAAGTGGAATATCTCTTGGCTCATCCTCATTTGGGAATTGTGGTCCCGAAGTCCTTCTGAGAAATCAGTAGCTCTCTGAAGCAGTGGACTACAGCTGGCATGCCTTGGAGCTTGTCAGGGAGGGAATCCCACTGTGCTTCTCTCTCATTTAGGAAGTCATCTCAAAAGCTAGTGAAATAAGGAAGAACATTGGGCTATGACTCTCTCTTTTGGATTATGTTTTTACGTACAAGAAAGTAATCTGCACTCATACCAGCTGTAAGTATCTGAAAACAAAATAATGGTAATATATTTACAATATGATACATCTTTAATATCAACAAATTACTTACAGAGAACATGATCTTTGATTCTTAAATAAATAAACTATGTACAGGTGTCAAATTATAATGCTGTACACCTGAAACCCCTAGTAGGAAAAATAAACAAACTTATGAATCACATTTTTTATTTATCCTTTCATGTCGTCAAGGGCTATTTGCTGTTTTTGCAGATTGTGAAATATAATTTTTCATGGAAAACTTGCTTCGGAATATTTTTTTGTTACAGACTTCTTTAAGTTGACATTAACTGCTGTGACAGATATACATGAAAATATCAGTTGTTTGAACATTAAACAAATGTATGTTTCCTTCATATAACACCTCAACACAGGCTTTCAAAGAGCAAGTGACTCTGCTTGTTGGTTTTTCTCCAATCAGAGATTCAGGGACCCAGCCACCTTCAATTTGTGGCTTTGCTGTCATCAACACTTGGCTTCAACTCTGGGTGTGTCCCGGGGTTTATTCCCCTCCGTTGTCAAGGGGAATGTATGGCACATCCTGGGGCGTGTTTTCGTGGTCTGAACCTATACATGCAAATAGCCCTTCCTCCCCCATTTCCTTGCTGAGCACTTCTTCAAAGGGCCACACAGCAAAGAGCAAAGAGGCAGGGAAAGGAAATCTTATTGTGGTGCCACAGGAAAGGAGAGGATTTGGTGAATAAGACCTCTTTTGGCTTTTAAATATGTGCACAAATGCTATTTTTAGAACAAACAACCAATTTTCTTGATTGCACACATTTCTTCACTGAAAAGTGGGACTCAAAGTCTGATTGCACAAATTAATCCCAGGGGACAAACGTACGGAAGAGGACAAGGATGTCACTCATTAAGGTTCACAGCATCATTGGCTCTTTGAAAAGGTGATTCACATTGATTGTCAAAGGGCAATTGTTTTCTGGAATATAAGGAAGAACACGATTAACAGTTGGGGTAACAGGTGCGGGTTGATGAGCATCCATCACTCAGTCACGACCAGACTTCTCAGGCATCCAGGACGGTCAGTGTCGCCATCACTCAGCAGGCAGAGTGGTGGCGGGGAACCCGCTCCATGTGCTTTGAGAACTTCACACCGCCCTGCAGGTTATATGTCGTCCCTGACAGGGACACACAGGTGACATTCTCTACTTTCAAATAGATTAATCCTTGCAAAATGTACAAGTGGCTGATAAATATTCCTGAGAAGAAAAGGTTAATCAGGTTATTTCCAGGCATACAACCACCAGGTGAAAGAGAAAATGTCTGAACTGATCCTTTGACTGTAAGAGGAATTCTTCTGACAGTCCCCAGTGCCTGATGAAGCAACACATATCTGATCGGAGCTAATGAGAAGTTAGCCAAAAGTCCTGTTGTGCAGATATTTGAAATGTGAATATATGGATTTTTCTGACCTTACCTTTAATTTAAATGTGGAATCTAAGAAGCAAAACACATAGAAACAGAATAGAATGGTGGTTGCCAGGACTGGGAGGTGGGGATAATGGGGAGATGTTGGACAAAGGGGACAAACTTTCCCTTAGAAGATGAATAAATTCTGGGATCTAATGTACGGAATGATCACGAAAGTTAACAATAGTGTACGATATGCTTGAAAGTTGCTAAGAGAGTAGATCTGAAATGTTCTCACCAAAAAGAATGGTTATTATGTGAGGTGATGGTAGTGTTCACTAATCTTCGATGGTAATCACTTCACAGTATATGTGTCTATCAAACTGTCACCTCCTAATCCTTAAACTTACACAATGTTATATGTCAATTATAACATGATAAAGCTGGGGGAGGAAAGAACTTCAAGATGGCACCAGAAGAGCATGAAACCAAGCACAGGGCTGTTCTCAGCAAGGGCCCTTGTGTGACAGCACAGTCACATGCCTATGAAGCCAGCCTTGGTTCTCCCTGCAAAAACCCATCTAAACCCTGAGCTCTTATCACCGTCTCCACTGCTGACGCCCTGGCCTGAGCTCCCCCGGGTGACCACTGTAGTCTCCTAACAGGCCCCTGCTCTGCCTTTGTGCCTTCAGTTGACTCCCACACAACAGCCAGGGTCAGTCAGATGACATCCCTCCCACTCTTACAACCCTTCACTGGCCCTTCATTTCAGGAGAGTAAAACCAATGTCCTTGCAGTGGCTGACAAGTCTGTTCACATCCCCCAGGAGTCTCCCCCTCGCTCACTTGGCTTCAGCAGCACTGAGTCTCAAACAGGCCACAAACAAGCCAGGCACGTTCTTCCTGTGGCATTTTACCTGGCTCTGCCACCGCCTGGAGTCTCGCTGGAAATGTGTGCCCACATTGGATGCTCTCTCTCATGTGTATCTTTTAGGTCATTTTCAGTCATATGTATTTATTAGGCCCCAGACACTATTATAGGCACAGATGGTGGGATCCAGCATCTCTGTGATCAATATGAGGTAGAATATCATTTCATAAGTGTATTGACTATTTTGTAGATATTTTGCTGGATAAATAAATAAATAAATAAATAGAGAATAATAGGGAAAGAAAAAATCTCTTATACTCCCAAACAATTGATAGAAATAGTTAGATATCAAGGATATGGAGCTTAATTGGCCCTTCCTTAACTTTGGGACTAGGGTTAGGGGTAGGGTCACGGATAGGCTTAGCCATTATTCAGAATTACTATGAGGGTGCAGACATGGGTGGGTGGCCAATCCCTGAGGGCCACGCATCTGGGGAGGGCGGTCCTGCACTTGGTAGAAGCTGCCTGGAAGTCAGGGCTCAGAGGCCCAGAGGCCACGCTCTTCACTTATGCTCAGAGTTCGTCTTTCCATGGAGGCGACGAAGTTGAGAAGGAAGAACACGTGCAGCCCAGTGGTCAGGAGGGGATTCAAGGCTATAAAATACCTGCCCACTGGACCGACGTTTGAGGAGCAGCACTGGAGGGCAGTGAGAGGTAGCGGAATTCTGTTGGAACAGCTGGAAGTTTCATTTATGATACCATAACTCTACAAATTTTGAAAAAGAACACATCTCAGAATTAATGGTGGTGGTAGCTAGAAACTTATTTAGTTAAGAAAATGGTCTGTTCAGCTGAAATACTTCAAAATCAAAGCCATTTCTTGGAGCAGAGTTAGTTTTGTTCAATTCCCAGCCCCTGTCCATTTGTGCACTCATCCATTCACTATGTAACTGAGCCTTCCCCAGATTAGCCACAGTGGCTCCTGGCCATCTGACCTTCAGATCCCATGCAGTGGGCAGATTAGCATGCGATCTCTGTGCACCCCTCCGGCTCTTTCTACCTCATGTTCTAGATTCACATAGAGACACAGATAACTTTTAGAAACTAAGTGTAGCTGTATTTATGTCATAAAAAGCACACTGGGCCATCCTGAGATGTACTGCCTGGCCTCACTGCCTTATGGATTTCAGGGTGCACACGGAGCCGATGGAGGGAGATTGAGGGTGGCAGGTCCTGCCTGCCCTTGGTCCATTTGCCAATGGCCTTCCCCTCGCCTTGTCCTCTCCACACGCACAGTTCCATCTTGTTACATGTTTCCCACTCTTAGAGCTGACGCCTTTCCAGAGATTGAACTAGAAAACTACAAGTTCCAAATATTTGGTCCCAAGAAACCTCAGCAAGAGAAGCAGAAAATGTTTCCTCTTCCTCCAGAGTGTAGAAAGGCAGCCACTCTCCTGGGCACACAGTGGTCCTGGCAAGTGGTATTTTAAAGACAGCGACGTTTCTGTGGCTGGTGCTCTGCCTGGGAGTGGACCTCCAACCTGAAGTCTCAGGGGTCTGCTGGGCCATCTCTGCTCCTGGCCCAGCGTCAAGACACTGAAATGAACCTGCCCTCTGAGGAGGGGGTCTTGGGGGTCTCCTTCAGTAGCCAGGGAGGGGAGCTGGCCCCTCTCCCTTCTCCCACATACAATAATCTGATGACTGTACAATCTCTTAATTCAAGGAGGAACCTGACAGTCAGTACAGCATTTAAATTGGCATAGGAAGTAGAAGAACCAAACCACAACTCCCAGGCTGTAAATCAAATAGGAATTTAATGTAACAATATTCAAATCTAGTGTTAACTATTTACAATGAAATATCGCCGCTACAAAGAGAGAAAGCGGCCTTGGGGAAGAGGTGGCAGGGAGATGGGGCCAGTGCTCCCCGAGTACCCTGGCTGTGTCCCCACTGCAGGGGGTGAGGTCGTACTAGCACTGGGCACTCGTTCAGTCCTCGGTTTGATGGTGGCTGTGTCCTCTTGGCCTTGAGAGTTCTCTGGCCAACTAGGAGCGGGGCTCCAGCAGGCACGACAGCATGTAGCTACAGGACAGGGTGACACCTGTGACCTACCAGAGTCCACAGTCCAGGTGTCCCTCCCAGCATCCGCCCAGCAGCTGGAGCCCAGGTGCCCCGGCCGTCACCACGCAACAGGTTCGGGGCTGAGGAGGGAGCCATGGACACGGGCTGCCTGGACTGGCCAGCAGGGAGAGGCCACCTCCACCCTCCCCATCTCTGGTCCGGCCTCACCTCTCATTCTCACTGAGCCGCTCCATGTTGGAGAACCAGGCCCCAAATCGCTCCTCGGGCTCTAGGTTGTAATCCTCGGCTGCCTCCTGGAGCTGCACGATCTCCATCATTACTTTGTGCTCCTGGGACCAGAGGGAAGGACGGATGCACACAGAGCCTGCTGGGGGATGCTGCAGGGCCCTGAGGCAGTGAGGAGTGGGGCAGTGGACTGGTCCTGGCGCTTTGCTCACGTGGGAACCTCCTTCCCTCCAACTCCATCCAGGCCCTACCTGTACTCAGAGATGGGGATAAACAGCCCCTCCTCCAGGAAGTTTCCCCTGATGCCATCCCTCCTACCGCCACCCACCAGCTGCGTGGCTCTCCCACTTCTCCGTTATCCAACTCTCTCGATACACGATACACGGAGGATGCAGGGGATGGAGCCGAGGAGTGATCTGCCCAGGGGAACCTCTGATTTCCACTCCTCCTCCCTCCCCCACAGGGACTGCCACAGCTGCTCACCTTTTTCTTTTTCTGGTGGTTGACCTCATTCCCCTGGAAGGCAGACAGCCAAAGTCCATCAGAGAGAGCCCCCTAGCCATGACTAGCCCCCTATGCCCACTCCTTCTAATGCTGCACTACTGCCAGGTCCCAGGAGGGGGCCGGGCATGCACAGACAACAGGACTTGGACCTAGGCCAGGCTCTGGGCTCCAGGGAAGGGAGGACATGGGGGCTGAGGTTCAGGGACCCTGTAGCCCAAGCCTCGCTGATGACAGACAGGGAGGCTGAGGCCTCAGGCAGGGAGGGGCCGCTCCATCCTTGATGTGTTACTTGTTTTGGAGGGGCCCAACTTCTCTCACGTCCCTCAAACAAGTCCTCCTGCAGCTCTGCAGTCAGGCAGCTCTGCTGCGTCATCAGCCTGGGGAACTGGGGTGCGGGTGTCATGTGCAGACTTTGTTCCCTCATCCCTAAGATGTGCATGATGTCCCAGCTCACAGGGGTGGCGGTGAGGCTCTCATGAGAGGAAGTTACCGTGTTCTGACCACTCAGGGCTCAGTAGTGGGGCTCTCTCTTCCCGAGCCCCAATCCTGGTCACCCCCGCCCTGCCCCCAGGCTCACCCACCTCCAGATAATCCTCCATCGCAGCGTCCAGCATCACCAGCTCAGTTAGGATGGCACCAAGGAAGGGGACGACAGCCTGTGCCATTGGGGTTGGATGGGATGAGCCCCTGGTCTCAGGTGTCCCCAAGGTCCCTCCCCTGAAACCTCTCATCCTCAACCTCCTGGCCCACGCCAAGGTTCCCACGTGGAGCATCCTCAACCCTTAATAGCCTCCCCTCATTCCCCACCCCTCACACTTCAAGAACACCCGACTCCTCCTCATCACCTCCCAGGGCCTGCTTTTGGCCAATCACAGGGTATTTGATCCTTGTGATCCCTCCACACTCCTAAGTCCATCCTGCACCAGCTCTCCAGGCCCTCCTCCTGGTCACTTCTAAGGGAGGATTCCAGGCACTGTGGCAAAGGAGGCAGGGCTGCAGGAGGAAGGCCCCTCCTCTCTGGATTGGAGGCCTCCAGCTGGGAGGGCAGAGCCCCTCTCCTCTTACCCTGGAGCCCTTCCCCCACAGGCACACTCACCTTCTTCTGCAGCCTCTTCTGGCCTCTCTGGAGGTTCATCAGCAGGGTGGCAAACTTGGAGGGCCGCTTCTGCCAGGATGGAGGACAGGGTCAACCAGGCCATACTCCCCTCACCCCCTTTCTCCTCAGCACCACTGCCCTCAGACCCTGGACATCTGAACCAAGTCAGCTGGTACCAATGCTACTCCATCCTCCATTAAGTTCTGATTCTAGAACAATCCCAGCTCCAACAGTCACTCAGTGTGTGACCTTGGGGCTGCGGCCTGTCCTCCTTGAGGCTGTTTCCTCATCTGGAAAGTGTGAGAACAAACCTACCTCACGGGTTCTCCTGAGGACTCGTGATCGTGTGACCATCATCACGGTTCTCGCCCTCACCCCTCCAGGTGGAGCAGGGCAGAAAGCACCACACATCCCTTTCCTTCCTTTTCCCTCATCCCCGCTCTGTGAGTCCTGCACCACATGATCGTCATCCCTCCATTTCCCAGATGTGGACAGAGGCCCAAAGAGGGATAGTGAGTTGCTCAGGGGCCCACAGAGCAGAGACCGCTTGCCCAGCACAGCCAGAGATGCTGTTCCCGCTGCACTCCCCTAACCCCCAGCCCCACCGCTGACCAGATTCCTGTCCTCTGGGCTCTGAAGTTGTGCCCTGACCCCCATCTGGGCCGAGCCACGGATGGGGAAGGACAGGGTGTCTCGGGAACCTGGTTGAGTGGCTCCTGCTGCCCCAGCCCACGGGAGTCTCTGCCCTGCAGACTGGAACTGAGGCCAAGCCAAAGCCTTCAGGTCCCCAAGGAACCCCTCAGGATGGTGCCCTGCTCTGCAGTATTTCTTCTTCCACACAGTAATGGGAACCCCCGAGGTGCCACCACTGATTGATGGTGTAGAGTGTAACAGGATGCTTTTCTTCCTCTTTTACGTGAAGCATATGAGGTCTATTCATGAAGGATCCAAGAAGAATCCATCAGTTCCCCAGACACCTCTCATAAGCCACCTGGGCACGATTTAGTTCTGACTAGGCACCAGGTGAGATTCCTGACTGTGACAGACAAGCAGTGAGAGCTCTAGGGGCCCAGTGGGGAGTCACAGAGGCACACACATCCGTCTCTGCCCCAGCCATTTGGACCCAAGGCTGGGCAGCCTTTGCACACCTGGCCCAAGGGAAACCTCCTGCAGTGCCCTTCCCTGTGGATGGCAGGGTGCCCTCCACTTGGAGGCGTGGTGAAGACAGAGGAGCAGCAGGGGCCTGGCTTCCTGAGGACAGACTGCACTGGCTTAGGGAAGAAAGGTACCCCACCCACCCCGTCCACCCCACAGCCTGGAAGAAGCTAAGTGCCAGCAGCGTGGACCAGCACAGAAAGCAGCACCTGCTAAACTTGCCGGCTCAGCATCCCCTCCTGGAAATCCCAGCCACCACCACTTCGTGCCATGACCAGGGCCTCCCACCCTTCACACCCCTCCCCCACCTGCCCATGCAACAAACAGATCCCAACTTCCTGTTCATCCAGGAGAGATCAGAACTTTTCACAGAAACTTTGAGAAACTAAAACACCACATCCTGCCCAGTCCCCGTCCCCCCTCCCCCCTCCTCTCTATCCAGACCTCCAGCCTCCACTCTACCTTGATGAGCAGTTCCCAGCCCACTGCGTTGTCTTCATTACAGAGCTTTTTAAATTTTCGGCAGCTCTTCCTGAGGGGAGGGGAAAGAAGGAAGGAGAAGTTGGGGAATAATGTGGGGGCTGGGGAGTATGAATGCAGATTCCTTCTATATGAGCACCTCAAAGCTCCAAACTGCCCAGATGAGGGTTGTCACTGGGTTCCTCTGAGCACTATGTTCTCCAGGGGCCACGGAGCGGGCTCTCATGTTGGTCACCTGGGGTCTCCATTCACATGTCTCCTGAGAAGCTCTGTGTCGACCAGTTTGTTTTCAGTTGGGCATAGAGCTCTGGGCTATATTGGGAAGACTTGAAAATCTCCAGTGTGGCTCAAGCCACTCTCTGCCATTAAGGAAACTGAGTCCTGAAGCAGAACTGCTGGCCTAAGGTCCCGGGGAGGATCAGAGACCCTGCCCACCAGCCCAGTCCGGTCCCCAGGTTTGCTGCCTCCCAGGAGGCCCCAGCTGACTAGGGGCCATGGCAGCCATGTGGGAGATGCCTCCTCCCCCTGGTCCTCCTGTGGAGAGACGCCACCCACCTGGACACTTTCCCCCAGGTCTTCTTGAGACGGTGTATGGACACGCTCTGCAGGGCGGAGAGGATGGCGTGCAGGGAGGAGAAGTTCCTCAAGGCCTGGCACTCCTGAGGAATGGGAGAGAGTGAGCTGTGAGAGGGAGCAGGAGCCCGATTTGCTCTAGCTGCAGTCCCCCTCCATTCCAGTATCCCCTCCCGGGTGCGACAGACACCCAGGGAGCCAGGCAGGGCACAGTCGGCCCCAAAGACTCACACTTTCAGGGAGGAGGATTGTAGCTCAACCCAAGGAAGGAGCCAGGTGGGAAGTGAGCACCCCACCACTGGGACATGTGAGTCAGGGTCAGCAGGCCCCTGGCAGGAAGGGCCTAGGGACAGTGCAGGGGCTTAGCCCACAGACTTCAATCCTGAGAGCTGATAAAGGAGAAAAAGCGGTTCCAAAGGCTCTGGAGAGGGCCTCCCACAGCGTACCCTGGCCACCTGAATCCAGTGCTCCACCACCCTGGCTCTGTCCCGGGCCGTCATGCTTGGGTCCCCGAGGCAGGAGGTGACAACACAGTTGGCCACACTGTTGAACTGCATGACTGTGGCACGAACGGTGGGTGCCAGGTGCTCATTGCCAGGCTTGTTCCTCTTGCTCCAGGTGGAGCCCAGGCACTGAGAGGGCACCACGTTCTTGAACAGTTCCTGGGGAGCAGGGGAATGTCACTTGGCTGTGCCACAGCCTAGCTTTGTGTCCCTGGCAGGGGTCACCAGTCAGAGCTGGAGCTCAGGAAGCTGGGGCTGTGGTCTGAGCCCTGTGGGGGCCCTGGGTTTCATCCTCCATTCACTGAGGCATCCCAACACAGGATGACCCAGGACCCAATACTGGGGGCGAAGACAGGGGAGCACTGCACCCAGCCCAGCCCCACTAACTGCAGGCTCCAGAGGGCTGCTCAACTTGGCTCATCCCAAGGGGGCATTGTCCACCCATCCTGATCGTCCTCTGCTCCCACTCTCCACTCAGATGCGCCTGCATGTGGTGCCGCTACAGACACGAGCTTTGTTCGTGTGTCTCTCTTTTAGTGGAGTTCACATCTGGTGCCTAGTAAGTGATGAGGCTGTGGAGCCTCCTGGGCAGATGAGTGGGTTGCCCCTGGACCTGGCTGCACTCAGTGAGTTCTCCTCCCCCCCTCTTGGGCCAGGCCCCACCAGCTTTCTATCTGTTCTACCGCATTTACTCTGCACAGCTACTCTGTGCAGCAGGTCCTGGTACTTCCTGTCTCTATGGTTTGAAGGTGCACAGAGAAGGCTTGGGAATTGCCCAGACCACATGGCTGGGAAGTGGGGCAGCTGGGATTTGGACCCAGATCATAGGAACCCAAAAGGGGAAAGCAGGTGGGGGACAGCTGATGGCAGAGGGACGGCATGCCCCTCCCCACTCTCAGAGCCAGATGCTCACTGCGTCCATGACAGTCAACTGTTCTGCCACCGCCCTTGGAGAGAAGGCCATGAGGCTAGGCGTCTCCTCATGTGGCTGCTTCTTACTGGCCGCACGCCAGGGACAGGAAGGCTCTGGAGCTGAAGGTGACTCTGCCTCTGTGATCAGAGTTGGAAATGGAAATCCCAGCAGACCTGCTGGCCCCGTTGGCTCCAGTTCAGGACCCGGCACTTGAGCTGGAGCTGATGACGGCACCCGCTCTGCTTCTGGAGCAGCTGATGGAGGTGCTGCTGGCTCCAGTGCGAGAAGTGACGGGAGAAATAGAACTGGAGCCACGTCTGGCTCCAGATATGGCCCTTGCTCTGGCTGTGCAGCTGGCAGAAGCGAGGGAGCTGGTGATGGAGCAGAAGGAAGACAAAGGGTCACCTACAAAACTGACTTTCCATGTGCCCTTCCCCAAAGAGGAAGGATCCCATGGCCTTTAAAGGAATACCCAGTCATGACCCACCCCCTGGGGTAGTCTTCCCAACCTGCAGCCCCCCTTACCTGCTGACTCGGCCTCAGTGGCCTGGAAAAGCTCCAACTGGATGAGGAAAGGGGTGGCATGGTGCCTCTGGCCCAAGCCAGGCAGGATGTCCTGCATACATGCCAACTTTAGGTTGAAACCGGAACGGTGCAGGTGCTGCCAGATATCCTGGGGAGACGGCTCAGGCCAGGTGCCCAAGATGGGAGAGAGGGCGCTGGGGAGAGTCCCGTGTGGGGCAGAGTCAGAGGCCCGGCCTTGCATTCCACACTGTGTTCCCAGAGCACCTTCAATATGTCTGGACCCATAGGACGGCCAAGCCTAGTCCAACCCCTCTGTGGCTGTCCTTGCAGTGGAAGGCCTGCTCATCAAACAGGTCTAACAGAGAGCCTGTGTAAGGCTGCTCTTCCAACTGATACTCTTCTCCTGAAGGGCCTGGGCATGGCCTACCCCATCCTCCATGCACTTGAGCATCAGGACTGAGGTTTGAGCAGACTTGTGAGCAGGCTGCTCACCACACCTACTATTCTGAGCCCCGATGGTGGTGGTTAGGAGATGGGCATGTGGAGAGGGCAGGCAGAGGGAGAGGGAACCGTGGAAGCAATGGTCTCTCAGTGGCCAACTCAGCCCAGCCTCTCCTCTGCTTCCCAGGGGTGCTGGGACCCCATCCACAGTTCTCTCTGACTCATTTCCTCCCGCAGGGGAAGCCCCCAGACCTCAGCCCTCCCACAGAAATCCAAACATCTGTGAGATCCAGCCTTCTGCCAGTCACTCCCGACGCACAGTCTCCATAGCCCCCCAACCCCTTCTGTGGAGACGGGAGGCCCTCCTTCTGGACCCAAAGACCACTCATGATTTTAATTGATCCTGAAGTCCATCATTGTGGTCAGACTATGAGAGGATGCATCCATATCTAGAGGCAGCCAGGGGGTGTCACATCTAATGGACTGTGGACATGACTACTTATGACATCTAGAAGTGACTGTGAGGCTATCAGACTAGAAGTGAACCCCAGGGATTGTGTCTGCTTCATTCATTGGATTATCTCAGTGTCTAGAAAAGTGCCTGCCGTAGTAGGTGCTTAATACACATAGTTGACTGAATGAACCCAAACCAGATCCTTCCCAGGTATTTGAGTGGGCCTGGGCTCCTGTGCTGCCCCCAGAGATCACGAATCTGGACTCGCCAAGGACAAGAACCAGGATCACCTAGAGGAAATCTCAACATTCTCTGCCAAACAGGGAAACAGTTCTCTTTCCAGGTGTTTTCCAAACTCAGTAAGGCCACAGGCCAGTGAGGGGTGAGGCAGAGAGCTTCTTCACTGGGGACAGGGAAACAATAAATGTGAGGACACACAGCATGACCAGCAGCCCTTTCTCTAGAGCCAGGCAGCAGGTAAGCACCTGCCATGGCTTCTGCCATGATTTCCTACAATGACCCTATGAGCTTCATCCTCTTACCACCCCACCATTCAGATGAGCAAAGTGAAGCTCAGCAAGGTGTGGTGACATTCCCAGGACACACAGCTAGTAGGCGGGAGACTCACCACTTTGCTGTGGAGGGGGTGGGCACTCACCAATGGAACAGCTGGCCCAGGACCTGTGGGCTGGCGGTGAAGGCCTGGTACACGCACGAGAAGGTGGTGCCGGAGATGTTTCTACCCTGGAAGGATGGTAGCAGGGAGTCTGCCACCTTCTCCACTGTGCAAGCCTTGAGGGTCAGCATCGTGCGGGCCTCATCCACGGACAGGGTGGATTCCTTTTCATACCACAGGGACAAAGAGGGACATATAGTCAGTGGTGTCACCATGAACCACCAGGAGGATCAGGGTCTGGAGCTCAGACCTGAAACTCTCCGCACCTCAGGAACCTGTGCGAGAGGGACATGAGTGTCCACCTTGAAAAAGGATTTGGGTTTCAAGCACATTTGAGTTTTAGGGGAATGATAAACACGTGGCACCTTGAAGGCCTTCTGTCACCTGAGGAACACTAGCACCTCCCTGCATTCAGAGCTTGTATTAAGAGCACTGTCCTAGTGAGTCATCAATAAACACGCCACCGTAGATATGGGAAAACAGAAGGTTGGGATTTCACATAGCTGCTCAAGACCATGCAGGTCAGAACTGAGAGCCACCCGAGGCTTGGGCTGCATGACACTCCCTTTAAGCTCCTGAGGCTTGGTCTGCTCCTGACGTGGAGGAGCAGGGTGAGGGGACACCACACTCCTTGGAGGACCCTGCAGAGTCACCTGACTCAAGTGTGGGTTCTGGGCCCACCCTGACCATCTCTGGTCCTGGGATGGAGACCCATCTCTGCGTGGTCTCACCACAGACCAGCACTGGATGCTGTGTTGGCCTGATGCACCTGCCCCGTGTCCACACATATGGAGTAATTAAACCTGTCAACCAGCTCCTCAACGATGTCCTGGGAGGAATTCTGCAAAGTCAGAGCCCGGGACCAGGCCAGGAGGCTTTAGGGACCTTCTACCCGATCTGTGGTTCTATGTTATGGTAGGCCTAGCAAACTAACACAGTCTATTAGGACACACTTAAGCTGTTCCCTGCAGCACTGCTGAAATGGCAACAGAATTGAGTCATGTCAAGGTCCAACAGCATTGAAAGGATGAATTGCTGTTGCAAATGCCCTCCTTTAGGGAACATTATGAAGTCACCTAAGGCCACAGCTCCTGACCTGACAGGCCCACAGTGAGGTGTGTTCTGTGAGACGACAAGATGTAGAGAAACGTACAGAATCACGTAATCTCACCGCATCCCCGTTGTGTTTAAATCCCCCCAGCAAGTGTGATGGTTTGTGAGGCTTGGAGAAGGTCTGCAAGGATAGTGTTGCTGACAGACAACAGGATCCAGCCGGGAAGTGAAAACAACCAAAACAGGGCGAACTGCTAAGGTATGTGTGACCTCGTGAAAAGTGAAAACAACATTAAATAGCTTCTCAACGCTTCCAACAAATATGTGAAGAGTGTCTTTCTACCCTACCACATAGCGGGTTGGGGAAGTGGAGGTCCAGATTCCTTAGGGAGTGGGCCTGTAGGACGCCCAGTTGGGAAAGCCATGGGAGGTCCCAGGGGAGTCCTCAGATTTGTGCCTGCGTTGTCGGCTCGCCCTGATCATCTTGGGGTCCTGGGTGTGGTGACCCACTGCTCATGCTCTCACCTCAGACCAGCCCTGGATGGTGGTGGGCTGTTGCACCTGCCCCTTTTCCAGGGGCCTTGAGTTGTTGATACCATCGGATAGCTCCTCAAAGATCTCCTGGGGAGAGTTCTGGAAAGATAGTGCCCGGTAGTTGGGCCAGGAGGCATCAGGGGCCTGCCTGGACATTGCCACTGGGGGACACCCCCATGAGAAATTCGGTTCCCTACTTCAGCCACAGAGGGGCATCTGCAAAGACATCCAGCCAGGGAGGGAAGCAGAACAAACCTCTAGGTCTCGGGATTAACACAGGGCAGAGGAGCTTTCTCCCCAGCACTCGCCTTCACAGCCTGCCAGCCATAACCTGGGGTATGAATACAACAGACTGGCCAGGCTCACAAACATAACAACCTGCTCCTGCTCTGGAAGGACTCATTCCTCACCCCCTGCCTCCCCCAACCCAAAACACACACACACACACACACACACACACACACACACACACACAAATAAGGGGCAAGGGGTGTGGGGCTGCTCAGGTGGGATCACAGTTGTGGCCTGCCCTGCACTGGGCTGTACTGGGCTGCCCCATGTTACCTCTCGGCCCCTCCTGCCAAATGGCCAGCAGTATTGGTGATGAAACTTGAGCCAACCTCGATAGGAGCACAAAAGTCTCTGTCTCTGGGCTTTCCTGAGCCTAGAGCTTCTGAAGGCTGGGAGACAGCAGCAGAACATCCTGGGTTCTGAAGTGTCTCCAGCCAAATGAGCTGGATAACTGGCTGTCTCTAGAATGTTGGTGCATGGTTACCAGATTTCAAAGTCTGTTGGGGTCTATCACCGAGGAAGTGAGGTCACTACTTCAAGATTCCATGACCTGGGCTGCTTCTTGCAATCAGACCTACCCAAAGTCCCCCATGTCATCTCCTCAGCTGTACACATGGAGCTAACACAGCCCTGCCCACAGGTACCCGGAAATGTACCGAGGGTCCTGGCTTTGAGGAGGCAGAGTTGAATTTAGACCTCCTTTATCTGACAAGTTCACTGTCCAGGAAAGCTCATTGTGCCTCTCAGGTCCTCCCCAGTCTCCAGACCTGCACTATGGGGATCAGGCTAGAATCTGCTTCCTAGGGACATCATCAGGTGTATAGGAGATCACATCTATACCACCTGTGAGCTGGTGTCGAGTGTATCTAAGGCAAAACTCAGAAATGGAAGAATGACTAGAAGGGAAGTAGCAGGAATACCACTCAAAACAGGCCTGGGTTCCAGCAATCTGATATTGGAACAGGCACTTCAGTCCCTCTTGGCCTCATTTTAATGTCAGCACAACAAGAGGGTCGATGAATGAAACTCAGACACTGTCGTCCTCTGGATTAAAGCTCAATTGTTTCCTGTTCTACGTAGAATGAAACTCAAGTGCCTCATCCCGAACCACGGGGTGGGCAGCCTTCACACTGGTTCCCAGTGATCCCCACCCGTGGGACACACACCCCTTAAGGATTCCTGTGTGACCACTGAGTGCTCAGTGACTGGCTCTCACCAATAGAACACAGCCCGTGTGATGGGATGCCATGTCTAAGTCTTCAACACAAAAAGTCTCTCACTTCCTTCTTCCTCTCTCTCTTGAGTTCCATCTCTCTCTCTCTCTCTCTCTCCTATCTCTGAGCTGGAGAATGAAACCAGATGTTTTGAGCTGTCATGTATAGAGGCCCACATAGGAGAGAACCCAGGTAGTTCCCAGGCCAACAGACAGAAAGAACTCATGCTCTGAGTCCAAACTGCATCCTGAACCCTTTGCATGAGCTTGGGAGCAAATTCTCCGCCAGTCGAGCATCAGTGGAGGCTGCAGCCCCAGCCTGGAGACACCTGTGTGGAGGAACTGAGCAATTCCGGGTCTGGATTCCTCATCCACAAAAGTTGTGAGAGGGGAAATATTCGTAGTTTTCAGATGCGAGGGATTGGAACAAGGGTTTCAGGCCCCAGGATCTGGCCCTGCCCTCTCACCTCCACTCCTCTCTCCCGGCTGCCACCAGCCGCACTGGCCACCTTTCTGACATCCTCTGGCCAAACCCCTCTTGCCCTTGCGTGTCAGCAGCAGTGGTGTCTCCTCCCTGACACACTGCTCCCAGACTTGTGCAGGGCTGGCTCCCTCTTATTCTGTCCCAGCAGATGTCACCCCAGTGAGGCCTTTCAGACCCTCCCACCACGGACCCCCAGCCCTCCCTCACAGCCCCGTGCTTTGTTTCCCTCCAGCACCGGCTCTTTCCTTTCTCACATCGTTGCTTTCACACTTTTGTTCTAGTCCGTCCAGACTGGGAGCTCCTGGCAGGCAGGGACCACTCAGTCATTGTCAGCCCTGCATGGAGGCCCACCCGGGCAACCGGCACAGGGTGAGTGTCAGTGCACAGTCGCTGAATGAATGGGAAAAGTGTGTCCCCTCCTCCTGCCTTTGACCAGCTCAGACTGTGGAGGTGAACGCTGGTAATAGGAGGCGCAAGTTGTTCTGAGGCAGGGGACAGCCAGAAAGACCTCTGCACGACTCTTCACTGCTCCAGGAGCTGAGGCAGAGCTGAGTGGCAGTGTGTAAATTTAAGGTGTACAGCGCTGTGACTTGTACATACACTGTGTAATGACACCAAAGTTCAGTGTATATCCATCATCAAGAAGAAAAAACTTTTATTTTGTGATGAAAGTTTCAGGTTCTTCACTCTTAGCACCTTTCAAATAAAGCACACAGCAGTGTTAACTTACACAGTGCTGTATGTCAATTAGATCTCAATAAAACTGAAAAACAAAACACAAAATCCTCAGTGGGCACCACTGACACGGGAGGCTGCCTGCCCCCTGGTAGCCAACACCAGCACTGCAGCCCAGGCAGGAACTCCACTACACAGGAAGGAAGCTTTCCTTGGGTGTCCTCAAGGCAGAGGCTCTCCAGTGTCCCAGGGGGAAAGGAGAAGGACCTGCAGGCTTCCGGGGCATGGGAGGAACCTCAGGAGACCACCTTCCTCCCCTTTGTCTGTCCCCCACTCCGGGGTCTCCTCTTTACTCATGACGTCTCCTAACCTGAGCCAGGACAATGATTCCCCCCTACTTCCAAATGAGGACCCTCAGGGTCCAACAAGGACTGGTCTTGTCCCTGGACTCGGCACTCAGTGTGCAGTGCTCTGGCATGTTCTTCTCTATCCCAAGTTCTCATCCCCCCAAGCCGCCAAGCCGCTCTCTGTTCTGAAGGCTCTCCAGGGGGTGGGAAAGGGTTTTCTCAGGCTCTCAGAGCACAGTGAGTCATCCATGGAGAACCAGTGCAGCAGACACTTTCTGAGCACATGGGACGCATGGAGTCTCCCACAGGACGCACTCCACTCTACACAGGAGGACACCGAGGCCTTCTCTCCTGCACCCAGTGTCTACACGAGGGGAGGATGGGCTCACCAGAGTTCCAGGTGCCCACAGATGCGGAATGCAGCACCCCAGTCCTGTGCTCTCCAGGCCTGGCCAGGGACGTCCCCGGAGCAGGTAGAAACCTAGGAACCTTAGGGATTCTTCTGTCCACGTCTGAGCGCCTGGGCGTGTCGCTAGGACAATGGATGCTACTGCCCCATGGCAGAGGTGCCTCCAACCTTTCCCCTCTGCCCCTTGTCACTTCTCTGGTTTCTACTATTTCTTGACTGCACCTCCATGGTCCCCACAGCAGAAGTCAGTGTGAGGGTGCCTGTGCACATGAGAGGATGGGAAGAGGAAAATGACCCCATATGCAGAGGGGTGGGCAGGGTTCCCCTTGGATCTTCAGGTTTCTCATTTCTAAAAGAAAACCTGAAGGGAAGGGGTTGAGCCTTGGCCAAGGAAGCTGGAGCCCTCCCTAATCTTCTGGATTCTGACCCCCTCCTGTGGTCTGGGTCAGTACCTGCCTCTCTTGGGCCACAGTTTCCCAATTGTACAGTGGAGGGTCAGGTGTGGAACAGCATGAGCATGTGCTCAGCCAGGAGAAGGTGTCACGCTCCATCAATACTGGGGGTGTCGGGGTGGTAAGCTGCTCAGATGAGCAGAGGCACACAGTGCTCGCTATCACAGGGAGACATTAGGGAACAACCTGGCAGTCAGCCAGGCCTCCTGTCCAAGACGTGCAGACTAAAGGGGCATGTGCCAGGCCGAGCCCAGCCTTGCCAGGCACACACAGACAAGACACCTACGGCTCTGCTCATGTGACAGGTCTCCGTGCCCTTGCCCCCACCCCACGCCCTGCCGCTCTCTCTATTCCCAAAAGAAGGGGACATTGGTGCTGGCCAGGCAAATGCATGAGATACCAGCATCCTACAGTCTGCCTCCACGCCTGCCTCTGCCACTGTGCATAAGGGGATCTCTCTCAGAGGACAGTCCTGTCTGTCGAATGTCACACGGGGCTTCCACAGCTAAACACACACATTGGTTAGGAATAGATTCTGCCACACAGTCTTGAAGACCCTAAATAATAGTGGCACAAACATGAAAGAGTTGTGTCTTTCTCACGTAAATACCCATGGAGGTAGGCAGCCAAACTACTGCTGGAAATGTCACAACTCATCTGCCTTTCTGCTCCAGAATCTTAGGATGTGGTCTCCGTCATCAAGGTTGTCCATGGCCCAAGATGGCTGCTGGAGAGCCAGCCTTGACAAGCAGCCCTGTCTGCACGTCCCACCACCGGCAGGAGAACAGGAGGAGGGAAACCTGGCCCTCCCAGCTCTGTCAGGTCCCTCTGGCAGCCTCCCCACAGTCCCACACCAGACTTCCGGTCACACATCATTGGCCTGCACTTCATCTGGTCACTCTTAGCCGCAAGACAGGTCAGGAACTTCATCTTTCAGTTTGTTGAATTGCTGCCTGAAAGAAAATGGATTCTCTGTTCTACAGGTTAAGAGAGGGTGGAAACGGTGGAAACCACCAGTGCTCTCTCCCTACACTAACCTTCCAGTTGAAGAGGAGAAGATGAGGGGATTATCAGACAAATTGGGCGTTCCTTCATCTACCACAGCCTCTCTTTTCAGGTTGTTTATTCATTCTCACACAGCACAAAAAGTCTTGCTTCCAAATCGGTAAATATGAATGGGGTCCCTGCCTCTGTTCCCAGCAGGATGATCGGAAGCACTGCGTGGCTTTCATCTGCCTGTACCTTCTACGTAGATCTGAGCAAATCCTCCTATTTCATAAATGGAGTGGGGCGGGTCTGAGGATGCAGAGCCTTTTAGGCAAATAGCATGTTTTTCAAGAGCAGAGTCAATTCTGAATCCTGCAAATCCAACAAGTACAGCGCCTTGACCCGGCCCCTCCATTTCTACTCCAAGGAGACTTAGAACCTTCACGGTGAATATTACTAGTTAAAAGAATCCACACTAAAGAAAACTGATAATGGTTAAAATGGCACGTGGTAAAATTTATCAGTGACTAAATAGTGATAGAAGAAGAAATACATCTGAACACATTTTGATATGAATAATAAGATTCAGGAAAGTTGACTTGGTAGAAATAATGAGACCTAAACAAAACTCAGAATAGCAGAATCTGTAGTCAGTACATTATGATGGGGATTAAGAAAAATCTGTCCATTTGCATAAAAAATAATTGATTCTGAGAAAAAATAGTATCAGAGAATTAAAAATCAAACGGATACACTAGAATTGTTTTCCTGTGCTACATTCTAAAGAAATCAATCAAGGAATTAATAATACTGTATTGCATATTTGAAAGTTGCTAATAGAGTAAATCATAGAGGTTCTCATCACAAGGAAAACAATATAAATCTTAATGATGATAGATGTTAACTAGACTTCTTGTAGTGATCATGTCCCAATAGATACAAAAAAATCATTACGTTGCAGACCTGAACCTAATATAAAAACATTTAAATTTAAATTTAAAATGTTTTCTTATGTTTTCTCTGAAAAATATATTGCAACTAAAATTTTTTAGTGTATTCTATAATTCTGATTTCAAGGTTCTATTAGGCACAGAAGGAAAACATTTAGTCTTTGAGACAACAATCAAAGTTGTCTCAGGTAAAAGAAATGAGATAAAATACCAGGGTCAAAATGGAAAAGTACAAATGACAAGTCTAAGTTGTCCTCTGCTCATTTCTTTGTATTTGCACTTTTTTAGTCAAATATTTTTATTGAGGTAAAATACGCATAACAAAAGATTTACCATCATAACCATTGTTATGTGTACATGTCATTAAGTTCATTAAGTTCATTTTCAGTGGATTACCTACAATAATATTGCTGTGCAACCATCACCACAATCCTTCTTCAGAACTCTTTTCATCTTGCAGCACAGAAACTCTATGCCCATTCATCAATAACTCCCCATTCCTCTCCTCCCAACCTCTGGCCAACACCATTCTGCTTTCTGTCTCTCTGAATCTGGCCATTTCAGGTACCTCATATAAGTGGAATCACACAGGGTTTGTATTTTGGGGACTGACTTATTTCATTGAGCATAATATCCTGAAGGTTCATCCATGTTATATCATATCTCAGAATTACCTCCCCTTCCAAGGATGAATAATATGCTACCGTATGTATATACGTCATTTTGTTTATCCATTCATCCCTGGACAGATACTTGGGTTACTTCCATGTTTTAGCTATTACGAACAATTTGAACATGGGTGTTCAAATATGTCTTTCAGACCATACTGTCAATTCTTTTGCATATATATCCAGAAGAGGAATTGCTGGGTCATATGGTAATTCTATTTTTAATATTTTTAAGGAACTGCCATACTGATTTCCACAGCAACTATACCATTTTACATTCCCACCACAGTGCACAAGGGGTCCAATTTCTCCACATCTTTGCCAACACTTGTTCTTTTCTTTTCTTCACCTATTTTTTTTATATAGTAGCCATCTTAACAGAAGGGAGGTGTAATCTCACTGTGTTTTTGATTTGCATTTCCCTAATGATTAGTGATGTTCAGCATCTTGTCATATGCTTGTTGACCATCTGCATAAATTACTTTGCTCATTTTTGATTTGGGTTGTTTTCTGTTCTTGAGTTTAGGAGTTCTCTATCTCTTCCGGATATTAAGAACTTCTCAGATACACGGGTTGCAAATATCGTCTCCCATCCTGTGGGCTGTGTTTTCACTCTGTTGATAATGTCTTCGAGGCACAAAAGCTTTTAATATTCATGAAGTCCAGTATGTTTATGTTTTATTTTATTGTCTGTGCCTTGGGTGTCATATCCACGAAATCATTGCCAAATCCTATTGTGTAAAGTTTTCTCCTATGTTTTCCTCTAAGAGTATGACAGTTTCAGCTCTTACATTCAGGTCTTTAATCCATTAGGAATTAAGCCTTATATGTGGCCTTAGGGAAGAGTCCAAGTTCATTCTTTTGCACATATATGTCCACTGCGTTCACCACCACTTGCTGAAAAAACTGTCATTTCCCCATAGAATAATCCTGGCAACCTTATTTCTGGGCTCTCTCTTCTGTTTCCTTGGTCTATATGTCTGTCTTTACGCCATTACAACGCTGTTTGGATATTGTAGATTTGTAGTAAGTTTTAAATCAGGAAGAATGAGTCCTCCAACTTAGTACTTCCTTTTGAAACTGTTGAGACATCTGGGCTTGCCTGAGATTCCACATGAATTTTAGGATGGGCTTTTTTCTATTTTGGTACAAAATATCATCGGGATTTGGATAAGGACTGTAGTGAACTTGTTGATCTCTTTCGATAACGTCGACATCTTAACAGCAAGGAGTCCTCCAATCCATGATCACGGGATGCCTCTCATTTCTAGTAGTGCGGGGTGGTTGTTCAGGTTGAGGTGACAGCGCTCTTCCATGCAGTCATGCGGGATCCCAGAATTCCTCCATACTGTGCCTTCACCATTGCCTTAGAACTCATCGACACCTGCATCCAGTCAACAGAGAGAAAAATGCATGTAAAACTCATGTGAGAAGTTTTCAAAGACTGAGTGTGGATGTAGCACACACTTCTTCCACTCCTGTCCATTGGCAAGAAGTACGGACTGAACCAGCAGACCCTAAGAAGTCAGGACTGCAGGCAGACCCAGCAGACTCCAACAAATTTGTGACTGTGGACTAACCAAGGGCTAGAGACTCAGGTTCCCAGTGGAACCATCTGCTAGTTCAAGCTTCCTGCTAAGACTTTCACTGCCACTGTGGACTAAGCACGGCCGGAGACAGATGCTCTATTAGAGCATCATGTTAAAGTAGACTGACCATTCACCCTGGACTGGAAAGCAGGTTAGACCAGGAGCTCAATGCAAAGAGACCGGATCTCAGATACAAGAGGAACTTACCCACAGCTCTCGGAAACAGTGAAAAAGACAGAGAATTCAAAGGTTTTGCGGGTACCGATCGTAGTATTTCTCATCCCCGAAGCCATCAGAAGTCTCATTCAAATCCCACTGCTGCCACCAAACTGTTAACAAACAAAATACAACTGAAAATCTTCAATACCTTATTGGCTTTATTCAACAATTCATGAATCGGGCAGCATCCAATTTAGCAGATAGAAGGGATGTCCAAGGAGCTGTGCAAAATGAAAGACTTTTACAGGCAGAAGGGAGCAAATACAAGGAAGTCATACTAGGCACAAAGCAGGTTGGCTACTGCAAGGTTATTTCCTTTGGGGGACAGCAGGGGTCTATCTGGCACAATACCTACCTAGTGCCGATCAGGCGATTCCTGACTGACTGATTAAGATTCCACTTATGGGAGAGCCAGGAATGTAATGAAGTCAAGTCCTGGTTTGTTGACATGGGGCTCAGCCTAAGCGGCTCCATTCTGGGCCTGTTATCTTGGTTCTAACACATGACTTCTGCTGGTCCCTGCTGTCCCCAGTTACACCCCGGGTGTCCCTTCACTGACCATTGCTTGTCACACACCCACGGCACCTGCCTCCAGTCCTTCCCCCTCAACACGGTAATCCCGCACCACAACCACCCCGACACTATCGTGACTTCTTCCACCACACGTCCCCTGTACTTCCCACAAGGCAGCAAGACGCTTCATAAACACCACCAGCGTTTATGTCCAATGGGATGAGAGGGCTGCCCCTGTACAGGGAGTCAGAACTTGCTGGGCCTGTCACATGGCCTCCAATCACCTGTACCCCAGCGTAAGTGCTCACCCTGCTGACAGACTCAGTCTTAGCCAGCTCCATCTAACAACAGCCTTGCCCCAAACTTCCCTTCAAATTGCTCCACCCGTTTTTGGCCCCAACTGTTTTTTGAGGAGTCATTGTGGCGTAGCCTTCAAGGCCCCGTGGTGATTCCGTGCCCAGGCACAAACGGCTCTTGGTCCACACACCCTTTGCTTGTACCACCTGGAATCACAGAGCACAGGGAGCCGGGGAATGGGCACAGGTTACAGGTTTTACCACCAAGAGCCCCAAGGAACATTTTACAGCAGGAACACCCACTTGTCGGTTTCCTGTGGGCCCACATCACAAGGCTCTCACCTGGTACACCACTCTCTTCCACAACCCTCTGGTCAGCTTTCCCAGGCTATGTTCTGCAATCCATCATTGTCTCTCTCGACC
This sequence comes from Diceros bicornis minor, assembly GCF_020826845.1. Lineage (NCBI taxonomy): Eukaryota > Metazoa > Chordata > Mammalia > Perissodactyla > Rhinocerotidae > Diceros > Diceros bicornis. The sequence continues at coordinate 61,549,648 of NC_080754.1, forward strand.
TGCATGTAGTGGCGTACCCCTCAGGCCACAAGTCCCCTGAGATTCCTGCCCTACCACCAAAACAAAGAGACACTGTCATTCCTTTAGTACTGGGCACTTCCGTTCTACTAGGCTTGACTGGACTAGGCACAGGTACGTGGCCATAGCCACAGAAAATCGGGTAATCGAGGCCACCAACAAGTACTGACAACCATAACCCAACACAGACAACAACTACAAAAGACTCTATCCTATTCCTTGTGCAACAGTCTCCTAAGTCTCTTGCCAAATGGTTTTAGGAAACTGCCTGGCCCCAGACTATACTGGCCAAGGAAGGAGGGGTCTGTGCCCTTCCAGGGTCCACTTGCTGCAGGTACATCAACCCTCAGGTTCAAATCTACCTACACCAGGTGGCCCAAGAGGTAAGAATACTGCATAATTTTACCCAGATCTTTGAACAGATTCCCAGGGCTCCCAACAACACTGACCTATGTTCATGGCTGGTCTCTTCAAGTTGGGGACCATGGCTATGGACTGGTTGTCAGATTGTTGCTTGTATGATTATAGGATATGTTACTATAGCCCCAGTCAGGTGTTTACTATCTGGCCTACAATGTGCCTTACCCCTAACAGCTCCATTAATTACCCTAATTTCACATTTTTATCGAAGAAAATCTGCTTAACATAAAATACACCATTTTAGCTACTTTAAAGTATATTATTCAGTGACTTCTAGTACAATGATAATGTTGTGTGGCTATCACCACTATCTAATTCCAGAACATTTTTAATACTCTCAAAAGAAACCCATACTCATTCATTCTGCATTTTCCCCAAAACTAAGTGCATGAAAACACCTCATCTGTCTTCTCTCCCTGAGGATTTGCCTATTTGGGACATTTCATTCAAATGGAATCATATAATCTGTGGCTTTGTGTATGGCTTCAATTAGCACACATTTTTAAGGATCATCCACGGCCTACCATGCAGCAGTATTTTCTTCCTTTTTATGGCTGTATAATATCCCACAGTATTTGTATGCCATGTTTGCTTTATGTATTGGTAACTTCGTATGAATTTCGGTTTATTCCATTTTTGGACTATTGTGAATAATGCTGCTTTGAATGTCCAGGGACAAGTTTTTCTTTGAACATATGTTTTCAATGTTCTTTGGGAGATACCTCACATCAGACTATCCTGGTCAACGGTCATTCTAGGTTGAAGACTTTAAGAAATGCAAAGCTATTTTCTATAGTGCTGCATCGTTTTACATTTCTACCAGGAATGAATGAGGGCTCCCCTTTCTCCACATCTTTACCAACACTTGTTATTTTCCATTATGTTGAATACAGCCTTCATAGTGAGTGTAAAAGACTATCAAACTGTGGTTTGAATTTCCATTTCCCTAATAATTCAGGATATTGAGCATCTCTCTGGTGCTTATTGGCCATTGGCAAACCTTCTGGAGAAATGTCTATTCCAATTGTTTGCCTATTTTACTTGATGTATTTGTCTTTTATTATTGAGTTCTAAGAGATATTTATATATTCTGAATCCTAGATCCAGATCAGATAACAAGTTGCAAATAGTAGGAGCATTCAGTACTTCACTTTCAACAATGAATAGAACACCCAGACAGAAAATAAGGAAACAGCAGACATAAACAACATTAAATACTATGTGAACAGTAGCAGAATACACATTCTTCTCAAGAGTACACAGAAGATTTTCCGGAAGAGATCACATGTGAGGTCACAAAACAAATCTTAACAAAATTAAGAAGAATGAAATCATACTAAGTATCTATTCTGAACACAATGGCATGAAACGAGAAATCAATAACAGAAGGAAAACTGCATCATTCATAATAGGTGGAAATTAAAGAACAACCTCTTAAACAGACATTAGATCCAAGAAGAAATCAAAAGGGAAATTAGAAATAGCTCAAAACAAACACGAAAATTAAAAACACACCACAACTTACGAGATGCAGCAAAAATAATACTAAGAGGGGCGTGGCCCCGTGGCGCAGCGGTTAAGTATGCACACTCCACTGCTGGCGGCCCGGGTTTGGATCTCGGGTGCGCACTGATGCACCGCCTGTCAGGCCATGCTGTGGCGGGGTCCCATATAAAGTGGAGGAAGATGGGCACGGATGTTCACCCAGGGCCAATCGTCCTCAGCAAAAAGAGTAGTATTGGCATGGATGTTAGCTCAGGGCTGATCTTCCTGATGAAAAATAAATAAAAAAATACTAAGAGGGAAGTTTACAGGGATTAATTTGTACATTGTTAAGAAGAAAGATGTCAAATAAACAACCTAACTGACAACACACAGAACTAGAAAAACAAAAAAACTAGACCCAAAGTTAGCAGAAAGTTGGAAGTCACAAAAATGAGAACAGAAAAAAAGGAAATAGAGTACAGAAAGACAATTAAGAGATGAATAAAAATGAGTTAATGTTTTGGAAAGAGAAAATTGACAAACCCTTAGTAGATAGAATATCTAAAAAAAGAGAGAGAGAAGAATCCAATAAAGTAAATCAGAAAAGAAAGAGGAGGCATTACGACTGATGCTTCAGAAACAAAACGATCATAAGGGACAGAGCCAGCCCAGTGGCGTAGCGGTTAAGTTCTCGCACTCCGCTGCAGCACTGGCCACAGGTTCGGATCTCGGGTGCGGACCGACGCACCGCTTGCCAAGCTGTGCTGTGGCGGCGTCTCGTATAAAGTACAGGAAGATGGGACGGATGTTAGCCCAGGGCTAATCTTCCTCACCAAAAACAAACAAACAAAAAAGATCATAAGAGGCAATTCTGAACTCTTGTACACTAACAAATTGGATAACGAAGACAAAACGAATCAATTCCTAGAAACAACCTACCACGTCTAACTCATAAAGAAACAGAAAACTTGAACAGACCAATATGAAATAAGGAGACTGAATCGGTAATCAAAAACCTCCCAACAGGAAGGAGAGTAAAGTGAGTGTCCGACTTCATCACAGACCCAGAGCGAGCCTGCCCCAGCACTAGGCTGACTCCTATGGACCTAGGTGGCTCCCTGAGTCCTCCTGCTAACCCAGGCCCTGGCTCGCCCTGGAGCATGCCAGCTCTAGTGGCCCCAAGCAGCGTCCTTGGCACCAGGCACTCAGCAGGCTCCTGGGAACCCAGTCCCCCATCTCAGCCTAGTGTCCACCGTATTCAGCAGGCCGAGGTGGTGCCTGTCACCCCAAGTTTTGTCCCTGGCACCAGTCTCCTGGTGGGCTCGGCTGAATGCAGACTCTGGCTCACTCGGTGCCTGCCTATTCGCATGGCCCAAGGCAGCAAACTCAGACACAGGTACCTTCCATGGCAGGGCTCCCAGTGGGTTCCAACAAACCCAGGACCCCAGCTCACTCCAGCACTTAGTGGCTCCAGCAACCCCAGGCAGATGCCACAGCACCAGGCTTCCCGTGGGCTACTGGGAACTCAGGCCCATATCTCACCATGGCATCTGCCAGTTCCAGCAGCCACTGGAAGCTCCCCCAGAAACAGGCGCCTGGCAAGCTCCTACAAAACCAGGCCCCTAACTCACCCAGATGCTTGGTGACTCAGGTGGCCCCAGGCAGCTCCCATGGCACCAGGCACCGGCAGGTTCCCAGGAACCCAGGCTTCCATCTTGACCCAGCACCTGCTGGCTCCTGCTACCCCAGGCTGCTCCTGTGGCCCCAGGCTCCCAGCACGCTCCCAAGATCCCAGACTTCTGGCCCACCCCAGAACAAGCTATCTCTCGTGACACCTGGCTCTGCCAGACTCCTGTGAATAAACACTCCCAGCTAACCCCAGGACCAGCCAACTCTCATGGCCCTGGATGACTCCTGTGGCCCCAGGTTCTCAATCGCCACCTGCAAACGCAGGCTCCAGTGGTGGTACTCGTGAACTCAGGATCCCAGCTGTGCCCAGGTCCAGACAGAATCACATGGACCCAAGCTTTCCACTCACCCCAGCACCGGGCTGCCCAAGGACTCCAGCAGCAAGCCTGCCCCTGGACACCGCCAGATGGCTCACACAGACTCCTGAGAATGGCTGACTGTGAAGGGTTTTGTTTGCTAAAGCCAATGTGTAAAGCCCGGAAGAGGTGGCTACTTCCTCAAATTTGCAGACACCAATGCAAGGCCACTAAGATCATGAATAATCAAAGACACATAACACCAGCAAAGGAAAATTATAAATCTCCAATGTCTGACCAAGAAATGGGGATATAGGAACCATCTGATGAAGAAGAATATTCTGATTATTCAGAATAATCCTCTTTAAAAATTCAGTGAACTACTGAATTCAGATGCCAACTAAATGAAATTAGGAAAATAGTACAAGAACAAATAAGAAGTTCAACAGAGAAATAGAAATCATTAAGGAAAAGCAAACAGCAATTCTACAGTTAAAGGACACAATCACTGCATTGAACAATTCAATAAAGACCTTGAAAATCAGATTCAACAAAGCAGAAGATATAAGTAGTGGAAGTAGAAAACATGATATTTGAAATCATCCAGTCAGAGGAGCAAAAAGAAAAAAAGAATGAATGGGGTGAAAAAAACTGATGTAAATTATGGGATACCATAACAAAAATTAGCTATGCATTATTGGCGTACCGGAACGAAAAGAGAGGGAGACAGGAAAAGAAAGTTTATCTTCAAAAAAATAACGGCTGACAACTTCCCAAATCTGGGGAGAGATTTAGACATCCAAGTTCATGAAGCTAATATGTCACCCCAACATTTCAAACTCAAATGACCCAAGACACATTATAATGCAACTATCTAAACTCAAGAAAGGATCATACACCATGATCAAGTTCAACATATGCAAATCAATAAATGTCATATACCACATTAATAGAATGAAAGATAAAAATCATGAAATTATCTCAATAGATGCAGGAAAGCCTTTGACACAATTCAACAGCCTTCATGATAAAAACTCAAAAGTTGATTATAAAAGGAACATACCTTAACGTAATAAAACACACAGCTAACAGCATATTGAGTGGTGAAAGGTTGAAAGCTTTCTTGCCAAGATCAAGAACAAGACAAGGGTGCCCACTCTCAACACTACTCTTCAACACAGGACGGGAAGTCTTAACCAGAGAAATTTGGCAAGAAAAAGAAAGAAAATGCATCCAAACCGGAAAGGAAGAAATAAAATGGCCTCTGTTTGCAGATGATATGATCTTATATGGAGAAAACACTAAAGACTTCCCCCCAAAACTCTTAGAACTAATAAATGAATTTAGTAAAGTTGCAGGATACAAAATCAACGTACAGAATCAGTAGCATTTCTGTACACTAATAATAACTATCTAAAAAGATATGAAGAAAACAATCCTATCTACAATAGCATCAAAAACAATAAAATACTTAGGAATAAATTTAACCAAGAAGGTGAAAGATCTATACACTGAGAACTACAAGACACTGATGAAAGAAATTGAAAAAGGCACAAAGAAATGGAAAGATAGCCTAGGTTCATGGATCAGAAGAATTAATATTGTTAAAATTACTACCAATGCTACCCAAATCCATCTCAAGATTCAATGCAATGCCTATTAAAATTCCCAGTACATTATTCACAGAAATAGGAAAAATAAGCCTAACATTCATATGGATCCACAAAAGACCTCCAATAAGCAAAGCAATGCTGAGAAAGCAATATGAAGCTGGAGACATCACAATTCCTGATTTCAAACTTTATTACAAAGTTATGGTAATAAAAATGGTATGGTACAGGCATAAAAATAAACACACAGACCAACAGAACAGAATCAAGAGCCCACAAATAAAACCACACACATACACTCAGCAAACAGTTGACAAGTGAGCTAAGAAGACTCAATGGAGAAAGGAAAGTCTCCACAATAACTGGTGGTGGGACAACTGGGTAACCACATGCAGAAATGATTGGACCCCTATTTTACACCACTCTAAAAAATTATCTCAAAAGCAATTAGACTTAAATGTAAGACCCAAAACTGTAAAAGTACTAGAAGAAAACTAGAGGAAAGCCTGCTGAAATTGGTCGTGGCAATGATTTCTTTGGCTAGAACACCAAAAGTGCAAGCAACCAAAGCAAAACTCAACAAGTGGGACTCCATCAATCCATAAAGCTTCTGCACAGCAAAAGAAACAATCAGAAGAATAAAGGGGTTAATAACCACAGTATATAAGGAATTCTTACAACTCAATAGCAAAGAAACCAAAAATACGATTTAAAAATGGTCAAAGGACTTGAATAGTTATTTTTCCAAAGACAACGTAAAAATGGCCAACAGGTACATGAAAATGTGCCCCTAATCACTAGTCATCAGGGAAATGCAATCAAAACTACAATGAGATAGCACTTCACTCCTACCAAATTGGTTATCATCAAAAAGACAACAGAAAAAAAGTGTTGGCAAGGCTGTGTAGAAAAGGGAACCCTGTGCACTGTTGGTATGAATGTAAAGTGGTACAGCCACCATCAAAAAAGTATGGAATTTTCTCAAAGAAATAAAAATAGAACTACTGTACGATCAAACAATTCCACCTATCAGTGTATATCCAAAGGAATTGAAATCACCAACTTGAAGAGATATCTGCACGCCCATGTTCATTTCAGCCTTATTCACAAAGCCAGGACATGGAAACAATCCAACTGGACACCAATGGATAAATAGGTAAAGAAAATGTGATATATATACACATATATACGTGTGTGTGTGTATATATATATATATGTATATATATGTCTGTGTGTGTGTGTGTATATATATACACATATATATATACATATATATACGTAGAATGGAATATTATTCAGCCATAAAAGAGAATGAAATCCTGCATTTGGCAACAACACGGACAGACATTGAGGGCATTATGCTAAGTGAAGTCAGTCAGATAGATAAAGACAAACAGTATAATCACTCATATGTGTAATCTAAAAAAGCTGAAATCAATGAAATAGAGAGGAGAATGGTGTTTGCTAGGGTCTCAAGGATGGGGGAAATGAGGAGATTTGGGTCAAAGTATACAAACTTTCAGCTATAAAATGAATAAGTTCTGGGGATCTAATGTGCAGCATAGTGACCATAATTAACACAGTTAAGACAGTAAATCTTAAAAGTTATCACTAGAAAAGAAAAGTTAATTATGTGAGGGAATGGAGGTGCTAACTCACCTTATTGTGCTAATCATTTCATAATAGATACATGTATCAAATCATCATCTTGTACACCTTAAACATATATGTTTTATGTCACTAATTACTCAACAAATCTGAAAAAAAAATCTCCCAACAAATGAAAACTCAGGTCTAGATAACTTTACTGCTGAATTCTACCAAACACAGAAAGAAGTATCAACAACAAGCCTTCTTACACTCTTTCAAAAATTGAAAAGAGAGAATACTTCCAAACTCATTTTATGAGGCCAGCATTACCCTGATACCAACACCAGACAGGGATACTAAGAGAAAATAAAATTACAGACCATTATCCCCGATAAACGTAGTTGCAAAATCCTCAACAAAATACTAGCAAACAAAATTCACCAGCATGTTAAAAGGAGCATACAACATACCAAGACGGATTTGTTCCTGGAATGCAAGGATGGTTCAACATACAAATTCAATCAATGTAATAGACCACATCAAAAAAACGAAGGGAAAAAAACATATTATCATCTCAATTGATGCAGAAAAAGCATTTGACAAAATATAACACTCTTTCATGATAAAAACATTCAAAAAATATAAATAGAAGGAATTGACCTCCACATAATAAAAGCCATATACGAAAAACCCACAGTGAACATAATACTCAATCATGAAAGACTGAAAGCTTTTCCTCTAAGATCAGGAATAAGGCAAGGATGTGCGATCTCACTACTTCTATTCAACATAGTACTGGAAGTTCTAACCAGAGCAATTAAGAAAGAAAAAGAAATGAAATGCATACAAATTGGAAAGGAAAAAGTAAAATTATATTGCTAATCTTATATAAAGAAAATTCTCAAGACATCACAAAGAACCAATTGATCTAATAAATGAATTCAGCAAAGTAGCAGGATACAGACAGCACACAAAAATCAATGGCATTTCTACACACAAATAAGGAACAATCTGAAAAGGAAATTACAAAAAAGACTGATTCTGGGCTGGCCCCATTTCTTAGTGGTTAAGTGCGCGTGCTCCGCTGCTGTCGGCCCGGGTTCGGATCCTGGGTGCGCACCAACGCACTGCTTCTCCGCCCATGCTGAGGCCGCGTCCCACATACAGCAATTGGAAGAATGTGCACCTATGACATACAACTATCTACTGGGGCTTTGGGGTGGAAAATAAATAAATAAATAAATAAATCTTAAAAAAAAATAGACTGTTCCTAAGGTCCCTGCCCATGAATTCATGAATGAATACTAGGGATAACAGACACAAGGAAATCAACCAAGAACTTCATGTTTATTTATTAAAAACAACAAATCTCTATAAGGAGTTTGAATTAAAAAAATATAACGAGTCAATAAACCCCATGTAAAACAGCCTTTACATCGAACGCAATTGATGGTCCTTTTTTTTTAAGTCTATTTTCCCTCATATCAATACTGTAATAAAAAATTTTGGCCCAGGGAGATTTTACTCCAAAGACCACCCAAATAGTGCTTCCCTTAAGACTCTTCATACGCTCTTCAAGCCTCATTTTTGTTGGCATCTCCTGGACTCGAAAGAAGTGATGGGGAAAAATTTGTCAACTTTCATTTTCATTCCATGGAGGAGTAAGGGTATTGTTTAGATTTATTGATCTCAAGTCACAGGGCAACAGGTATGGACCAAAAGGGACATCTCAAAAGGTATGGAGGAAAAAAATCCAAGAACTATGGAAAGGAAACCACAGGTGGCACCACTCAAGTTGTAGAGGGCCATATGCTGCCTTTCCTTGAAAAGAAGAGCAGAGCAGGTCATGACAGCAGTAGGGAGAATGAAAGATGACACGGGAATGACAGCAGAGGGACTGAGAACGTCCAAGGCCTTGTGCAGATCGCTCACTTGACTCAAGCTCACACAAGTCACAGACAAATCTAGGGGATCCAGCCCATGGCTGGTTTTGTGATTGGCTTCCCTAAACCAGCTGCTTCAAGTCAATGCCCAAACTTGATACCTGACACAGAAAGTGAGAAACAGAAGAGCAGATGAGAATAGACACCAGGAGGTTACTGTGGCACCTTGAGTTCCCACCTCGATGACAAGCAAGTGGGACTGATCACTACACACAGGGCCAAAAAGATGAATTCTGCAATAAAAGAATTGAATTCCTACTGTTAGTACTTTTATAAAAAATGCTACAGCAATTTGACAATTAAATCATTACAATCTGTAACTCCTTAACAAGTGAGCAGCATCTGAGCAATCAGCCATTTAACATATGAACAAATAAAATTTGTGTTGTATATCTAAAGCTATATCTTGCAAAACTCACTCTCAGAAAGGCAAAGCCTATACAATATAATTATGGTACTTTCTGTTGCACAGGAATACACAGAAGGGACAATTAGGATATAGCAAACCAGGATTCAGATGGACCGATCAGGAACTCTAGATGAAGAAAAGGGTCAAGAGAATTCTGAGATGAGTCTGCAATATAGTGATGATAACAGCTATGCTTTATTGAGGGTATGTATATTATTTGCCACACGTTGTTCTAAGTATTTTATATGGATCATCTTTTTACAAATTACAAGTCTAGGAGAGAGGAACTATTATTACCATACCATTTTACAGATGGAGAGGCTGAGGCTCAGAGAAATTAACTTATTCAAGGTTACACAACTATCAGGTCTTAGGGACAGAATTTGAACCCGGGCAGTTTGAGCTCATGGTCTGAACTACTACAGTAAACTGCCTAAGGTATTTATAGATAGGAAGTAATGCTTCTCTAAAAGGCAGGGCCAGAATGACTGGAACACTCCATTCTAGAGAGCATGGTATAGTGGGAAGAGCATAAGTTTTAGAGTTAGGCAGAACTGGGTTCAAATCCTGACTCTGACAATACCTGTGTGACCCTAGAGAAGTCACTTAATCTCTCTGATCCTCAGTTTCTCTATTGAAAAATTGAGATGGTTATGCCTACCTTACAGGGTTGAAAAATGAGATCCCATGGAAAGCACTGGGCACTCTGTAGATGCTTTCATGGGAGCTATTACTTATTGTGATTAATCAGAACAGAGCATCTCTGAGAACCCTGGCAGAGTCACTGTCTGGGAGAACAAGAGAAGAGCAAGAAGCCACTTCATGAAGCTGACAAACTGATGAAGTGGCAGAGCTAATGGAGCATATAATATTAAGAGTTTGCAGTTTCATCCTGCAATCAATGGAAAGTTATTGAAGGATTGTAAACATTATAATAATACAATATTTGTACTTTTGAATGATAAAAGCACTACATGCATGTTTTAAAACTTGCAAACAATACAGAGTTGCTTCAAATAAAGTCCTCCCCTCACCCTGCCATGTGCACTTAGAAACATCGCCTTAGCAGCGATACGGCAGTTGGATTAAGCAGACAACAGTCATTCAGGTACTTTACTAGTTCAGGCAGAAGACTGTGGAGGACTGAATTCAGATCATGGAAGTGGGGATGGACAGGAGGGGACACAGGAGGATGTGGGGGAGCTGGGAGAGAGAAGTCTGGAAGGAAGCCAAAAGGGAGTAAACAAGATGCTAGGAAAGGAGGCCGGGTGTAGAGTCACGTGCCAACGAGAGGACGCCTTTGGATTCAAAGGGCAGCACAAGTGACTAGGAAGAGAGGATAGTGACAGAACTGCTCATGTTGAACGGGCTACAGAGAGGAAGTGACACAAATGGCCAACCCAAGTCCAGATCTCCAGTGCCTGGGTAACCCAGGGAACTGTTTATTGCCACCTTCCAATTTAAGGAACATAAGCACACCCCCACAGTCAGAAATACTTAAAAGATTACTCACACATGCAGTGTGTTACCGACTTTTAACTGGAAAATTTAGAAACAAGACACCAGAGAAAAGATAAAATATCATTTGACGTTGAACACTGTACTTTGATAGGGAAAGAAGGAAGGAGTAGAAAGACAAGAAGGAAAAAGAAGGAGGCCTGGGGAGTCAGGGACTCAGCAGCATGTGCTACACTGGGCTTCAGACCTTTAGCCCACTCCTTCAGGCTCAGGCCCTTTGCTGCATGACATGACTGTGTCCTCCACCAGGGACATTCAAATTAAACATCTAATGCACTCATGATACAGCTAGAGGTACGTTGTCACCACCAAGGAGCCGTGATGACCACTGCCTGGTTCTTGTTCTAAGCAGCTATCCTTCACAACCACTGTGTGCCAGGAGATACCCGCAGGGGGAAAGTGCTGATCCCCAGTTTTCAAGCACTTTCTTCTTTTTCCTTCCCGCAGGCAGGTCCCGGGGATGCTTTCTTTTCTTAAAGCTGCTCACATGTTGGGATTCTTTTTCCCATCCAATGAACTATTATTCTTAATTTACTCCATTCTCCCTATTCAAGACAAGCACGTGGGCCCTTAGCATGTTAAGGGTTCTGCTTTGAATCACTGTAGGGAAATAGACAGAAGACAACACAAAGAATAAATATGGGGAAATTGCAGAGGTTACGGAATTTTATAAATTCCTAACAGTCAACTCTGATTCACATTCCCTTCCTTACTGATATGGTGATTACTAAGAACCCCCTTGGTCTTTATTCTTGAGTGGGCTGTCACCAAGTTTTCCCACTTCACACAAGACTCAGAAGGCATAATATAAAGGGTCGTTGATTCTGTCTACATAAAAGTCCAGAATAGCAAAAACTTCCATAAGCAAAGTTTAAAAGAAAGACAACACTTGGGGAACAAATAATTGAAACTTTTCTACAAAGGACCAATTTCCTTATTATATAAAGGGCCACTACAAATCAATAACAAAAGACCAATCATTCAATAGACAAATGGGCGAAGGATATAAAGAGACAGTTCAAGGAGATGGAAATACAAATGGCTCTTGAACATGTGAAAAGGTGTTTCTATCGAAGAGAAATTTAAAACCCCACACTGCGATTAACACTCTAATCTCTCACCTATTAGACTGGCAAAGCAAAAGCCTGACCACATTCTATTGTGTGTGCATGTAAGGAAACAGGGACTCACTTCTATTCCTGGTGGGAGTGTAAACTGCTATCACCTCCATGGACAGCAGTTTAGCAATATCTATCAAACTGCAAATGTAAAAACCTTCCATTCCAGAAATCTGATTTCTAGGAATTCACCCTACAGATATACTCACCTGTGCAAAATGACATATAAACAAGGTTATTCACTGCAGCACTGTTTCTCACACAAAGGGACTGGAAACAACCTAAGTGTCTCTCAATAAGACATTGGTTAAATAATGTGCCTATGAGATACTTACACTAAGCAGCTATAAAAAGAATGAGGTTCAACATAGTAGTGGAGGTTTTGGCCAGAGCAATTAGGCAAGAAAAAGGAATAAAAAGAATCCAAATAGGTAACGAAGAAGTGAGACTCTCACTATTTGCAGATGACATGATTTTACATATAGAAAACCCAAAAGAATCTGTTGGAAAACTATTAGAAATAATCAACAACTACAGCAAAGTGGCAGGGTACAAAATCAATCTACAAAAATCAGTTGCATTTCTGTATGCTAATAACAAACTAACAGAAAGAGAGCTCAAAAAGATAATACCATTTACAATTGCATCAAAAAGAATAAAATACCCAGGAATAAATCTTACCAAGGAGGTGAAAGACATATACAATGAGACCTACAAGACATTATTGAAAGAAATCCATGATGACACAAAGAAATGGAAAGATATCCCATGCACGTGGATTGGAAGAATAAACATAGTTAAAATGTCTATATTACCTAAAGCAATCTACAGATTCAATGCAATCCCAATCAGAATCCCAATGACATTCTTCACGGAAATAGAAAAGAGAATACTAAAATTCATATGGGGCAACAAAAGACCCCGAATAGCTAAAGCAATCCTAAGAAAAAAGAACAAAGCAGGAGGCATCACAATCCCGTACTTCAAAACATACGACAAATCAATAGTAATCAAAACAACATGGTACTGGTACAAAAACAGACACACAGATCAATGGAACAGAACTGAAAGCCCAAAAATAAAACCACACATATACGGACTGCTAATTTTCGACAAAGGAGCTCATAACATACAATGGAGAAAGGAAAGTCTCTTCAATAAATGGTGTTGGGAAAACTGGACAGCCACTTGCAAAAGAATGAAAGTGGACCATCTGCTATCGCCATTCACAAAAATGAACTCAAAATGGATCAAAGACCTGAAGGTGAGACCTGAAACTATAAAACTCATAGAAGAAAATATAGGCAACACACTATTTGACACTGGTCATAAAGGAATCTTTTCGGATGACATGCCTACCCAGACTAGGGAAACTAAAGAAAAAATAAACAAGTGGGACTTTATCAGATTAAAGAGCTTCTACAAGACAAATGAAACCAGAATCAAGATGAACAGACAACCCACCAGCTGGGAGAGAATATTTGCAAAACATACATCTGACAAGGGGTTGATCTCCCTAATATATAAGAAGTCACACAACTGAACAACAAAAAAACAAACAACCTGATCAAAAAATGGGCAGAGGAAATGAACAGACACTTTTCCAAAGAAGATATGCAGATGGCCAATAGGCACATGAAAAGATGTTCAACATCATTAATCATCAGGGAAATGCAAATCAAAACAACCCTAAGATATCACCTCACGCTCGTTACAATGGCTATAATCACCAAGACAAAAAACAACAAATGTTGGAGAGGATGTGGAGAAACAGGAACCCTCATACAGAGCTGGTGGGAATGCAAACTGGTGCAGCCTCTATGAAAAACAGTATGGAGATTCCTCACAGAATTAAAAATAGAGATGCCCTATGATCTAGCTATCCCACTACTGGGAATCTATCCAACGAACCTGATATCAACAATCCAAAGAGGCTTATGCACCCCTATGTTCATTGCAGCATTATTCACTATAGCCAAGAAGTGGAAGCAACCTAAGTGTCCCTCGACTGACGACTGGATCAAGAAAATGTGGTATATATATACAATGGAATACTACTCAGCCATAAAAAAGACAAAATTGTCCCATTTGTAACAACATGGATGGGCCTGGAGGCTATTCTGTTAAGCGAAATAAGCCAGAAAGAGAAATAAAAACACTGTATGATCACACTCATATGTGGAATATAAACCAACACATGGACAGAGAAAATAGTATTGTGGTTACCAAGGGCAATGGGAGGTGGGGGACAAGGGGTGAAGGGAGACATATATATATAGTGATGGACAAACAAAAACGTACAACCCAAAATTTCATAGTGTTACAAACTAATAAAACATCAATTAAAAAAAAAAAGAATGAGGAACATCTTTATATACTGATATGGAATGAGCTCCAATACATATTGTTAAGTTATAACAGCAAGATTCAAGACACATTACGATACCATTTGCGTAAAAAGCGGGGATTAAAATATGTGCACACATTTGCTTGAATAAGCATAAATGATCTCTTCAAGGATATTGTTAACAACTGTTGCCGCTGGGAAGAGGAACTGGGTGGTTAGAGGGTAGGGGCGGAAGGGAAAGTTTTTACTATACATCTTTTCTCGATGCCTTTTGAATTTTGAATCAGGTGAATGTATTACAGATTTTAAAAATATTTTAAAAATAATAAAATAACAAAAAATTCTCCCCACTTCAGAATTCTGAACTCTACTACAAAATGGAGAGGTGTGATGGAAACCACTTCCAGGAATAAAAGCCCTATATCTCAACTACAATACTTTCAGATACCCACTAGCCTCAAATGGATAATTTACGTAACTAAAGACCTCAAGCAGGGCTGGGGTCAGGGTGGGGTGAATAAGGTACTCGCCTCATGTGCCAAACTGATGGGGTTCAAAAGACTCCATAATCAAGATACATTAATATTTCAATGCAATATTTTTACACATGAAAATTAACGAAAAAATCCACGATGAACAAAATAACAAAATTTTAAAGACAGGATCAACAACAGTGCCATACAGAGCCATAAGGGAGCCGGAGGCAAAAAGAAAAATGTGAGCCTCCAATACACATTTTTATGTATTCTTGAATGGTTAATTTTTTCCAGAACATGAAAGCAGTTGATAAAATGATGAATAATTGAAAACTAAATATATTAAAACTCATAGCATTAAATTTAAATATTTTATTTACATCAAAACCAGAATTTATTAAATTTTACTTTCCTGGCTTTAATGGAAGCAAATTCATCAATAACACTCACATTAAAACCAGAAGCTTGTCGGGCCGGCCCGGTGGCTTAGCGGTTAAGTGCGCACGCTCCGCTACTGGAGGCCCGGGTTGGGATCCCAGGCGCGCACCAACGCACCGCTTCTCCGGCCATGCTGAGGCTGCGTCCCACATACAGCAACTAGAAGGATGTGCAACTATGATATACAACTATCTACTGTGGCTTTGGGGAAAAAAAAAGGGAGGATTGGCAATAGCTGTTAGCTCAGAGCCGGTCTTCCTCAGCAAAAAGAGCAGGATTAGCACGGATGTTAGCTCAGGGCTGACCTTCCTCACAAATAAAAAAAAAAAAACCAGAAGCTTGTCATAAGACTATGTAGACTTTGGAGGAAGTGCTAGTAATCTGGTGCAACTTCAACGCAAGGTAGATACTGGAGAATCTCTGGAGATGAGAGTCACAAGGTAGACATGGACTATCGAGTGATGCTGTGCTAGGGAGTCTGGATTTTATTTTGAAGGTCATGGGGACACTCTAAAGAATTTGAAGTTATGTCCTTTAGGAAGACTGCACTCATGCCAGTGCTGAGGACTGAAAAGGACAAATGCAAGTAGAGATCTGACTGATGTGTAACGCAGAATGTAATTCCAAGGTAGACAAGGCTAGCGTTTGATGACTAAAGAAGAGAAGAGGAAAACATGAGGACGACCAACCACCCAAGATTCACCCTTTTAGAACCTGTTCTGTGTCCGAATTATCTTATGCGATTGTTTCTGAAACGTATGAAAGGAAATAAATTATGATCTCCTTTCTAAGAAACATGCCAAGCAGCTTTTACTTTTCTAGCAGAGCTCACCAAAAGACTTGAGAATCATTAATCCGGTCAATTTCCTCTTACTAAAAATGACCCATTCATAGTATATATATAAGCACGTATGTGAGATGTATCCTTCTCCTCACCCTCACTAGAGTCCTCTGCAAGAAACTGGCAAGAAATCTGGTATCCTGCCAAATGTGCCAAGATTAGGATAAAAAATAAAATAAAAGACGCAGCAGAGCTCAGGTAATGGAAGGTTGACAGTTCTGTTTTCTTTTTTAGCCAAGCCAAAAGAATTTAAAGATGAAGAAATAGGGCAGGAAAAAAATCCACCTCCATTCTTCTATGAAAGAAACAAGGATGGCCTTCCAGTAAGAAAATAATGTGTAAGCCAACATTGTCTGACACCTAAGATTATTTTCCTTTTAAAAATAATCTTTGAGGGGCCAGCCCGGTGGCATAGCAGTTAAGTTCATGCCCTCTGCTTCGGCAGCCTGGGATTCCCCCATGTTTGCATCTCAGGCGTGGACCAACGCACTGCTTGTCAAGCCATGCTGTGGCAGCGTCCCATATAAAGTAGAGGAAGGTGGGCATGGATCTTAGCTCAGGGCCAATCTTCCTCAGCAAAAAAACAAGAGGAGGATTGGCATTGGATGTCCGCTCTGGGCTGATCTTCCTCACACATAAAATAATAATAATAATATTCTTTGAGGGCCATTTCCAGTAATATGGCGGCCAAAATCACCTGAAAGTCCTCCCACAGTGCACGTTACTTAGAAATAAGGAATAACATATGACAGCCTTTTAAACGGACAGCTGAGTTCCCGAGGAAGGGAAAGAAATCACTAGGGGTCCAAACACAACGCGGAAACTGACAACCAGAGCATTTAGCGGGAGGGGAAGTTTTAGCTGCTCTGAGAGTGGGATGCAGATGGCTTGGTTATGTCACTGAGTGAAGGGCTTAGGTTTTGATGGCCATGTAGAGGCAGGAGACAGAGCCTTGGACCTAAGTAAGGCAGGGGGTTGGAATTGAGACACCCGTAGAAAGCTGGAACCTGCAAAGGACTACACCTTCAATAAGGGTGACCTGGACAAAAAGCCATTCACTAGCAAAGGGAGACAACTTGGGATCGGGGAAGGCAGAAAGAAAGGTCTCCCTATGAGGACTGGTAACCTCAAGCCTGCTTTCACATGGGTTTGGGATGCAAAATGTTTATCTCCGGCAAGGTCCAGGAATCTTCCAGGTCAAAACATTAGCATGAAGTGGTTCCTAGCTGTCGGTATCGCTCGAACTACCTGGCAGAAGCAACATAAAACAGCTCTAGAGGGACAAAGCCTCCACAGGACCCCCTCAGGTAAAGCCGCACTGAACACGACTAACAACGAAAAATCACAAAACACACAAAGAGACAACCACCATAAGCCAATGTCAGAAGACAACAGCAGGATTAAACCCCAAATCTTCAGATAACAGAATCATCTAATACACAGTCTAAAATACCTATGTTTAAAATGATTAAAGGCATAATTGGAAACAGGAGAAAAGAACAAGACACTATTTTTTAAATAAAAAAGACCCAGCAGTTTCGAAAGAGTATTCTAGAAACGAAAAAAAGAGTGTTTTAAAATTAAAAACTCAATGGACAGATTAAATCACAGATTGAGCACAGCTAAAGAGAAAAGTGGTACAATGGAATCTAGATATACAGAATACAGCACAGAGAGATAAGGAAAGAAAAATGTGAAAGAGAGGCAGACATAGAGAACTAATAGGGAAAAAAGTAACATTCAAAGAAGTAATGGCTGAGAATGTTCCAGAGTGATGAATTAAAGGTGAGAATTCTCAGATTCAGAAATATGAGTCCTGGGCAGGATAAATACGACGACATTCACACTTAGACCATTTAGCTGAATCATCAGAACATCAAAACACATGATCATAATGATCATACTTCGCATTTTCTATGACTCAGGACTGATCTAAACACTTTACTCAAAAGACAATCATTTTAATATATGGGCCTAATTTCTTCCAGTCTTGTATCTATGCATGTTTATGTACATATATGAAAATTTCAAGGAAAAATCAGAATACAATACAGATAATTTTGTATTCTACTTCTTTTACTCACCTTTTTGCATAAGCATTGTCCCATGTCATTAAGCAGCAGCAGAAGTGCATAAATAACAGCTTACAATTGGGTACTGTGGTTATGAACATGGGATTTGAAGTCAAACATTCTGTGTTTGAAGCCCAGCTCACCACTTAAGAGCTGTGTGACCTTGGGTAAATGACTTGTCCTCTCTCTGCTCCCATTTTCTCATCTGTAAAAAGCTACGTCCTAGAGTAGTTGTGAGTTGCTATTTACTAAGCTATCTGCCAGGCACTGTGCTCAAGACATGAATAATCTCATTTAATTCTCACAAAACCCCTATGGATTATGTCTGTTATTGCCCTTATTTTAGAGATGAGAGAGGTGGGGCTTAGAAAGACTGTAAAGTGATTTGCCCCAAATCACATAGCCAATGGTGGTGTTTCTACTTGAATTCAGATCTGTCTCCAAAATGAATGCTCTTGATGCTACACTCTTCTTCGATACATTTGAATGGCTTCAGAGTGTGTACAGATCATATAGCTGACCACAATAGTCCCCAGATGTTGCACATTTCCTCTTATTTCCTATTACACATAACCCAGCGAAGAACATCTTTGCCCATCAGACATTGTGTGTACTTCAGGTAATCCCTTCAGGGTAATTACACTGAAATGGACTTACTAAGTCAACAAGTATAAACAACTTAAGGCTGTTAATCTATGTTGGCAAACTGCTTTCCAGAATCATTAAAAGCATTTGCAAACACGCTGGCAGTTTATGAGAGTAAGGTTGATTTTTCTTTCCATGTATCAACCACCTATTTATATGCTTTGCCCATGTTTCTTTAGATATGTTCATTTTTCTAACTTGTTTCTATGATATATAGCTATATATTATGTTGTTATACATATTATATATGTGCATATATGTTATATATAATATATATATTAACATAGTAATCTACTATATATAATATACAATACAATATATGTTATCTATTGTTTTATATATATAGTTATATAGTATAGATATTAGCCAGTTTTATCATGTATATTAATAAACTTTTAATTTTAGAATAGCTTTGGAGTTACAGAAAAGTTGTGAAGACAGTACAGAGAGCATTCATATATCCCACACCCAGTTTCCCTTACTGTTAACACCTTACATTAGGAAGGTACATTTGCCAGTATTAATGAACCACTTTTTTTTTTTCTTTTTGCAGGGAAAGATTCACCCTGAGCTAACATCTGTTGTCAATCTTCCTCTTTATTTTCCTCCCCCAAAGCCTAGTACACACTTGCATATTCTAGTTCTAAGTCATTCTAGTTCTTCTATGTGAGCCACTGCCAAAGCACGGCAACTGACAAATGGGTGGTGTGGTTCCACGACTGGGAGGCGACTCTGGGCTGCTGAAGCTGGGAGCGCCCAACTTGAACCACTAGGCCATGAGGGCTGGCGCATTAATGAATCAATATTGATAGGCTATGGTTAGCTAAAGTCCACGCTTTCTTCAGATTTCCTTATTTTTTTACATAGTGTCCTTTATCTGTTCCAGGGTCCCATCCGGGATTCCACAGCACATTTAGTCGCCACGTCTCCTTGGGCTCCTTTGGCTGCGGCTGTTTTTGCCTATCATATATTTTCGCAAATCTTTTCCTCCAATTTATAATTTCCATTTCTCATTTATGTGTTGCTTTCTGATGTATATAAAACTTAAATTCTATATTTAAATATATCAGTATTTTCCTCAGTGATATCTTCTGCTGTATTTATACTTAGTTCTTCCCTACATCACAATGACTAAAATGTTTACCTATGTAACTTCTTACTGTTTCATGTTTTCACTTTTCATATTTATACCTAATTCACCAACCCATATGAAATTTATTTTGGACTATGGCATAAGGTGGGG
This sequence comes from Diceros bicornis minor, assembly GCF_020826845.1. Classification (NCBI taxonomy): domain Eukaryota; kingdom Metazoa; phylum Chordata; class Mammalia; order Perissodactyla; family Rhinocerotidae; genus Diceros; species Diceros bicornis. The sequence continues at coordinate 61,569,806 of NC_080754.1, forward strand.
GTCTCATTTACTCTTTTCTGAATAGTTGCCATTTCTCTGACACCATCTCTTACAAAATCATTCCTTTTCCCCTTGATTGGTGATTCTCTATTACCCATGAAGGTTTGTTTCTGGGCTGCCTATTCTTTTCCGCTGCTGGGACAACCAGTCATCCCAGTTTGCTCAGGACTGTCTCACTTTTAGCACTGAAAGCCCCGTGTCCTGGGCACCCTCAATCCCGGGTAAACTGGGACAGTTGGTCAGCCACCCATGGCCTGGCCTTGCGCCACTGCCATGCTGTCCTACTTACTGTCACCCTACAGACATCTTAACACCTAGTAGAGCAAGTACCCCTCACTGCGCTCCCCCAAAATGCGCTGTTTCTTTTCCATGAAATTCAGAATATTTTACCAAATTCCAACATGAAAATCCTATTGGAATTGCAATACAATTACAAATAATCTGAGAACAGACATTTTTGCAATATTGAGCCTGCCCCTTGCAATATGGAACGCCTCTTTCAAGTCTTCTTTTATGTTTCTCATTAAAGATTCAAAGTTCTCTTCATATAGGCCCTTACATCCATTTAACTCCTAGGCAATCTAAAATTTTACACTGCCATATTAAATGGGATCTTCCCCCCACTATATTTGCTAAATAAATTTAAAAATATTTTCATGTATATTCACACAATTTTATCTAAATGCATCAATGTGAATATATACGTGCTTTATTTCTTAACCACAGCCTTTTTTTCCTTGGTCTTTTTGCTTGGCTACCCCAACCCTTCTCCAATTGTACCCCCGTCACACCTATTAACAACCTAATATGTTTGTTTTTATTTTCTCCCTAGTTAGATAAGCCTAGATAGATAGATAGATGGATAGATAGATAGAGATAGATAAGTAAACATGTTCTTTTTTTATAATTGATTGTTTTGAAAAATGGGATGATACTATATACATCTTTAACATTTTCAATAGATATTGCCAGATTGCTTACCACGGCTATAATACTAAACATTTCTACCATCAATGTGGAAGAATACCTGTATGGGAAAACACACTCTTCCTCATGTGTTTCTCCTTTCCTCTCACACTACTACCACACAGTACTTCTGACACCAGGTGTGTGGGTTTTCCATACATCTAGCAATTCTCCGAACCAGCTGGGTGTCCTACAATTCAACTCAGTTCTAACCTCACTACCGGAGTTAGAATCAGATATCACAAGCTAAGGGCTCAGTCCCACATGCCCGCCCCCACTTCAGACACCAGTTGACAGTCCCAGGTTGTCACCCGTACTTCTGACTGGCCAGCTATACATCAGGGTACCCATGCCCTGCTCCTTGGGCTTGACAATTTGCTAGAATGGCTCACAGAACTCAGGGAACACTTTCTATGTACTGGTTTATTATAAAGGACATAATAAAGGATATGAACGAACAGCCAGATGAAGAGATATACAAGGTGAGGTCAGGAAGGGTCCTGAGCACAGGAGCTTCTGCCCCGTGGAGCTGGGCTGCATCATCCCCCGATATGTGAATGTGTTCACCAACCCAGAAGCTCTCTCCAAACCCTGTACTACCGGGAATTTTTTTTTTTTCCCTGAGGAAGATTCGCCTGAGCTAACATCTCTTGCCAATCTTCTTCTATTTTATAGGTGGGTCACTGCCACAGCATGGCTGATGAGTGGTGTAGGTCTGCACTGGGATCTGAACCCACAAACCCAGGCTGCTGAAGTGGAGTGTGTAGAACTTAACCACTACGCCACGAGGCCAACTCCCTGTTGGGATTTTTACGGAGGCTTCATCACGTAGGCATGATGGATTATTAATTCCACTTCCAGCCCCTCTCCCCTTCCTGGAGGTTGGAGGCAGGGCTGAAAGTTCCAAACTTCTAACCACGGCTTGGTCTTTCTGGAGATGAGTTCCTACCCTGAAGTTATTCAGGAGCCCATTAAGAGTCACCTTGTTAGAACAAATGATACTCCTATCATCCAGCAATTTACAAGGGATTTAGGAGCTCTGTGTCAGGAACCAGGGTCAAAGGCCAAATACTAGAACAAAGATGCTACTGGTACTTTTATCGTTTATGAAAGTACAAGGGTTTTAGGAGCTCTGTGCCACGAACTGGCAGCAGAGACCAAAATATATATTTTCTATCATTTTTCATTACTTTTTTCACACACACCCACCAGCAATAAACTTTCGCCGGTCTTTAACTACCCAAATGTCCATCATAGGAGATTCCCTGGATAAAATATGGTACATTGGAACAATGGAATACTATGCAGCTGTCAAAAGAACTGAGAAAGGTTTCTATATATTGCTGTGGAGTGATCGCCAGTATACACCACTACGTGAAAAAACAAGGTTCAGAACGGTATTATAGTATGTACTTTTTTGAAAGAAAAGGGGAAATAAGACCAGATATAACCTTTTGTTTAGGTATTCAAAAATAAACAATGGAAGTAGAAAATAAGAGCTAACAAAAATGGCTACCTCTAAGAAGAAGGAACAGGCTGCTGGGGGTCAGGATGGAAAGCTAGACTTCTCCGAAGGTGTCTTTTATCATTTTCACTTGGGAATCACGTACCTTTTTTTCATAATTATAAAAATTACACCCAAAAGTCCCTAAAACTTGAAAACAAAATAAATGCAACAAATGACTCAAATATATAGCAGTTTTTGGCAGAGCGACACAGAGAATTATTCTTTAAAGCACAGTAATTTCACTAAACGGGCAGGATATACCCCAAAGACAAGAAGAAACACAAAGAAATTTTAAATTACATTCAATAATCATATTTGTTAGTAATAATACTGGAGTTGTTATTTTAAAACTATAAGATATTCATGGTAGAATAAAGTAAATAATTACGTTAATGTTATTAGCAACTGAGATTTCAGCAAAAGTCAAAAGAGATACAAACACAAAACTAAAGTTGAGTACAAATTCTATAATCTTAATGTTGAATTGGAAATATCAGAATAAACTGATTTCTTCTTCTCTATCCAAAAATATACTTTTAATGTTTATATAGTTGAGTAAGTCTCTCTCTTCCTTTATAGAGCTTCTGGGTATGCAGTCTTTATTAGAAAGATTTCCTCTACCCCTGCACTGTACCCACTGTCCACCAGACTTTCCATGTTTACCCTTTTATTTTTATTTTAGTATTAAGCCAGCTGGAATTTAGTTTTCAAAATTGTGTAAGAATCCATTTTTATTTTCTTCCAAATGGATAGTCCATTGTGCCAGGATCAATGATTAAATAGTGTACCCTCTTCCCACTGAACTGAACTACTGCCTTGGTCATACATGAACTTTTCACACATCCTAGGATCTCAGTCTGGATTTGCTACTCCGTTACACTGATCTAGCTGTCTAAACTTAGATTACTATTATGTCAATTTGATCATACTGGCTCAATAGCATTTCCTCATACCTAGGCAAGGCAATGTATTCATCAGTGTTCTTATTTTTCAGACTTTTCTTGGCTACTCATTTTATCCAATTCCACCTAAAAAATCTCACTGGGATTCTAACGGGAATTGCATTACATTTATATATTAATTCTGGGAGAATTGATATTTTTATGATATTAAGTCTCCCCATTCTAGAACACTGCAGGTTCCTTTTCTTGAGCTCATGAAGTTGTTACTTACAAAATATTTATAATGAGGTTTTATAGTTTTCTTCATATGTGTCTTGTGTCTTTCTGGTTAGACTTATTCAAAGTAGTCTATAAATTATTTTTAAAAAAATGTTTTTTTTCCAGCTTTACTGAGGTATACTTGACAAAAAATATTGTGTGTATATATATATACACACAATATACACGTGTACAATGTGATGTTTTGATATACATACACATTGTGAACTTATTACCACAATCAAGCTAATTAACATATCCATCACCTCACATAGTTATGATTTTTTTGTGGTGAGAACACTTAAGATTAACTCTCTTAGCAAATTTCAAGTACACAATTCAGTATTACAAACTGTGTCACCATGCTGGGCATTAGATCTCCAGAACGAGTTCATCCTACATCAATGAGCCTTTGTACCCTTTGACCAACATCTCTACATTTCCCTCCCACCCCCCCTAGACCCAGGGAACCACCATTCTACTCTGCTTTAATGAGTTTGACTTTTTCAGATTCCACAAACAAACGAAATCATGCAGTATGTATAGTTCCTTGTCTGGTTTATGTGTTCTCTTTTCTGCTATTGCAAATATAAAGTTTATCTCATTTCCCTTTCTAGGTGTATACAGCTATAATAAAGAAAATTATTTATTGTTGTGTATTTATCTTGAATCCAAATTCTCTTATTAATTATAGTTGTTACTAAAGTCTCTTGGGTCTTCTACATAGATAAACATACATTAGCAAAAAGAGATAGATCATTTAATCTCATCTTTCATACTGTATATACAGACTTTCTTCTCTTACTTCATTTCCTAGAACAGCATTGCCCCATAGAATTTTCTGTGATGACGGAAATGTGCTAATTTCCACCACAGTAGCTAAGGCTACTGTGCTAATACAGTAGCCACTAGACACACACGGCTATTGAGCACTTTAAATGTGCCTAGTGAATACAGTAATTACACTTTTCAAAAAAAGGTAAGAAGATAAGATGGAAGGAGGGGAAACCAGATGAAAGGTACATAAACCTAGAGTTCCTTCTCTAGACCTAGGCTAGGACAGTCTTGTAAAAATGGTTAGAATGACCAAGTTCGTTACAATTTCCACACGCCACAGACATTTTTTTCTAGTGTTTCAATAGGAATAAAAATTGCCAATTAGTTTAATTCTACTGGGTAACTCCTAGGAACAAAGTAAGAAGAAGCAAAGGGCATGTAGGACCTATAAATTAAACTAAAGAAAAATTATGGCAGAAGTAACAATTTAAGCAGTGGTAGCTGGTGGACTTTACATATGGGCAAATATTTATTGAAATATATAGTATCTTCCAAATACTCTAAAAACTAAAATTTCTCCTAAAGAAAGAGGTAAGGGAAATAAAAGATCACCCTCGGTAGAAGTAAAATACAATCAGCCAGAACTAATTTGGGAGTATCAGAACTAAAAATAAGAGTGAGAAAGACAGAATAAAAATTATGACGATACTAACAGGAGTCCCAGGTAAGGCATCTTTATTCTGCATACCTGGCTCACACACTCAGTGCACCCAGGGGTTGCGAAGACAAAGGCACAGGCTCCAAAACTGGCAGCTTCTCCACTTCCTGCTGCAAAGAGATGCAAACTCCATGGTTAAGTGAGGGATGTGACTATAGACAAAACTTGGTGTGTCTGTACTACTCTTCACATAGAGTACACTTCTGAAAGCTAAGTCCAGCCCATGTGACGAAACAGAGCTCTTCCATATACACTTGTGCTGTATAAACTCTGAACCTCTACCTAACTCCAGTTTTAGTGCTACCTGTTTTCCTGAAGGAATAAATCTCACAGCAGCCATAAAACAGGATAGTTCTTACTGATGCCCTGGTAGTTTTTACCACTATTCCAGTGAGCCAAGAGTGAGGTTGTTTTTTCAGATTGATAGTTTCTAATATGTTATGATCCACTAATCAAAGCAGAAAAGCCCAAAGGTACAGGCCCTATAAAAACATTTCATAGGGAAACCCAAAGACAAAAGAGGAGACAAAAAATAAGGACATTAGAGGAATTTGAAGCCCCTGGCATCTACAGCTACAGCTACAGTAGAGGTTAGACACAGTCAAAATGCTAGCTGACCAGGTTAACACGATACCTCAAGCTAAAGGCATATTTACGTCAGCTTCTATTATCTGATACATCACGTCCACCTTTAAAAAAAGTTACAAGGCATGCACAAAGGCAAGAAAGAACACAGTCTGAAGAGACAGAGCAAGCATGAGAACCCTGCTCAGATATGGCAGAGATTTTGGAATTATCAGTCTTAGAGTTTAAAGTTACTGTGATTAATATGCTAAGGAGTATAACGGAAAAAATGGACAACGTGCAAGAACCGATGAGCAATGTAAGAAGAGAGGGAACAGTAAGAAAGAATCGAAAGTAAACCCCACAAATCAGAAACACTGTAAGGAGGGCCGGCCCAGTGGCTTAGCGGTTAAGTGCGCACGCTCTGCTCCTGGCGGCCCGGGGTTCTGATCCTGGGCGCGCACCGACGCACTGCTTCTCCGGCCATGCTGAGGCCGCGTCCCACCTACAGCAACAAGAAGGATGTGCAACTATGACACACAACTATCTACTGGGGCTTTGCGGTGGGGGGAAGAAACTGTAAGAGAAATGAAGAATGCCTTTGATGGACAAGGCTGAGGAAAGAAGCAGTGAATTTGAAGATACAACAGTAGAAACTTCCCAAACTGAAATGCAAAAACAAAGAATGGGTGGGGGGGAGAACAGAGTATCAGAGAATTGTTGGCAATTACAAAACTGATACATATGCATAATGGAAATAACCGATGGAAAAGAAAGAGAGAAAGGAGAAGAAAAGATATGTGAAGTAATAATAGCTGAGATTTTTCCAAATTAATGATAGATGCCAAATCACAGATCCAGGAAGCTCAGAGAACACCAAATACAATCAATACAAAAAAATCTGCATTTAGGCATCTCGTACTCAAACTGAGAAAACCAAAGACAAAGAGAATCTTGAAAGAACCCAGAGGAAAAGAAGCCTTACCTTCAGCATAAGAAGGAGAATTACAGTGCCCTTCTCATTAGAAGACATGCAAGAAAAGAGGAGAATTCTATCTCCAGTGCAACTATCCTTCAAAGGTAAAGAACAGACGAAGACTTTTTCATACATAACCTGAGAGAATTCATTGCCAGTAGACATTCTCTATGTGAAATACTAGAAGTTCTTCAGAGAGAAGAAAAATGATATAGGTCAGAAACCCGAAGCGAGATAAAGAAGAGCATCACAAAAGCAATAATTGAAGGTAAATAAAATATTTTCTTTTTCTTATTCTTAATTGACCTAACAGATAAATATTTGTTCAAATTTACAACAATAATGATGAGATCACAGCATATGTATAAGTGAAATGAATGACAGCAATTTTATAAGGAAGGCAGGGGAGGAATTGGGAATACTCTCTTATATAGGACTTGCACTATCTGTGAAGCAGTGCAGTGTTATTTGAAAGTGGACTTAGATTAGTTGTGACAGTATAGTGCAAACTCGAGGAGAGCCACTAAAAAGTTTTAGAAAGAACTATAATTGATATTCTAAGAAAGGAGACAAAGTGAAATAAAATTAAACACTCAGTTTAAATCAGAGAAGGAGAAAAGAAGAGGAACCAAAAAAGCAAATAGAAAGCAGTTACAACCATGATAGATATTAATTCAACTGTAGCAATAATCAGTTTAAACATGAATCCTCTAAGTACACCAATTAAAAGATGGAGACTATCAGAGTACGGAAAAGAAAACTATATGTGGTCTATAAGAAAGCCACGCGCAATATAAAGACACAAATTAAAAGTAAAGGGATAGAGAAAGATATATCCTGCTAACACAAATTGAAAGAAACCTGGAATAGCTATATTATTTCAGACAAAGCAGACATTAGGACAAGAAAAATCATCAGGGATAAAGAGGGGTATTACATACTACCAAAGGTGTCAATTATCCAGGACATAATAATCCTTAATATCTATGTACCTACCAACAGAGCACCAAAATACATGAGACAAAAACTGATAGAACTGCAAGGAGGAATAGCCAAATCCACTATCATAGTTGGAGACTTCAGCATCACTCTATTAGCAATGAACAGATCTAGCAGGCAGAAAACCAGTAAGGGCATCGTTGAACTCAGCACCATCAATCAACTGATATAACTTATATCTATAGACTACTCTGATGGTCAATATTCTGCGTCAACTTGACTGGGCTACGAGGATGCCCAGATTCCTGGAAAAACATCATTTCTGGGTGTGTCTGTGAGGGTGTTTCCAGAAGAGATCAGCATTGGAATTGCTGAACTGAGTAAAGCAGATGCCCTCCCCTAAGTGGGTGGGTATTGAAGGACTGAATGGAACAAAAAGATGAAGGAAGGGCAAATTTGCTCTCTGTTTGAGTTGGAACATCTGTCTTCTGTTCTGGCACATCAATGTTCCTGGTCCTTGGGCCTTCAGATACAGACGGGAACTTACACCATCGCCCCTATCCCCTGACCCCACCACCCCCTGCCAAGTCTCAGGCCTTTGGACAGTGACTGAATTACTCCACCAGCTTTCCTCATTCTCCAGCTTGCAATCCATAATTGCGGGGGCCCATATCTATAATAGTATCCTCTTATATATGTATATGTATACATCCTATTGGTTCTGTTTCTCTGAAGAAGCTCGACTAACAACTACTTCATCCAACAACAGCAGAACACACATTCTTCTCAAGCTCACATGGAACATTCACCAAGATAGATCACATGCTGAGCCATAAAACATATCTTAACAAATTTAACAAAATAGAGACCGTACAAAATATGCTCTTAGAACACAATGGAATTAAACTAGAAATCAGTAACAGCAAGACAACTGAAAAATCCTCAAATACTTGTAGATTAAAGACACTTCTAAATATCAAGTGGGAAGAGCAGGAAGCATCAAGAGAAATAAAGAAAATATTTGAAGTAAATGGAAATGAAAAATACAACTCGTCAAAACTTGTGGGATGCAGGAAAGGCAACGTTTAGAGGGAAATTTACAGCACTGAATGCATATACCAGAAAAGAAGAAATATCTAAAATTAAAAATCTAAGTTTTCACTTTAGGAAAGTAGAAAAAGAAGAGTGATTAAGTTGAAGGCAAGCAGAAGAAAAGAAAAAAAAAAAGCAGTGCAGAAACCAATGAAATTGAAAATAGGAAAACAATAAAGAAAATCAACAAAACCAAACGTTGCTTTTTTGGAAAAGATCAATAACACTGATAAATCCCAGCCCAGTTAACTAAGAAAAAATAAAGAGACAAGACACAAATTACCAATACCATATATAAAAGAGAGTCATCACTACTAATCCCATAAGCATTAAAATGTTAATAAAGGGATACTATGAAGGACTCTATTCCCACAAATCGGATAACTTAGGTGAAATGGACAAATTCATTAAAAGACACAGACTATCAAAATTCACACAAGAAGAAACAGATAATATGAATAGGCTTATATCTATTAAAGAAATTGAATCAATAATTAATAACCTTCCAAAACAGAAAGTACCATGACTAGGTGTGTTTATCAGTGAATTCTACCAAACATTTAAGGAAGAGAGTTTACCTATTCTCTACAGTCTCTTCTACAAGGTAGAAGCAGGGGGAATACTTCCTAATTAATGCTATGAGGCCATCATTACCCTAAGACCAAAGCCAGACAAAGACATTACAAGAAAGGAAGACTACAGACAAATATCTCTCATGAACATAGATGCAAAAATCCTCAACAAGCATTAGCAAATTGAATCCAACAATGTAAAAAAAGAATTATATACCATGACCAAGTGGGTTTATCACAGGTATGCAAGGCTGATTCAGTACTCTAAAATCAATTAATGTAATCCATCGCACCAACAGACTAAAGAAGAAACATCACATGATCATATCAATAGATGCAGAAAACATATTTGACAAAATCTAACACCCATTCATGATAACAACTTTCAAAAACTAGGAATAAAGGGGAACATCCTCAACTTGATAAAGAACATCTATTTAAAAAACCCTACAGCTAACATCATACTTAATGGTGAGAAACTCAAAGTTTTCCTCCTGAGAGCAGGAACTAGGATGCAAGGATGCCCCTCTCACCACTCATATCAAACACTGTACTGGAAGTCCTAGTTGATGCAAGAAGAGGAAAAAAAGGGAAAAAATTATAAGATTGAAAGAGGAAGAAAAACTGTCTTGGTTTGCAGATGATGTGACTTTCTATGCAGAAAATCCCAGAGAATCCACAAACAACCTCATGGAATTAATAAGCAATTACAGCAAAGTTGCAGGATACAAGGTTAACATACAAATATCAATTGTTTTCCTATATACCAGAAATAAACAATTGGAATTTGAAATTAAAGACACAATAACATTCAAACTTGCACCAAAAAAAGAGAGAAATATTTAAATAATATTTATTTACTGTAAAATATTAAATATATTAATAACTATAACAAAATATATAAACGATTTTGATGAAAAAAACGATAAAACTCTGATGAAAGAAATAAAAGGTCTAAATAAATGGATGGAAATACTCCATGTTCATGGACTGTAAGACTTAATATTGTTAAGATGTCAATTCTTCCCAACTTGATCTATAGGTTCAACACAATACCAACCACAATCACAGTAAGTCATTTTGCGCATGTCCACAAACTGATTCTAAAGTTTGTATGGAGAGGAAAAAGACCCAGAACAGTCACCATAATATTCATGGAAAAGAACAAAGATGGAGAACCCACAGTATCCTAGTTAGACTTACTAAAAAGCTACAATAATCAATACAGCTTGGTATTGACAAAAGAATAAATACATAGATCAATGGAAAACAACAGAGAGTCCAGAAATAGACCCACACAAATAAGGAAACTAATTTTTGACAAAGGAGCAAAGGCAATACAATAGAGAAAGAATAGTCCATTCAACAAACGGTGCTGGAACAACTGGATGACTATACAACAACAACAACAAAAAGGAATCTAGACACAGACCTTACATCTTTCACAAAAACTGACTCAAAATCAACCACAGACCTAATATAAAGTGCAGAAGTACAAAACACCTTAGAAAAACATAGGGTAAAATCTCTATGACCCTGGATTTGGCAATGAGATTTTAGATACAACACCAAAAGTCAATCCATGTAGGAAACAATTGGTAAGTTGGACTTAATTAAACTTTAAAATTTCTGTTCTGCTAAAGACACTCTTAAGAGAATAAAAAGACAGGCCAGGAAGAAAGACTCAGAGAAAATTTTTACAAAAAAAAAAAAGGCTGTACCCGTCATCCTCCCCAGCTCCTCCTTGGGCCCAGCAGGCAACACATCTTCTTTGGTCCCTAGTTTTGGAAAAATCCATGTTGCTGACCCCTGTTTAATTTTTTCCTACCATTTCTATTTCATACATTATCATACATTTAACAGGTAAAATGGACTGTGATGTTATTATAGGTAGTGAATTAATGCAAGAAAGGACTTATACCCAAAAAACACAAAGAACTCATAACACTCAACAAGAAAATCAACAACCCAATTAAAAAATAGGCCAAACATCTTTGAAAAGATGAAACCACTGACAAACATTAAGCTAGATGGACTAAGAAAAGAAGAATCAAATGACTAAAAACAGAAATAAAAGTGGAGACATTACTACCAATTCTACAGAACCAAAAAAGATTATAAAAGAGTACTATGAACAATCGTACACCCAAAAATTGGATAACCTAGATGAAATGGACAAGTTCCTAGAAACACAAATCTACCAAGACTAAATCACAAAGGAATAGAAAATCTGAATAAACCTATAACTAGTAAGGAGACTGAATCAGTAATCAAAAATCTCCTGGCAAAGAAAAGGCCAGGACCTGATGGCTTCACTGGTGAATTCTACCAAACATACCTAATATCAGTTATTCTCCAACCTTTCCAAAAACATGAAGAGGAGGAAACACTTCCTAACTCATTCTATGAGGCCAACATAACCCTGAGACCAAAGCCAGAAAAAAAACACCACAAGAAAAGAAAACTACAGGCCAATATTCCTTATGAACATTGATGCAAAAATCCTCGACAAAATACTAGCAAACTTAATTCAGCAGAGTATTAAAAGGATTACACACCTTGACCAAGTGGGTTTCATTCCTGGAATGCAAGGATTGTTCAACATACAAAAATCAATCAATGTGATATGCCACTTCAACAAAAGGAAGCAAAAAAAACCGCTTGACAAAATTATACATCCTCTCGTGATAACACACTCGATTAAGGAGGAATAGGAGTAAACTACCTCACCATGAAAAAAAGTCACATGAAACACCCACAACAAATATAATACTTGATACTGGAAGACTGAAAGCCCTTCCTCTAAGACCACAAACTAGGAAAGATGCCCGCTTTCACCACTTCTGTTCCACACAGTACTGGAAGTTCCAGCCAGAGCCATTAGGCAAGCAAAGGAAAGAAAAGGCTTCCAAACTGGAGAGGAAGAAGCAAAATTATCTCTGTTTGCAGATGATATGATTTCATATGTAGAAAATCCTAAACACTCCACAAAAAAGGTTAGAGCTAATACATGAATTCAGCAAAGTAGCAAGATACAAAGTCAACACTCAAAATAAGTTGCATTTCTATACACAACACAATCTCTATGAACTATCTGAAAAGGAAATTACAAAAACTACTCTTTACGATAGCATAAAAAAATACTTATGAATTAACTTAACCAAGAAGGTGAAAGATTTGCACAATAAAAGCCCAAAATATTTCAGAAAGAAATTAAAGATTTACACAAATGGAAATACATTGTGTGCTCGTGGATTGGAAGGATTGTTAAAGTGGCAATATTACCCAGAGCAATCTGCAGATTCAATTTAAGCCATATCAAAATCCCAATGATTTTTCTGCAGAAAAGGAAAAACCCATCCTAAAATTCATATGGAACCACAAGGGACCTGGAATAGCCAAAACAATCCTGAAAACGAACAAAACTGAAAGACGCGCACTTCCTGATTTCAAAACTTACTGCAAAGCTACAGTAATCAAAACAGTGTGGTCTTGGCATAAAGACAGATATATACACCAATAGAGAGCCCAGAAATAAACCCTCACATACATGGTCAAATGATTTTTGACAAGGGTGCCAAGACCATTCAATGGAGAAAGGACAGTCTTTTCAACAAATGGTGCTGGGAAGACTGGATATAAATCTGCCAAAGAATGAAGTTGGACCCTCAGCTAACACCATATACAAAAATTAACTCAAAATGGATCAATGACCTAAATGTAAGGCCTAAAACAATAAAACGCTTAGAAGCAAACACTGGACTTGGCAATGATTTCTTGGATATGACACTAAAAGCAGAGGTAGCAAAAGAAAAAACACAAAAATGGGACTTTATGAACATTTTTAAAATTGGTACATCGAAAGGCACTATCCACAGAGTAAAAAGGCACCCCAAAGAATGGGGAAAAGTATTCGCAAATCAAATTTTTGATAAGAGATTGATATCCAGAATGTAAAGAGAACTCCTAAACCTAAACAACAACAAAAAAAAGCCGATTCAAAAATCAGCAAAGGACTAGAATAGACATTTCTCCAAAAGAGATGTACACATGGCCAATAAGCACATGAAAACATGCTCAATATCACTAATCATTAGGGAAATGCCAATCAAAATTACAATAAGATAACACCTCCCAGCCATTAAGATAGCCATTATGCAAAAAAAAGAAAACAACAAGTGCTGGGAGGAGGCAGAGAAATTGGAACCCTTGTACATCATTAATGTAAAATGTAAAATGGTGCAGGCACTATGGAAAACAGAATGGAAGTTCCTCAAAAAATTAAACATTCAATGACCATATGACCCAGCAATTCCACTTCTGAGAACATATCCAAAAGAAAAGCAGGGTCTCAAAGAGATATCTGGACACCCATGTTCAAAGCAGCATTATTCACAACAGCTAAAACATGGAAGCAACCCAAGTGTCCATCAACGGATGAAGGGATAAACAAAATGTGGTATATATATATACAAAGGAATACTATTCAGCCTTAAAAAGGAATCAAATTCTGCAATATGCTACAACATGGATCAAACTTGAGGACATTGTGCTAAGTGAAATAAGCAAGTCACAAAAAGACAAATACTGTATGATTCCACTTATATGAGGTTATTAGAGGAGTCAGAATCATAAAGTTAGAAAGCAGAGTGGTGGCTGCCAAGGTCTGGGAGCAGGGGCGAACGGAGAGTTATTGTTTAATAGGTAGAGAGTTTCAGATCCACAAGGGTGATGGGGATGGATGGTGGTGATGGCTGCACAACAATGTGAATGTATTGAATACCACTGATGTTTATACTTAAAAACAGATTACAAGGTACATTTTTTGCTATGTGCATTTTAAGTCAATATTAAAAAAAATAAGAAATGAGTTATCAAGCCACAAAAAGACATAGAGGAAGCTTAAATAGATATTGCTACGTGAAAGAAGCCAACCTGAAAAGGTTACATACTCTATTCTATAGTATCCACATATTCCAAATATATGCCATTCTAGACAAGGCAAAACTATAGAAACAATATAAAGATGAGTCGTTGCCTGGGGTTGGGAAGGAAGAAAAGAACAGACAGAGCACAGAGATTTTTAGGGCCATCCAACTATTCCGTAGGATACTGTAACGGTGAATCCAGGAGATCATGCATTTGTCAAAATCCAAGTACAGACAGTGAAGCGTACTGTAAACTATGGACTTCGTTAATAGCAACGTATCGATGTTGGTTCACCGCTTGTGATGCATGAACCATGCTAACACAAGTGGTAATGCAAGATGTTAATTACAGGGGCGACTGTGTGGGGAGGAGGAAGAAATTCTCTGTACTATCTGCTGCATTTTTCTGTCAATGTAAACCTTTCCTTAAAAATCACTCTATTAATTAACAAACAATCAATGGAAGGTAGGGATTGGGTAGAAATATAGAAGAAACAAGAATCTCAGAATACTGATAAATGTTGAAGCGGGAGGATAGGGACGTGCGCTTATTATACTTTTCTACTCAATTGAGTATGTTCAAGATTTTCCACAATAAAACGTTTTTAAAACTCCAGATTAACTCAAGAATCGTATGTACAATGAAGAAACGAGAAGAAAACAGATGTTTGAAGCAAGTATTCGCTGAGTCCACTGAGAGAATATGGATTCACACTGGATAGAGTGAACGTCCTGGTTACATCGGGAAGGTTCAGAGCTCGGGAAGCAAGGTGGGGGGCGGCGTGGTGGGGAAGCGACAAGGAGATACTGAACCCGGAAAAATGTTCATCCTCACTGGTCCACAGGAATGCCAACAATGGACCCTGCTAGAACTGGCCCGTGTTTAAAACAACATGACACCTGGAGTCACAGCGGGCTCAGGGAGAGAACATAGTGTCCTGTGAGAATGCCCATCACTACCGGCTTTCCGGAGGGCAAACCTCCCAAACCCTACAACCCGCAGGCGCACTGGCCCCGCAGCTCTGTGGTAGGGAATCTGTCCAAAAGTAAAGTGATTGACTAAAGGTAATGGACTGAAGAAATATGTGTATAGCCTGTTGAACATAAAATCCCTAAAAATGTCCAGAAGATTCCTTGACTGATGAATGAATTCATAACGGCACTGGGAACCATCAAGAGAGCAGACACCTTGAGGAAGACATCAAAGAGAGCCAACAGGTGGAGACCACAGAGCCCAGTGGGGTTCTGGGTGAGCCTTGTAGACCAAGCCAGGGTGTCCTCTCTCCCTCCTACTGCTCCCACTGCTGCTCTCCTAACACCTGTTGCATCCCCCCTCTACTCCCAGCCAGTGACCAGCCTCACACTCCGGGGACCACAGGAGCAGAGGCACAGGTATTCCTTTCCACCAGCTCAGCATCTGTCCCCTTGCTCTCTGCCCGCTCCCTAGGGGGGAAAGCCCAGCCCTGCACCTCCCCAGGGCTCAGCACTCTCCTCCCTGGCCCTCACAGCTCCTCCTCTCCATCCCGGCCCACCCACAGCTCAGACACCTGCTCCCTTGTCTCCACCATTCACATAAAACTCTCCCTTGAAGCCATGTTCCCTTTTGGCTACTGTCCAATTTTCCAACTCCCTTTCAGGGCTAAATCTCCTAAACAAAGTGCCTCATCCCCAGCACCACCCCCTAAAGCCCCCGTTCACCCACTCTAGACCCAGCACCACTGCCACCACTCCAAGGAGACTGCAGTCACCAGTGACTCCATGTGGCCAAGTCCAGCCATCTTTTCTCCATTCTGATCAGAGATGTATCTAGCTCAGCTGAGGACCTCCTTTCTGCAATACCCTTTTCCCCTCCTGGCTCCCATGACCCCATGTTCTGCCTTTTCAGTCTCCTTTCCTGGACCCTCTTCAGCTGCACCTCTACGAACACTGCCTGCCCCTAGGCTAGGCCCCAGCACTTCTCTAGACACACAGTTTCTCCAGGAAACCTCATTCAGTTCCATGGCTGTAAACACCACTCTGCATCCCGCACTCTGCAGACACACAGATGCAACTTGAAGAGCTTGGGAGCTGACTCTCTGGCATCAGCACCTAAGGAGTATCTCAAACTCGATTCCTCTCAAAATTTTACTGTCATTCGAGTTCCAAAAAAGTCATTAAGTATTTATGAAAAAGAGGAAACACTGGATACAATAAATAGAGGGTATTATGCAAAGTGAAATAAGTCAGAGGGAGAAGGTCAAATACCGTATGATTTCCTTCATTAAGTAGTAGATAATAACAACAATAAACAAACACATAGAGACAGAGATTGGATTGGTGGTTACCAGAGGGGAAGCGGGGAGGGAGGAGGGTGAAAGGGATAATTCAGTACATGTGTGTGGTGATGGGTTGTAATTAGTATTTGGGTGGTGAACATGATGTGATCTATGCAGAAATAGATGTATAATGATGTACACCTGAAATTTTTACAATGTTATAAACCAATGTTAACTGCAATAAACAAAAAATTAAAAAAAAATAGTGGTGAATAAATTAACCAATAGAATGCATATTTACATCTAATTGCGGCTGCTTGAGGGGGAAAAGAAGAATATAGAACTAAGATCACAGACAGTCTCCACCTGGGGAGTGAGGGTGAGGGGCTGGCAGTGTACAACACAGGAACTGATCAACACTAAGCATTTACAGAAAGACAGGCTTAAATGGTTATTTTTAAAAGCTGAAAGACATCCACTAGGTGAACAGAAAAAGAAACAATGAGAAAGCCTAACAAATTAAAAATAAAATAAACTGGAAGGCAAAAATACCAACGTATCAACAATCATAATTGCAAATGGATTAAATTACTCTATAAAAAGACAGAAGCTCTCAGATCGAGTTCAAATATAGCTATAAGATAAAGGGATATAAAAAGGTTGAAAATAAGGAGATAAAGAAAAGAGTGTCAATGGGACAAAAAGGGGTTTTCTGTGTTGATAACAGTCAGGAACACTTATGCATCTAACAACATGGTCTTGAAACACAAAGCAAAACTAGACACACAAACAGGAAGACACAGGCACCTCCAGAATCACAGGGAGACCTACCTTTCCTCTCTTAGAAATCAACAGAGGGAGTGATACAGTGAGTTAGGAGACAGATCTGCTCACTCACACAAATAAGCCAGATCCAGCCTCAGCCTGAGGGAGAGCAGTGTAAGGAACTGCTGGAGAGGATACATTCTTCTCAACCACAATGAAACAGTCACCAGAATGGATGGTGTATTAAGCCACAACGAAATATCAAAAGATTCTAAAAAGCAGATATCTTTAAGTGACCATGTTACAGGAGCTTAAAGCAATAAAATTAGAGAATAATTACAAAACAATTAGCTCCCCTCCCCCAATCTATCAAACTTGAAAATCTCTCCACACTCTTCTAAATAACTCAGGTGAAAGAGGGAGTCGACTGAAATTACAAACTATTTAGAAATGAACAGAAATGAGGGCAGCACACGGCACATCCATGGTGTGAGGCGAAAGGGACAGGAGAAGGGACACAGCCTTGACTGCAGGGATCAGGAAATAGAAACTGCACACGAAGAAGCTAAGCACTTCCCTCCAGGAGAAAAAAGCAGAAAGAAGTGAGGATTCATGAGGTAGAAACAACAGTGAAGACCTGATCAATGGAGTAAAGGGCTGGCTGTCGGGAAGGACCTGTAATAGTGACAAACGTTGGGAAGTCTGACCAATAGGAACAGAGGAAGGTACCCAGAAGTAACGTCAGGTATGAGAAACCGCAAAAAAGCTGTAACACGATGGGGGAATATAGTGGACAATTGACCAGGACATCAGTGGTCCTCACCTGGAGCTGTTCTTCCCTCAGGGTGCATTTGGAAACACACAGGATGGGTTTTGGTTTTTGTTTCTATTTTGGGCTGTGCTAATGGTTGTTGACCTGGAGGCCCAGAAGGTCCTGAGCAGCCTGTCACACAAGAGCCTTTTCCACCTGAAGTGTTACTTAACGTCCTACAAGACAAACATTGACCCAGATCCAATGAACAACGTGGTAGGGAAATGTTTTCCATGTATAGATAACAGGCAAAAGATACTATCCTCAATATGTAAAGAAGATCTAGAAACCAATTTTTGCAAGCACTAAACAGTAAAATATGAAGAAAAGCAGAAACATAGCCATAAAAAAATATGTAAGAGCACAGAAAATGATCTAAGAGAGAACACGCCAAATTTTACTAGCAACAAGGAATAAAAGTTGGAATAAAAGTGGGGGGATTTTCCCCACTTCTGTAATGGGGAAACATATTTCTGCAGTGTTTTAATTTTTACAAAAGAGAATGTATTCTACTTGAACAGACGTTTAAAATTTGAAAGAAATTATTATTAATGTTCAAAATGACTTAACTTTGAGGATGTTCATTAAAACACGAATGGAAAGAACCTCCCCATGACTTTAAGACTCTCCTGTAACTTTTCTAATAGTTTACTGTGTCTATTTTATTTCACATTTAGATCCTAACTCATTTGGAGTTTATGTTGTGCGCGGTATGCAATAGAGCTGACTTTCCCCCGATCAAGTGGAAAACCAACTGTCCAGGCACCGCTCACTGGGTAGTTCTGGCTTTCCCAGCTGACCTGAAATGCCTCCTTTCCCACCAGCTAGACCCCGACAGCTACAGATGCCTCTCGAGTGCCCTGGACCGAGGGAGGTAAGCTCTCCAGCCTGGGATCCCTGTCTACAAGGCACGGCTACTATCAGAGCCTTCTCCCAAGAGAGCAGGGAGGATGTGACACACAGAAGTGCTCAGGGGCCCTCAGCCACACAGCAAGAAACCCCTCATAGCGACCGGGCGGGGCGAGCCACCAGGCTCTGGTACTGACCCTGGCAGGGGGGCAGCAGGCTGCTCAGGGAGGGGAAGCTCACTGTCTTCAGCTCGTCCAGCTTCTCCTGTAGCTTGGACGCCTGCTGTCTGAGCACTGACCCTCTGCCGCAAGGTCTTCGGCTCTCCATTCTTTGCCACCTGCCCCTGCAGGCAGCACCCCTGGCTCTTGTTCTGCCCAGAGCAGAAGCAGTAGGAGTGCTGCGAGTCAGGAGTCTGCAGGTCCCCGACGCTGACAGGATGACCGTGGTGATGGACATGGGGCTGCATCACTGGGCTCACTCTGCAGATTCCACAGCTGGCGTCGGGCTGACGTGTCAGAGGGACAGAGGGGCTCTGGGGGGCTTCTGCGGCATCACTCTGAGTGATAAAGTCTGGGGGCTCTGGGCCAAGCCCTTGTCTGGCCCCAGGCTGGTCCCCCTGCAACCAGGCTCCACGTATCTCTCCAACCTCTTTCGTTCGACAGGCTCTTGGGGATGCACCTCTCCGGATTGTGTTTGGAGAAGAAAATTCTATTAGGAAGGAAGCAAGCCGATAAATTTGCATGCCCCAGATCCTGGGGGTGGGAGAGAAAGTCATCTGAGGAAACCCCACTCTTATCTAGCTGGCCCCATAGGGGGAGGTGGTGAGCTCATCGCCAAGATCCACAGTAGAGGTGTTTGCTTCTCCCTGGCTGCCTGAGGCTGTGATGGCCACACCATCTCCTGAGTTCCTTCCAGAGAGTGCTGTGCCCTCTCCTGACCGGCGCCTCCTGGGTGGCCCTCGGTGCAGTTTCACCCTGCAGAGCGGCTCGCTTCAACTTGTAGCACTCTGGCTTGTCCATCAGGTTTTCACCTGAGGACGACGATGAACCTGCAGCTCCCTTCTCTTCTGCTTCACTCGAATGTCCCCTCAGGCCCCCCAAGGCCCCCCAAGGCCTTTCTGGTGTCCTTTCTCCTGGTGTGGCATCAGGTAAAAGATGGAGGGCACGGCCATGGACTTGAGCAGGCAGTGCTGATCCTCCAGCCTTTTGGAGAAGCTGTCTTTGGCAAAATGTTCACTACAGAGGAAAGAATACCTGGTGGGGGTCCAGTTACCCCTCTGAACAGCTTTTAACCACTGGATGAGACGTTTTGAGGTCTTCGGGGGGAACCTGCAGGACAAATAACACAGTAATTAGAAAGACATAATTAAACAACTTTCCCTAAAATGATCTACTATAAAAGCAAAACAAGTGTTTTTGCAAATACCCAGACCTGTATTGACTTCCACATTTAAAACCCGAGTAAAGATTGAAGGAACACCTTCTACTTGCAAGTTATTACTGGAATGGAAAGATGCAGGACCCACTGCCTACCCTTAAGGAGCTTACAGTCTGCAGGGCAGATAAGGAAGGTGAGGAACTCCTCCTACATGTGCTCAAGGCATACAGATGCTCAGACACATGGCACAGGATGGCATCAAGACCACAGGACAGGCTTCAGGAAGCCCCAGAAACAGCTCCTAGAAGCTCACAGCTGACCAACCGTCCTGCTGTGCTGGGGATGCAGGATTTTGGTGCTAAAAACGGGATGGTTGGTCCCCCTATTTAGAAGCCAGGCCAGGTGTCAGCCAGCAGAGCTTCCCAGACACTCAGCATGGCGTCTGGCGCCTGCTGTGGCTCAAGCAGCTGAGGATGGGCAACCAGCTCTAAGAGGGGGTCAGACTCAAAAGCTGTAGGTCTGTGTTCCTACTGTACTTCCACTATCAGGGGTAAAACAGCTCCCTTTAAGACACAACCAGCCCCTGGAAGATACTGAGCAACATACTGAATATTCCTTTCTTCTCATTAAGGTAAGATTTCTATTGAGATGGAACTGAGCACATGGGGGTGGGGGTGGTCACTCCACAGGGCTCTCTGCTCCATCTGCGGTCATCTAACCCACCTGAGGCCGCTGTGGACCAGGACCTGGGTGGATACTAGCTCCTCAGGAACTTCTAAGTAACATGACCTTCTAAACTTTCTCCATGCTTTCTGAGCCCATCTCCCAAACACCTCCCCCCCAATTCCCACCTCCTTGGCCCCCTACCACGTTAGACCATTATGAACGCCAAGAGCAGCCTGCCTCATTTTCAGACACAGTAACCAAATTTTGGGGACACAAGCTCTAAAAGAAACTGTCCAGAAAGCTCAGTGGCTGACCTCTGGAAATACTCCAATATTACCAGTTCTTTTGATAGACGGGAACAACATGAGACTCAGAACAAACCACTGTAAACTTCCAATAAGACTATAAATGACAAGCGTCATTCAGGTCTTTAAAACTTAACACCCTGCAACATCAAACAGAAGTATCTGCGAGGGGGTCTTTCACGTCAAGTCCCTTCAGTTCACTGTCCTGGCACCTTCAGTGTAGAAGTCCACAGAAAGGGACTCGCTGAAATAGCTGAATTCCAGAAGCCCTCAGGAAGGCGCCAGGCCAGAGGGAAGCCAAACCCCTTGCCCTGTCCGGGGCCAACTTCCTCGGGGGCCCAGGAGGAAGTGGGAAAGGCGCCCCTCCCGCGAG
This sequence comes from Diceros bicornis minor, assembly GCF_020826845.1. Lineage (NCBI taxonomy): Eukaryota > Metazoa > Chordata > Mammalia > Perissodactyla > Rhinocerotidae > Diceros > Diceros bicornis. Next base: position 61,591,406 of record NC_080754.1, read on the forward strand.
TCCGCAGGGTCAGCCTCTCCAGGAGGCGTGGGCCGTGCCCTGCTCCCCGCAGGATGCTGTCAGGATCCGCTCCAGGCCTCACCTCTATGGGCAGAGCTACCTTTCCCCGGAACCGCCAGATCCTTCTAGTCACAGAGCATCTGGGAGCCCGTGGTAACCCAGGTACAAGTTGCATTTGCTCAGCCACAGTCCTGATGGCAGAGATCAAGGCGGGCTCCCAGGATCAAAGGAGCGGAGAAGTCAGAGCAAACGCAGGAGGACAGCTGACCAAAAGAGGAGCGTTTCCGGAACACACTGTTTCTGGAAATTGTCAGCACCAACTTGAGTGAGGGGAGCTTAAGGTGGCCGCGGGGTGGTGGTGAGAGGGTGGTGGAGGCCCTAAGGTGGAAGCCGGGCGGCCTCCAGGTGGGCTCAGGGTGCGCGCGGGAGTGACCGCCGGTGGCCACGGCGACGCGAGGAGCCCGGGCCAGAGACGCCAGCCAGGGCCAAGGTCACACAGCGCCCGGGCGCTGGCTCATTCGCGGGACCGGCCCCGAGGCCCGGCGCCCCAAGTGAGGCCGCCTCGGGCCGGCCGCGCGGCGTCAGTTTCCCCGCGGGGCCCAGCGGGCGGGGCCGTGGCCGGCGGGCAGCCCGGCGCCCGGCGGAGGGAGGGGCGGCTTGTCCCCCTGCCCTGCCGGTCTGCTCAGTTCGCGGCCCGCAGCCCGTCACCACCTCGGGGTTTGGGCCCCTAGCGGGACCCCCCAGGGGTGCGGCGGCGGCGACTGGGCGGCGGGACGTGGGGGCCGCCGTCCGGCAAGATGGCGGCGCCCAGCCGCGTCGGCGCGGGAAGACGGGGCGCGGAGGGAGCCGGGAGGGGCGGCCGCGGGGGGCGCTCGCCCGGCGCCGCGGCCCGGGACGTCCCGGGGGCTTGGGCGCAGGGCGGCGGCCGGGGCGGGGCCCTCGGGCGGGGCGAGGCCGGCGCGGGGCTCACGGTCGGGATCGGCGGGTCCCGGCGCTTTTCCAGGCCGCCCGCAGCGCCCGGCGACCCCCGCCAGGCCCAGGCCGCGGCGACGAGAAGGGACAGCGCGGCGGCGGGACGCGCTCGGGCGGAGCGCGTCTTGAAAGGGCTTCTGCCTCCCCCGCCGGGAGGGAAGACGGGCAAGCTCTCTTGGTTCTGTTGGGGGCTGAGGGGAGACGCTCCAACACTCACAGCACACGCAGTTGTGTTGTTTCATTCACTGACCAACAGATCATCCAGGCGCTTTTCGGGGGGCGGGGGTGGGGTGTTGGCCCATCCTCTTATGCTGCTCCTCCAGAGGGGACAGTTCCGGAATTTTTGATGCAAGATGTTGTGGCTCTTGGTCCAGTAGCCTTGAAAGCGTTGTTACACGCGCTCTCTTTTTCATCCCACAACAGTTTTGGTTCATTTCATTCCTTGTAGGGAGTGATTTCCTTCAAGAACCCCCCCTCCGTCAAGGAAGACTTTCCCCTGATTTAATTCCACCTGTCATCCTGGGTGGCTTTGTTCTTCCTTCGGTTTTCTCTTCCTGGCAGCTGCAACATCAATTGACTGAAATCCCAGTTTGTAAACTGTAACGTAGGCATGTTCGCCCAAGATTTCAACGGTCTGTGGCATCTCTTCACTTAAATGTGTTAGGTGGCTGGAGGAAACAGTAGCCCTGACTCCCAAAGGAGCGTGTTAACCAGATGGATTTTCTGTGAAGTTTGTTTTAAAACAAGAAAGTATCAGGCGCTGTTGTACTGTTCGCAGGGGCATGGGGTGGCAGAAGGAACACAATTATTTACTTATCCACTTTCTTTGAAGTTCTTACTGCTTGCATACCTATGACCATTCTTCGGAGAGACTTGGTTACGGTGAAAAGCACAGTTTAATGTTGGTCATACTACCTTCAGTGTGAAAATCTCATGTTCAACTTAGGATGATTCCCTATGGGACACGGAAGGCTGCTTCAAAGTAGAAAAGGTGGAAGACCTCTGTTGATGCTGATAAGAATACATATGATATCTGTAGGGTGTGCTGGGGAATTTCTTTTCTGATGTGATGCTGTACATATGTCCTTTTAGGGACGATTAATGGACCAGCCTCCACTGATCCCTGGAGTCCTTACAGATTCAGCCTTCCTTGACCAAGTGTTAGGCAGTTCCTGGTTGTTTTCATACTCATCTGTTCAAGGAACTGCATGTATTTTGGAGTGCAAAGTTTGCCTCAGGCATTGTTCTAGACCCTGGGGCTAGAGAAGTGAAGAGACAACAGCTGTGCCCCGGCTGACATGACATGACACCGTGTGGAAGAGTGGGATGTGGGAGAGTGATGTGGGCCGAGCAAGAGGAGGCTGGAGTTGTGGCCAGGATGGCCAGGAAAGGTCTCACTGCGGAGGAGCGTTTTATGTAAGACACGAAAGCAGTGCAGGAGGAAGGGCGAGTGGCGTGCTCTGGGAGCAGCAATAGGCCAGTGTGACCAGGGTACAGCAGGTGGGGTGAGGGAACCAGGAGCTGAAGACAGAGGGGTGAGTTGGGCCCAGTCCTGGGGCCTCGTTGGGTCATAGTGCGGAGTGGGTATCTATTCTCAATGAGATGGTGACCCTTTGGAAGGTTTTGAGAGCAGGAGTAACGTGACTGAACGTATGTTTAGCAGACTCGCTCTGGCTGCTCTTGAGAACATACCACAGAGCATGGCAGAAGCAAGGAGACCAATTAGGAGGCTGTTGCAATAAGCCAGGCAAGAGGCCTTGAGGCTCAGGTCAGGGTGGGGAGGGTGAATTCCGGGTGTGTTTGAAGGTCCGGACCTTAGGACTGTGTACAGGTTGGAAGTGTGAGGGCGGGGTTGCAGAGGGAGGAGTTGAAGCTGGAGGGAGGTTTAGGGTCTGAGCTCAGAAACTCAGGTGGGGAAGACTTGGGGAGATCCTGCTTAGTGGGAGCTGATGGAGTTTGGTTTTGTAGGCGCTGACTGTGAGGTGCCTGTTAGACACCTGTGTTGTGATGTCCAGGGAGCCTTTGGGTCTCCGGGCCTGGAGCTCAGTGAGTAGGCCTGGACTAGAGGTAGGAGTGTGCGGGAGGCCACTTTGGATGAGGGTCTGAGTGTGGGAGGAAAGAGAAGGACCAGGGAGGGGGGCCCAGGGCTGCCGGCATGTGGAGGTCTGGAAGGTGGCAGTCAGACCACGGGCTGGTTGTCTTCTTCACGGGGCCACGAGCGCTGTGTCAAAACACACTCTCAGTTCAAGGAACTGGCTGGTGCCAGCACTTAAATAGCCGCACTGTCCATTCCTTGAGGACAGAGCCAGTATCTTATGCCTGCATCTCCAGTGCTTCACATCGTGTCTGGCACTTGGTAATCAGAGGAGCAGAAACTGAATTAATAGTCACTTGCATATCCCTGTACTGTAGGAACTTCAGTTTGTAGAGCTTGTGCATAATGCAAATCCAGTGTGTGAGTGTGAGCGTGAGTGGATGAGAGGGCTGCTCACTACCGGGCGGTGGGTTTAATGTGGACCTTCTGTCCAGTGTGTTCACTAAAGCAGGTTTCCAATTTTCTGATGTAACCAGGGTCGGGTGCTGCGCACGTTGCTGGAGCCTGGCCCCTGTCCCGTCTTCCCACTCCACCGGGCAGAGCCGGCAGCTTTGCCCATTTCATGGGTGAGGAGACTGAGGCTTAGAGAAGTTAAGTTACGTGTCCTACAGCTAGCAAGTGGGCCCTCTGTCTCCAAAAACAAATCTTAATAGAAATTAGGAAGTTGAACGTTAGAAGTGAGTGTATTTAGAAGCATGCCTCCTTCCTCCATTAGAAGGTAAGATCCGGACAGTCAGGGAGCCTGGCGGTCTGGTCCAGGCACCTCAGCCTGCGCTGAGTGAGCAGTGCCTCGGTCCGAGGGAGCTGTGAGGGGCCCTCGGCCTGTGGCATTTCAGGCTCCGGGAAGGACAGGTCGGTCCTGTCCTCCAGTGCAGGTGGGACGGTGCAGAGCCACTGACGGCCAGTCAAGACTGTGATGGCGGCACAGGGGTGAGGGGTCCTGTGCTTGCGCTTCTGGTCGGAATTGCTGCTGGTCCGTGGGACTCTTCGTGCTCAGTTTCCAGGGTAAGAGCCTAAGGACACTGATCCGGCCTGTGACGTGGCGCGGATGGCTGGCTCCTGCTCTCTAAACGCAGTCCTGTCTCTTGTGAGGAATGGCCTTGGATTCAGTTTTAGTGAAGTAACTCACATGTTGTGTCAGTTTCCTGTTCATGTTGCACGAGGTGCTGCACCTCAGTGTGGTGACAGAATGTGGAGACTGTATCTCCTTCGACACTGCGCCATCATTGTGTCACTCATTTCAGTGACTCCCAGAGGGAAGACGCGGAAACGTGTTGCCTTCAAGAACACCCTGGTGAGGAGCATCACTGTGTCGATGAGGGTCAAGTGACAGATGGTCAGTTCAGTGAGCTCATTCGGCCTGTGATCCAGAAGGGCTGTGAAGATGTGGAAGAGAAGGAGGAATATGTTGGCAGTGAGTCCGATGGCCGCTTGGGAGAAAATGGCATTTCTTAATGGTAACATAAATGGAAAGTGATGATCTTAATGGAAAAGAAGAAACATGTTTTATAGTCTGAAAAAATAAACAAAAGATCTCCCCTCTTCCGTGTTATTCATTCCATAATCAAAATAATCACTCCCCCCATCATTTTAATTTCACCAATTTATTCTTGATTGACCCTATCTCATTTAAATTCTTAAAAATACAGTCTCAATATTAGTTTATACACCAAATAATTAACATATATCACATACCAACACATCCACAATCATATATGTATAGGGTGCACATTATCTATACTACTAGGGTATTGGGACTCACCGTTCTGAGTGTGAATATTAAATGAAAGAATGCAGAAAGTAAACAAATGCTTTCTAAACAGTGATGTTCGTATAAAATGAAATCAGTAGCTCGAAGAGACATCTGTGCTTCCAAATTCATGGCAATATTATTCACAATACCTAAGATATGGAAACAACCTAAACATCTGTTCACAGATGAATGGATAAAGACATTGTAGTGTGTCTATATACATTGGAATATTATTCAACCTTTAAAAAGAAAATCCTGCGATTTCCAACGACATGCATAAACCTGGAGGATATTATGTTAAGTGAAATAAGCCAGACACAGAAGACAAATACTGCATGATCCCACTTCTATGTGGAATCTAAAAAAGTTGAATACATGAGAGCAGAGAGTAGAGTGGTGGTTACCTGGGGGGCTGTGGGGGGAGGCGTGGAAAATGGGGAGATGTTGGTTAAGGGGAACAAGGTTGCAGTTATGTATGATAAATAAGTCTAAAATAATACTGTGTTATACACTGGAAATTTGCTAAGAGTGTAGATTTCAGGTGTTCTCACCATACAAAAAAAGTGGTAACAATGTAAGGAGAAATGTTAATATATGTTAATTAGCTTGATTGTAGTAGTCATTTCACTATGCGTATGTATGTCAAAACATCATGCTGTAAACCTTAAATATACACAATTTTTATTAAAAAACAAATCATGAGTGTTTGTACAAATGAACATTTTATGCTAATGGGGAAAAAATTACCAAAAAACTTTGGAAAAAAAATATTCCTTTGAGCCTATCCCACATCACATCACTCTGATGCTTTTTCTTTTTGGTCCTTCTTCCACATTTGAGTAGTCTGTGATTACATGGGATGGTTCCCGCCCTGTCCTAAAGTCAGCTGATTATCGACCTTCACTGCATCGGCACCTGAACTCCTTTGTGTCATATTACCTAAGACTGTATTCCCACAGTGTGGGATTGAGATGCGGACATCTTTATAAGAAGTGTATCTCCTCGAAATGATCCTAGCTCTCTCCCAGTAGAGTTTCCATACAGAGACCCCTTATGGAAACTCTCTTCATCTCAGCAGAGGATTGCTAAAATCCTGATCTCAATTTTCAAGAGAACAAACAAAAAAATGTTTCTGGACTTTATGACATTCAGGAGGTTGCATCACAGTGTTCACATGGCACTTCACGTCTTGAGACTTCACTTAAAACTGGGATACCCTGCCAGGCCTCGTAAAGATACTTAGGTCTCCATTACTAAAGATGCCTCCGCTTATGTCTTAATCACGAAATATCTGTAACAGAATCCTTTGTGAAATATCACTGAATGGTTTTGAAATTACTTTCTCATGTTATTTGCCCTGGATGCAGGCATCATAATTTGATCAAATTAATTCAATCCAGGGCTTAGAAAAATTCAGCTGTATCATGCTGTGCAAAGGAAATCCCCACAATTCCTCTCTTCCTCTTCTGAGATGAAAGAGTATTCAGTTATGTTTTTAAGATCATTTGTAAACACAGTGGCCCATAAATATAAATGTGAAAAACAATGCAGTTAATTTAATAGTATTATTGGCTCAAACTCAGAAAATCACAGCTGAGGCAGAACATTGATCTAAAACCACCTGATAGAAACGAATTTATAAAGGAGACATTTCATAGTTGAGTAAATGCTTTTTACTCTTTCTCCCAAAGCTTAATCTAGTAAAGGGACATATTTGCGTCATTGCCATAACCAAACAACCAGCGGTTCTCACAGGCAAACGTCTGCGCCCACACACACTTTGGTTCTGCTGCCGCGTCACACTCAGGAGAAGCACCAGGGTAATACTGACTCGGAGGCACAATGGTCTCCACATCTAAGGATCACGTTAATCCCAGGACAAGTAATCAAATATTTGGGAATCACCAACAATATATGGGGAATTATTTAATAACTGTGTCTGAAACATTTTATTAATATTCTACATACAGTTTAAGCCATTACCTAAACATATAGGGAAAATATTGGGTAAAGTAACATGGATAATTTTAATGTTTTCTTCTCTCACCCCATGGAATGTCTGTCTCACTGCTTCTAATTCATGCCTGCACTCTGAAATTGCCGCACTGAGAAGGAGTGTATCTGCTGGATCACCATGGGCATCCTTCTCCATGAGGCTCTTGAGGGCCCTGGTGCTGAGCCTGATGTGAGAGGACTATGATTCTCAAGGACTGGGGTTAACAGATCAAGTACAGTCAGTTAAATATGAATTTCAGGCAAATAGTTACTATACATAGTAATATACTACAAATAATTAATATCTTTAATACCCCCAGGTAGTGCATACAAATATTACAGGCAAACATTACACAGTTATACTAAAATGTTATTTGTTGTCTTTCCAAATTTTAAACTTAACTGTGTGCGCTGTATTTTCATTTGGTGAATCTGGCAACCTCAACATGAAATATTCATGGGATCTGAAAACGTGGTGCAGACCTTGGAGAAGTGGAATAGAAGAAAAATTCATAGAGGCCATGTAGTTTGGTCTGAGTGTAAAGGAGACTTGGGTCCTAACCGATACCTTAGAAACTTAGCAGTTTGATTGCACATCTCAGCGTTCACTGTGAGAAGTGATGACCAGCTTGTCCTGGGGCTGAGAGTGAAGCCCCTGAGCACTCTCAGAAGACAGAAAATGCAGCTCAAGTTCACTCTCATCAGACTGCCTTCACTTTTGGCTATTCGCACTATTATTGGCCCCAAAGTATAAGCCTAATCATGGACAATGGTGGGGGAAATAACACCATTAAAGGCACAGGGAATAGAAGACTGGTCATGAAGTCTAAGAGCTTAGACCAGATGCCTGAAGAAGAGAAGGACTGTAATCAAAGGAAGAAGCCATTAACAAAACCCAAGTGCTATTTTGCATTAGACAATATACTATTTTTGAGAAAAAAAGTTGGATGAAGCCTATTTCTTCATCTATATAATAATATCTAATGTTTAGTGTTGTGTTATTTTATGATGGATATCTTTTTAATGTAGTTCTTTGCCTAGCATATAGTTAAGTGAAATCTAGATCACAAAATAATATCCTGTGGGTTTTTTATTATTGTATGAATAAAAAGTGTTATTTTCCTTATAGGTTTTACCATATTCTATGAAAAGCATTGTAAAACCCATGACTGGTCAATGACAGCATACAGCTCTTGTGAGAATTACAGGTGACCTGGTTGGGGAACCAGGGGTTGGTTGGGTCAGAGGCAATAGTTCGCAACTTTAGAAACACACCTGGCAATATCAGAAAGGAAATTACCTTTCCCAGCTAGATCAGTGCCATGAAAAGCCTTTGTGAAATGTACAAATGTAAACAGAATCATGATGGTAAGTTCCAGATACCATTGAAAACCTGAAATGCACCCACTGTTCTTTGGCAATTGAACTTCATGTAGGGTGCAGCTGGAAGCAAAGTGCTTGCTACTGAGGGTATTCATAATCCCAGGACATTTAATTCTTGGCTTAAACGGGGAAAACATGGGCAGGGGACATGTTGCTGCAGAAGTAGGAGTCAGGAAAACACTGGACGGGCTCAAACACAAATCCTGTGTTATCTATTTCTGGAAACTTTAAAATCCTGTCTGCAGTGTGTTTTTCTGACCATGGAAACCAAACCGATCTGAGCAAAAATGTGACACTTTTTCTCATAAAGGATTGCAAGATCTTTTACCACTGTGACCCTGTGCATCACAGTCATGAGGAGATCACAACTTGTTGTTTCAAATGTTGTTTCAGGAAGGAAATGGAGAGCATGTTTTCTGTGCTCCAAGAACTCTCTTCAGGTTAGTCAAGGCCCATTGTCTCTGACATCTTCCCTCCTTTACATGAGATGCAGGGGCTTAACATGAGTTATTTTAAGAAAAACTTAAAATTCTCCAGTGTTCAGGAACATACAAGTTTTCTACTGATCAAGTTTCTTGAGGTTTTGATGCAGTTGAGAGCCACAGACAATCCCTGTCATCATCATTTTGTTCCTTTCTGTTTTCAACAGCATCTTGGTTCCATCCTCACTGTCTTCCATTTTAAAGACACACAGACACTAGAAGACTCGATGCAGACAATGTTAACTTGTTAATTTAAATGACTAAATTGAAATTTACTTATCATTTTTGTGAATATATGTCTTATTGAGCTAATTACAATTTAAAACTTTCAGAGGAAACAGCAGAGAGAGTAAATTTTGAGGATAGTTTTTTATAAGTTTTTTTTATATTTATAAATTATATTTAGAAATTTTTATAATTATAAGTGAATGCTATGTCATTCAAGTTTACAAATTATGATTCTCTCATCACTAAGCAATCTCACTCAAGCTAATCTACAGAGCATTTTATAAGTTGTAGTCCATTTAAATAACACAAAATATTAAACAACTTATTTTAAGAAAATATTTGATATCATGCTGAGTGCTACCATGCTTCCATTTCTGTAAGTTAGTCATTAACCGTACAGAGATTAGACATGCAACAGAAAGTGACGTTTCCAGATAGTTTTGAGGTAACAACAACAACAAAAGGAATCCCTCTGTTAACAATTACTATAATGGAATAAACATACTATTCTTTATCGTCATCTGCTAAACTCTCACTATTGTGTAACGTAGAAAATCTCGTGTTTAATCACATTATTGTAAACAGCCAAAGTTTTAGAAATATGCTAAAGTGTCGTCCAAGTTTAAAAAAAGGAAGTAAGACTAAATCATCCTGGATTACCTCAGACTCGCTGTGTCTTAAAAGGTTAAATTTTCCATAAATGCATAAAATAATTTGTTTCTGAACTAATTTATTAAAATGATAAATATTCAAATAAAATTGCAATTCAAAATAACATCATAAAATTACAAACTTCCTTCTACAAATTATAAATTATTGTGATCTTAATATTAATGAAATTTATGTTTCATCTGGAAATACTTACTGATTAGTTATGATTCAGTGAGATATAAAACCAAAATTATGAGAAGAGAATTATCCTAACACATCACTGAGAAAATCCTACCTCGCCCCACCACCCGCCTAGGGTCTTGAGCACTCGCTGTTCATGAAGCTGAGACATAGACACTCACCCAGCTGAGCCTTTGGAATTATCCTGGGCGTGAACTGTGGACCCAAGACATAGTCATAAGAAAGGGATGCTGTCAGCTCATCTCTCTCCAGGCCCATGATTGTCGTGTCACCTGTAGGATCAGGAGATCTGGCCTTGAGATTGATGGAAAGGAGAGCCACCAAAGAGAAAACTGAACCAAACTAATTCCTTGAAAACAGCAGACAAGGAACAGCTGGCTTTCAAACTTTTCCACATGTGAGCTCATTTTCCTAGGTCATCTTGGCCTGGTGGGTTGTGTGGTCTCAGTCCTTGTCTACATAACAGAAGTCAAACAATAATCCTACCTTCAAAAGGACTTTTTTTCATATTTATTTCCATGTCAGATTATCCAATGTATCTTCACTGATACAAAAGATTCCTGGTGGCCTTCACATATGTCCCTGGATTTCAGGGCCACATCTGCACTATCCACCACTTTTGTGGGAATGAGGAAAGTGCCCCTCCCCCAGACCTATGTAGGTGAAGGGCTTTTACTCCAGAGGACACAGCCTGAGTGAGGGCACCTGGCGTGGAAGCAGATGCAGGCTCCTTTGCACCCCTACACCTCCACCTGTTGGGCAGGTGTATTTTGGGAGGACAGAAAGGACACCTTCCTTCAAGCAGCACTGAGGGTTGGCATATGCACTATCCTTCTCCGGGTGACTTATTTCTACATGGACATCCAGGCTCCCAGGTTATATGTTCTCCCACACCCATCCCCCAATCTCCTCTGCTGTTTCTACTCATAGGGCTGTTTTATTTCACACTCAGAATTAGAGAACCCAATCCTCAGCAACTGCCAGATTTTATTAGTTTTTGTGACACCCATCCACCTGTCATCTGTTATAATGAACTGTGACTTTAACCTTAACCTTAATCATGACTACCATGTCTGTGGCACTATCTTAATCAAATACCACCTGATGTCAAAGTAGTGACTTTTCTCCCCACTCAACCTATGGATCTAGCCCAAGGCACCAGATTTAATCATGTTTGGATTCAGCCTGGTGTACCGCTCATGTCCCATCTTTGATTGTCTAACAAATAAATTGTCCATTTGGCTGCAGTCAGGGTCACCTACTCCCCAGGCTTCTACTGCATTCTGTTAGAATTCTCCCTGCTATCTCCAGCCCAGTCCAATATACCATCACCTGCCATCACTACAAAATCGTGGCTCAGTTCAGTCACTTTCCTAGGTCTTGATTTGTGTGTCTTCTTGGAAGCTTTTCAGCTCCTTGTTTATCATCTTTTGTCCAATGCTCAAAGAAAAAAACTATTGACCAAGGATTCTATAACTAGAAAAGCTATCTATTAAAAATAAAGGTGAGATGAAGACATTCCAGATAAATAAAAACTGAGATAATTTTTTGCTAGCACATACAAGAAATAGTAAAAGTTATTCAGACTGAAGGAGACTGGGCTCAGATAATAATATGAACGCACATAAAAAGACAAAGGCACTAATAAATGTAATTATAAGACACTATCAATGAATATTTGTTTTCTTAACTGATTTAAAAAGCAATTTTAGGGGCCGGCCCAGTGGCGCAAGCGGTTAAGTGCACGCGCTCCACTTCAGCAGCCTGGAGTTCACTGGTTCGGATCCTGGGCGTGCACCGACGCACCGCTTGTTAAGCCATGCTGTGGCGGCATCCCATATAAAAAAATAGTAGAGGAAGATGGGCATGGATGTTAGCCCAGGGCCAATCTTCCTCAAGGAAAAAAGGGGAGGATTGGCATCAGATGTTACCTCAGGGCTAGTCCTCCTCACAAAAAAAAGAAAAGCAATTTTATCAAAACATGTCAGTAAGTGTACATTGGGGGGCACAGGCATTTAAGAAATCTGTGCAAATCACTAGTTGACCACTAAGCTCATGGAATGTAGACTTCAATGGACATACATGACAAAGCATACAGTGTTTACAAAAAGAAGTTAGAAAACAAACAAACTGCAACCCACAATAAGTAGCAAGAAAATCCCAAGGAAGGGAGATAATCTGATTTCCAAAGTTACTACATTATAATATTCAAAATGTCCAATTTCCAAAATATCTACAAACTACGCAAATAAGTAAGAAAGTATGGTCCATTTATAAAAGAAATAAAGGTAACAGTTGCTTGTGAAGTCCAAACATTCAGCTTTAAAATTTTTATATGAAGTGCCATCAATATTCTCAAACAGCTAAAGGAAATCGTGGACAACAAATCAGGAGAATGTATTCTCATCAAATAGAGAATACCCATAGAGATAGAAATTATAAAAAAGGAACCAAAAAAATGCTGAAGCTGAAAAATACATTAACTGAAATGAAAACTTCACCAAAGGGTTCAACAGCAGATTTGAGCAGACAGAAGAAAGAATCAGCAAACTTGAAGGTAGGTCAACTTTAAATATCCCATCTGACTAGCAGAGAGGAAAACGACTGAAGAAAAAGGAGCATGGCCTAACATACCTCTGGCTGCCCATCAGGTGTACCAACACAGACATTATGGGAGTCTCAGAAGAAGAGGAAAGAGGGAAAATTTCAGAAGGACAATTTGAACAAATAATGGCTGAAAGCTTCTCATGTTTGAAAGTCATGAATCTGCACATCCAAGAATCTCAACAAGCTGCAAGTAGCATAAACAAAAGAGATCCACACTGAGACACGTTATAGTCAAACTGTCAAGAGCCAAGACAAACAGAAAATTTTGAAAAAAGTAAGAGGGAAGCAATTCATCATGTGCAAGGCATCCACAGTAAGATTATATCAGCCAATTTCTCATCAGAAACCATTTAGTCCAACTCATAGAGACAGAGATTGGATTGATGGTTACCAGAGGGGAAGGGGGGAGGGAGGAGGGCGAAAGGGATAATTCGGCACATGTGTGTGGTGATGGGTTGTAACTAGTATTTGGGTGGTGAACATGATGTAATCTATGCAGAAATAGAAATATAATGATGTACACCTGAAATTTATACAATGTTATAAACCACTGTCACTGCAATAAACAAAAAGTTAAAAAAAAAAAACCATGTAGTCCAGGAGACAGCAGGGTGACAATGTGTTGAAAGGAAACATTATCAACCAGGAGTTCTATGAGGGAAAACCGTCCTTCAAAAATAAGGAGAAATTAAGATATTTCCAGATAAAATCTTCAAGAGTTTTTCACTAATAGACCTGTGCTACCAGAAGTGCTAAAGGGTTTCCTTTGGGTTGAAATGAAGGGACACAAGACAGTTACTCAAAGTCATGTTTAAAAAATAACATCAGTAAAGGTAACCACATAGGAAATATCAAAAACAGTAGTAAAGGCTTTCTGCTTTGGAACTCCCATTTTTTTCCATTTTCGTATATGACAAAGTCCTAATGCATAAACAATCATTATAAATCTATGTTAATGAATACACAATGTATAGAGAAGGAATAAGTGACAAAAGCAACATAAAGGGGGAGTAAGAGCTCCATAGAGGAGCAGTTTTTGTACAAAAATGCATCTGTTTGTATTAAACTAACTGTCATAAATTGATGAGATTAATTGAAATTCTCAGGGTGACCACTAAGACAATAACTAAAATATATACAGAAAGGGAAATTAGAAGAAAACTGTACACTAGAAAAAATCAATAAAACACAAAATGGAAATGAATTAAAATCTACAATTAAAAAGCAAAGATTGGGGAACCTCTGTACTCTTTTCCCATTTACATGTCCAGCAGAAAAAGTGTGATGGATTAAAAAACAACATGATTCAACCTTATGCTGTCCACAAGACACTCTCTAGTTCCAAAGTCACAAATTGTTGGAAAGTTAAGTGATGGATAAAGATATTTCATGCAAATGATAACCAAAACAAAGCTGTGGTGGCTATACTAATATCAGTTAAGAGATTTTAAGTCACAAATACTAAAGTTACAAAGAAGGACATTGTGTATTGATAAATGGGAAAATTCATCAAGAATATATGACAATTATAAATATGTGTGTGTGTAACAATGCAGTCCAAAATATATGAGGAAAAATGATAGAATTAATAGACAGCTCCATAATAATATTTAGAAACTTTAATATCCTACTTTAAGTAATGGATGGAAAAACTAGACCAAAGATCAGTGAGGAAATATAGGACTCCCTAATAAAGTGGGAATTCTCACTTTCACACTGGTATATATAATACAGTATGTTATTAGAAGTTTTGAACTTGAGAATACATAACTAGACTCTCCTTATTATCAATTTAAATAAATCACAGACTCATCACAAAGCAAGCAATATCCATGGTCTGCGACATATAACTGATTATGGGTAAACATTTCCCCTATATGAACCTTACATTTCTCCTCTGCAAAATGGTTTAAAAATCCATGATGGATGTTGACAGATCCAATGAGCTAATTTGCAAAGTACTGCCTTTATAACAAATACTCAATAACCATACGTAATAAGTATATTAGTACTAAAAGGGTGGAGAATGGTGAAGCGATGCCCACCATTATGCAGAACTGATCAGGCTGAATAGAGCAGATTGGTCAGCAGGTGCAGCCTCTCTCTCCTGCCTCTACACATCTCCTGCATTCATTTTCAAGTCTAAGGACAGCTCGTCCAGAAACACAACCCGGGGACCCTGATGCTTCTGTGCAGAAGGATGGCCCTAGCCTGACCCATCCTAGAGTGAGGTTTCCACCGTGTTTTCTCTGGGACCTCCAAGCATCAGTTTCCATGGTCTCTCTTCTATCTTAATCCCATCTACCTGCCAAAGGGAAACAGAAGCCTCTCAATTGTATGTGATCGCTCCAGTCTCCCCCAAAGTCCCGTAGAATCCAAAATTTTATCCTATCTACTATATTCCTTCTCCTCAACACACTGCCAAAATCAAAAAAATACTTGCCATGTATTGTGTTCAGTTTTCAAATTTGATCAAAAGCTAATTACAGACACACTGGGTTTTGGGAAAGGGAGTAAGGAGAATTTTAGTTAGCTTCTTTTACACATCAAAATGTTCAATTACATTTTACAAAACTTTAATAAATTGAAAGTTGGTGAAAATGAATAAATGAACTCTCATTGTTGTCTCTGGCCCACTCCTCCCTTCACCCCACCACCTCAGTGCTGCACAGCATCGCCTCCAGCCCCTGTGACAGAGGGTCGAGTGAGCTCCCTTGAAATATCTCCTCCTTCACTGGAATACAACCTTCTGCTCTTACTCATCTCTACACCTGTGTTAACCACATGCCTAAGGCCACTGTAGCCACTGACATGGATAATGAGTGTGTTACTTCTCCACCAAGGCTGTGGTCTGGTAGAGAAAAAATAAATGAAACAACCATTCACATCTCTTCACTGCAAGGACATCCTTAATGGAGAATTGACTAAATTAGTGTAAATGTAGGATGGAGATCATTTATTTTTCACTCCTAGACCTGCCATAAGCCTCCCAGAATCCTACTGAAACTTCTCTCCCACTAATATTTCCTGGGTGCCCTTAGAAGATCCAGGCCAAGAGGAGGGACCTGCCCGTCTGTCTGCTGTAACAGAAGAGTCCATGCAGGAGAGAGAGCAAGTCCCGACTCACCCAGGGATGCATTGACAACACTCAGCTGCCCCCCTCTTCCTCAGTATTCTCCCCGTGGGACAGTCTGATAACTAAGAAGACAGAGCTGAGGGAAGAAAAAGAAGCCAGGAGACTCCAGTCTTTTCCACCATTTGTACATACACCAGTCATCAATTCCTAAACCTTCACATGGCAGGGAATCCCCTGGCTCAAACTGAAACTGAACACAAACTCAAGTTCATTACCCTGATAAGCAGCAAAGCAAATCACCAAAACGTCCAGATTGTAGCAATGAAAGAGGTTTATTATGGAAAGGCAGCCAGACGAGGAGACGGGAGTAAAAAAACTCAACCCCACCTCCTTGAAAGGAAAAATGTAGGTGTATTTATCAGGGGTTTTAGGTAGGGGAGGGGGAGCATGTGGCCTTGCTGGTTGGCACCTTCACCCTGCGTTTAGTGTTGTGAGACTGAATCTGTTTTTTCCTTGACCATCTGGACTTTTCTGGTTAGTTTTCACCTTCACCCTGCATTTGGCCTTGTGAGACTGAATCTCCTTTCTTCTTGACCGTCTGGACATTGACTTCCTGAGAAACACAACTCATCATATACTAAAAGGGACAGAAACATCTGGATAGTTTTAAAAAACAATTGATTGTTAGTAGCTGAGTATGCACAGCTGCAATTAGCAAAGCTTATCTCAATTTATTTTTTCTCTCTTCTAACCTGCGGAAAATTTTAGCTCATTCATTCTTGGTCTCAAAAGCACACCTGTGGGCGGCCCGGTGGCATAGTGGCTAAGTGCACGTGCTCCGCTTAGCCGGCGCAGGGTTTGCAGGTTTGGATCCCTGGCATGCACCGATACACTGCTTCTCAAGCCATGCTGTGGTGGTGTCCCATATAAAGTAGAGGAAGATGGGCATGGATGTTAGCCCAGGGCTAATCTTCCTCAGCAAAAAAGGGAAGGATTGGCAACGGATGTTACCTCAGGGTTGAACCTCTCCAAAAAGAAAAAAAAAAAAAAAAAAAGCACACGCATGAACAGTGATCTAAGACAAACAGGGGGAGCAGTCTCTTTCCTAGGGTCACAGGGAGAAGACTTTAGCAACCGATGATCACAAAGAAGATGTTAACATCCTTATTTTACAGATAACAAAATGAAAGTCATAGGGTTTTATACTTTAATTAGACCTGGTGCTCAGAGATATTATTTAATTCCTTCCATGATACCAAATCCTAGGAGAATATGATTTATGTTACATGGAGACTACTGTATCCACAACCAAGGGTATCATTCTAATTTAGTAATTCTTGGTTAGGTGCATCCCCATGTTCCCTTCAATACCTGCACAAGCCCCTGGTGGCCCACATCCTCCATGGTACTCTGTCCCCACCCTCTGCATGTACTGGCCCTCAATCATCACAACTCCTCCACATGGGGATTCAGGCAATATTAGTGCAACCTCCGTTCTATCCTCCGTATCCTTGACTAGGTGACTGGGCTCGTTTGGAGTCTATTTAATGGTAATGTGCAACAATTCAAAGCTTCATCTCCTGTTGGAGGGTTCAATAACTCTCATCATGTAAAGATAGCACAAAAAGTCCCTTGTACAGGAATGAAGCAAGAGTGCATACATGATAATGCTACTGTTGTGTCCCACATTCCCCACAGGACAGGAAGGCTCAGACATATGGCGTGAAGGAAATTTAGTTGAGTCTTTCAGATGTTGTAGCGAGATGGTAGCTGGAGTTCTGTCCTAGTAATTACCATCAACAAGAACATCCCTTCATGTCATAATTTATATAGAGAGAAACAACTTTCAACTGTAAATACCACCAAAAACATTACTAATGATATGTACTGCATGGACAAATAATGATAATGTGTCATGAACAAGGTTAGGATTACAACGCTTTGAGCCTGAGGTCTGGGGGGGAGAAAAAATTATCTGAGAAATAGATTGAGAGCCTGCACCTGGAATTACATATATTTGCTTATTTCATCCCCAAATAACACTACTGTTTATGAGTTAGTTACCCATTTAACAAATGACGTAAACTGATTCAGAAAGCCTTATGAATATGACAAAATCACATGGCTACAAAATGACAGAGCTAGAATTTAAACTCAGCTCTGCCTGTCTCTGGATCTCAGATAACTACACATGCCCCCCTTGAGGGCTTTCACCTAGACCCAGACCCAGGTTTTCCGTGGATATGTCACCTCTCAGCTCAATGACTAGAGACCTCTCCCTCTTCCCACAACTCTTCTCCTTTCACCCTGTTCACAACATTACTCCCCTTGCCCAGGTCCTCTTACTGTGGGAACCTCCAGTACACTGACCTCCTTCCCAAACATCAACTTCCACTTTTCCTCAGTTTCACTGACCCCGTTTAACCCCTACCTACTCAATCCAACATATATGTACCAAAACACATAGATCTCATGACCCTCGACCGAAAGGACCACATCTTTGGATCAAGACCCCCATCCCAGGTGACTCCAGAATCTCCCTTTCCCATGGCTGCATCTGTCTCAGCACAGGATTAGGATACTGAACTGGTCTAATTACAGGGCCACAAATCTCCCAGTGGCTTTTTATAAATATCTCCTATCCTACTATAACTTGATAATTAAGTCATTCTTCCATGATGCATAAATGTTCAGACTTCTCCCATGCCTTATGAGTCTCACAAATGCTCACCTTTCTCTTCAGCTTCTACAAATGGGACCACCTCTTACTACACAGATGAATAGATAATTTGAAGTCATATTTCAGCTTGCTGCTGTGAAATCCACAAATATCCCTGAATTTCTATCCACCGGTGACCCCTCACCTCATAAAATTGGAAGTTCATCTCTATCCCGGGCTAAGCTGATTTCTGCAAATGTATCCCCTCCTCTCCTGCTCTCTCAAAGGCTTTTTATTACTAATTATAAACTGGATCTCTTTTACCAGCAACCTCTCCATCACTTCCCCATCCATCCCCTTAAACTCATTCAATCTCTCAATTCGTGAAACAAAAGCCTCCTCTGAACCAATTTATCTCTAGTTTATGCCAGGGTCTTTCCTCCCCTTGATAATGAAACTGAAAGAGAAGTACACACTTTGTTACAGTCTCCTCACACCCGGCTCACCCCTTGAGTTACTATGAATGAGCTGAATGTTAATAATGATATTCCAATGAATAGATCTTTTTTCAGCTTTGTTGAGGTATAACTGACAATAAATGCATATACTTAAGGTGTACAACATGATAGTTTGATATACATATACATTGTGAAATGATTGCCATAATCAAGCCAAGTAACGTTTATTATCTCACAAAGTTACCTTTTTTTTTCTGGTGAGAACACTTAAAATCTACTCTCTTAGCAAATTTAAAGTATACAATACAGTTTGATTAACTGCAGTCACCACGCTTTAAATTAGATTCCCCGGAACTTATTCATCTTATAACTCAAAGTTTGTACCCAATGACCAACTTCTCCCCCGTTCACCCAACCCCCAGCTCCTGGCAACCTCCATTCTCTTCTCAGCTTTTCTGAATTCTAATTTTTATGATTCCACATATAAGTAAGATCATACAATATTTGTCTTTCTATGCCTGGCTTATTTCACTTAGAATGATGTCCTCCAGATTCACCCATGTTGTCAAAATGGCAGGAAAGCCTTCTTTTTTATGGCTGAATACTATTCTATTATAGACAGATAGAGAAATAGGGAGAGAGATAGATCACACTTTCTTTATCCATTCATTCATTGACAGACAGGTAGGTTGTTACCATATCTTGGCTACTGTGCATAATGCTGCAATGAACATGCGCATGCAGATATCTCTTAGATACTGACTTCATTTCCTTTGGATATATACCCAGGAGTAGGATTGCTGGAGCATATGGGAGATGTATTTTTAATTTTTTTAGGACCCTCCATACTCTTTTTTTTCTTTTTTTTTTTTTTAGAGTAAGAGTTGATTTTGTTGTTGTTGAGGTAACATTGGTTTATAACACTATATAAATTTCAGGTGTACATCATTGTATTTTGATTTCTGTGAAGAATACATCATGTTCACCACCCAAAGATAATTAAAACCATCCATCACTATATAAATGTGCCCTTTTACTCCTTTCACTCTCCCCTTCCCTTCCCCTCTGGAAATCGCCAGTCTAACCTCCATATCTATGTGTTTGGTTTTGTTGTTGTTGTTGTTGTTATCTTCCACATATGAGTGAAATCATACGGTATTTGGCTTTCTCTGTCTGACTTAATTCATTTAGCCTAATACTCTCAAGGGCATTATGCCCATGATGTATTTTATAATGGCTGTACCGATTTACATTCCCACCAACAGTGCACAAGGTTTCCCTTTTCTCCATATCCTTGCCAACGCTTGTTATCTCTTGTCTTTTCAATTATACCCATTCTAACTGGTGTGAATTGATAGCTCATTGTGGTTTTCATTTGCATTTCCCTGATGATTAATGATGTTGTGCACCTTTTCATACACCTGTTGGCCATTTGTATGTCTCCTTTGGGAAAATGTCTGTTCAGGTCCTTTGTCCATGTTTTAAATCAGTTGTTTGTTTTCTGGTTGAGTTATATGAGATCCTTATATATTTTGGATGCTAATCCCTTATCTGATATACAGATTCCAATACTTTCTCCCATTCTGTAGGTTGTCTTCACAATTTGTTGATAGTTTCCTTTGATGTGCACAAGCTCATTGGCTTGAGGTAGTCCCACTTGTTTATTTTTGCTTTTCTTGCCTGGCCTATTGAGGTCATATCCAGAATATCATTGTCAAGACCAATATCAAGGGGCTTTTGGTGTCATATCCAAAAAATCTTTGCCAAGACCCAATGTCAAGGAGTTTTTTCCTATGTTTTCGCTAGGAGTTTTACAGTTCCAGGGCTTATGTTTAAGTTTTTAATCCATTTTAAGTTAATTTTTGTGTATGGTCTAAGACAAAGGTCCAACTTCATTCTTTTGCACGTGGATATCCAGTTTTCCCAACACCACTTATTGAAGAGACTATCCTTTCACCATTGTGTATTCTTGGCACTGTTATGAAACATTAGTTGACCGTGTATGTGTGGCCTTAGTTATGGGCTCTCTGTTTTGTTCAACTTGTCTAAATGTGTGTTTTTATGCCAGTGCCATACTGTTTTGATTACTGTAGCTTGATAGTATAGTTTGAAATCAGGAATTGGGGTGCCTTCAGCTTTGTTTCTCTTCCTCAAGATTGCTTTGGCTATTTGGGGTGTTTTGCAGTTCCATACGAATTTTAGGATTTTGATTACTGGTTGAACCTCTTACTCACTACTGGTCTGTTTAGATTTTCTATTTCTTCGTGATTCGCTCTCGGTAGGTTGTGTGTCTCTAGGAACTTCTCCGTTACTTCTAGGTTATCCAATTGGTTGGCATATAATTACTCACAGTAGTCTCTTTTGAGCCTTCATATATCTGTGGTATCAGGTGTAATGTCTCCTTTATCATTTATAACATTATTTATTTGAGTCCCCTCTCTATTTTATTGTTATCTTTATTACTTTTTATCTTTTATTGTTTAACCTAGCTAAAGGTTTCTCAATTTTATCTTTTCAAAAACCAAACTCTTAGTTTCATTGATCTTTCTATTGTCTTTCTAATGTCTATTTCACTTATTTCCCCCTAATCATTATTGGTTTTCTTCTGAAAAACATTGAGAAAAACAATCCCATTAAATAACATCAAAATGGTAAAATACTTAAGAATAAATTTAACCAAGGATGTGAAAGACCTTTACAATGAAAACTACAAGACTTTGATGAAAGAAATTAAAGAAGACACAAACAAATGGAAAACCACCCTGTGTTAATGGCTTTGCAGAGTTAATATTGTTAAAATGTCCAACTACCCAAAGCAATCCACAGATTCAAAGCAATCCCTATCAAAATCAAATGGCATTTTTCACAGTTATAGAACAAACTATCTTAAAATTGGTATATAACCACAGAAGACCCCAATCCTGAGAAAGAAGAACAAATCTGGAGGCATCACGCTTCCTTATTTCAAACTATACTACAAAGTTATGGTAATCAAAGCAATGTAATACTGGCATAAAAACAGACGCATAAACCAATGGAACAGAATCAAGAGCCCTCAACTAAACCCATGCATTTATGGTAAACTAATCTTTCACAAGGAAGCCAAGAATACTCTATGGGGAAAGGATAACCTCTTCAATAAATGGTGTTGTGACAAGTGGATAACCACATGCAAAAGAATGAAATTGGACCCCTAACTTACACCACTCTACAAAAATTAATTCAAAATGGATTAAAGACTTAAATGTATGACTTGAAACCATAAAACTCCTAAAAGAAAACGTAGGAGAAAAGCTCCTTGACATTGTTCATGTCAATGATTTTTTGATTTGACCACAAAAGGAGAGACAAGAAAAGCAAAAATAAACAAATGAGACTACAATAACCTAAAACCTTTCTACCCAGCAAAATAAATAATCAACAAAATGAAAAGACAGCTTATAAAATGGGAGAAATTATTAGCAAGCCATCTTCTGAATTTATAAATAACTCATACAAGTTAATAGCAAAAAAAACAAACCAAAACAAATAATCTAAATAAGAAATGAATCGAGGGGCCAGCCCAGTGGCATAGTAGTTAAGTTCACGTGCTCCACTTTGGCAGCCTGGGGTTTGCAGGTTTGGATCCCGGGCATGGACCAACACACCGTTTGTCAAGCCATGCTGTGGTGGCATCCCATATAAAATAGAGGAAGATGGGCACAGATTTTAGACCAGGGCCAATCTTCCTCAGCAAAAAGAGGAGGAGTGGCAACAGATGTTAGCTCAGGGCTAATCTTCCTCACCAAAAAAAAAAAAAAAGAAATGGATAGAAGATCTGAATAGATGTTTTTTCCAAAGAAGATATACAAATCTCCAACAGGTACATGAAAAGATGTTCAACATCCTTAGTCATTAGGGAAATGCAAATCAAAACGACGATGAGACATCACCTCACACCTATTAGAATGGCTATAGTTGAAAAAAGAAGTGTTAGCAAAGATGTGGAAAAACGGAAATCCTTTTGTACTGCTGCAGGGAACATATATTACTACAGCCTCTGCATATTGAAAACAATATAGAGGTTGCTCCAAAAAGTTAGAAGTAGTTATCCAGTTTTCCCAGTACCATTTGTTGATGAGACTACCCTTTCCCCATTGAGTGTTCTTGGCTCCCACTTCAAATATTAGGTGACCTGATATGCAGAGCTGTTCCATTGTTTTGTAGGTCTATTTTTATGCCAGTATCATACTGTCATAATTACTATAGATTTGTAATATGGTTTGAAATCAGGAAGTGTGATGCCTCCAGATTTATTCTTTCTCAAAATTGTTTTGGCTGTTTGGGGTCTTTTGTGGTTCCATCCAATTTTAGAATTGTTTTTCTATATCTATGAAAAATGCCATTGAAATTTTGATAGGGATTGCACTGAAACTATAAATGGCTTTGGGAATATGGACATTTTAATAATATTAATTTTTCCAGTCCATAAACAGAGGACATCTGTCCATTTGTTTGTATCTTTTTCAATTTCTTTCATCAAAGTCTGGTAGTTTTCATTGTACAGTTCTTTTCATTTCCTTGCTTAAATTTTTCCTAAATATTTTATTGTTTTTGATGCTATTGTGAATGGGAAAGGATAATCTCTTCAACAAATGGTGGTAGGAAAGTTGGATTACCACATACAGAAAAATGAAATTGGACTCCTAAATTACACCGCTAAGAAACTTACCTCAAAATGGATTAAAAACTTAACCATAAGACCTGATATCCTAAAACTCCTAGAAGAACACAGGGAAGAAGCTCCTTGACACTGGTCTTGGCAATTGTTTTTTGGATATGACATCAAAAGCACAAGCTACAAAAGCAAAAATCAACAACTGGAACTGCATCAAACTATAAAGCTTCTGCACAGCATAAGAAACAATCAAGAAAATGTAAAGACAACCTATGGAATGGAGAAAAAATATCTGTATATTGGATAAGGAGTTAATGTCCAAAATACAAAAGGAACTCATACAACTCACCAGCAAAAAAAACAACCATAAAATAATCAGTTTAAACTATGGGCAGAGGATCTGAATAGACATTTTTCCACAGAAGACATCCAAATGGCCAAGAGGTACATAAAAAAATGCTCAGCATCACTAATCATTAGCAAAGTGCAAATCAAAACAACACTGAGATATCACCTCACACCTGTTCAAATAGCTATCATCCAGAAGACAAGAGCTGAGTGTTGGCTAGATTGTGGAGAAAAGGGAAGCCTTGTGCACTGTTGGTGAGGATGTAAATTTGTTCAACCACTATGGAAAACAGTATGGGGGCTCCTCAAAAAATTGAACTACCATATGCTCCAGTAATCCCACTTCCTGTTATATATCCAAAGGTAATGTAAACAGGATATTGAAAAGATATCTGCACTCACATGTTTACTGCAGCATTATTCACAATAGCCAAAATCTGGAAACAACCTAAGTGTCCATCAATGGATGAATGGATAAAGAAATGTGGTACATACATACACAATGGAATATTACTCAGCCATGAGAAAGAAGGATATCCCACCATTTGCAACAACATGGGTAGACTCGAAGGCATTATGCTTAGAGAGATAAGGCAGACAGAGAAAGACAAACATTGTATGATATGATTTTATGTGGAATCTAAAAAAGTTGAATTCATAGAAACAGAGTAGAATGGTGGCTACTAGGTGCTGGGGGGTGGGGGAATTCGGGAGCTGTTGTGAAAGAGTAAAAACTTGCAACTATAAAATGAATAAGTTCTCAAGATCTAATGCACAGCACAGTGATTACAGACAACATTTATTCGATATTATATACTTCACAATTGCTAAGAGATCTGATCTTAAATGTTCTCACCACAAAAAGAAATTATGATTATGTGACGTGATAGAGGTGTTAGCTAAAGCCATGGTGGTAATCATATGGAAATATATATGCATCAAATCTGCACAGTGTACACCTTTTAAAAACTAAAAGTAGAACTACCGTGTAATCCAGCAAGCCCATTCTGGGTATATATCCAAAGGTAATGAAATCAGAATCTTGAAGAGACAGCTGCACTCCCATGTTCACTGCAGCATTATTCACAGTAGCCAAGACATGGGAACATCCCAAGTGTCCATCGACAGATGAATGATAAAGATGAGGAGGAATATAGATGAAAATGAAACATTATTCAGCCATAAAAAAGAAGGAAATCCTACCATTTGTGACAAGGAAGGATCTGGAGGGCATTATGCTAGGTGAAATTGGACAGAGAAAGACAAATACTGTAAAATATCACTTCTATGTGTAATTTAAAAGAGCCAAACTCAGAAACTGAGAGCAGAATGGTGGTTGCCAGGGGCTGGGTGGCAGCAGAAATAAGGAGATATTGGTCAAAGGACACAAACTTCCAATTATAAGATGAATAAGTTCTAGGGAATCTAACGGACAGAATGGTGACTACAGTTAATGGCACTGCATTATATACATGGTAGTTGCTAAGAGAGTAGCCCTGAAATATTCTCACCACAAAAAAATGGTATTATGTGAGGTGATGGAGGTGTTAAGTAACCTCGTCATTTCACAATGGTAATCATTTCACAATATATACATGTCTATCAAATCATCACGTCACCTTAAACTCAAACAATGTTATATTACATCAATTATATTTCAATAAAGAAAGAATTTCAAGATGATGAGAGTGGAGCATGAAACCAAGCACGGGCTTTTCTGAGCAAAGGACCCTGTGTGACAGCACAGGTGTCACACCAGTGAAGCTGGCCCTGGTTCTACCTGCAAAAACACATCTAACATCTGAGCACTTGTCACCGTCTCCACTGGTAACAACCTGGCCTGAGCTCCCACCTGGGTTACTACCGATGAGCCAGTGGTCATCAAGATCAAATGCAGTCAGCCACCGTCCCACGCACATTAATGACATTTACCAAATACTAATATATGTGTACAATGTATAAAACATATTAGTTTATAATATTTATTAGAAAATCAAATATTATATTATTATAATTATATATAATATAACATCAAATTAGGAAGTACACCATGCTGAAATTAGAAATATCTTCGTGCAAATACATGACAAATTTTGATGCAGTTATCATGATGAGATGATGTTGGGAACCAAGTGGAAATTGTTAAGAAAGCTCACAAAGAAATGTCCTGACCCCCCGTAAAGATGCATGCTGATTAGAAGGCCTCTGTCCTTGCTTACAACCAACGTGAGGAAGTAACTGAAATAGAGGACTGTAAATAGTTAGAGGACTGTAAAGCTTTAACGAGACATGAAATGTACTTTCTGATGTAGAGAATAAACAAAAAAGAAAAGTAAAGAAGTGGGAAATGAAGAAGCAACGGATAAAAATATGAATTCTTATGGGAAAGAGGTTTATAATAAAAATAAGGTTATAGATATCTTACTTTCACCTTTTGAATGGAGATATACAAAATTAAATTCAATGCCTTCAGATTTTACATTTTTAAAGGAGAAAATTTGTTTGCAATGAACGTGTCTAACTTACAAAAAACAGCCATTGTCTCGGCTCTTTAATATTCTGAAGATTTATGTTTAATATATTTCATCTTAAATGATTTAAGCAGCATGAAACGGCTGGTATTTCAAAAAAATCACCATTGTGTTTGGATCATCTACAACTGATTCATGATATCTTCTTATCACATTCTTACCAAAGATTTGGTAGCGGCCTGGATTTATTATTATTGTTTAATAATACTAGTCACATTGGAATCCTGCAAAAGATGTTTCAATCAACTAATATTTAAAAATATTTAAGACTGTCACTGTGATATGAGAAAATGTCAGTCATAGCAATATTCTCATTTGTAAACAAGATAAGCCACGAAGTATATTTTAAATATATTATAGATAATTTGTCTTCCTTGAAAGCCAAGAATGTAAAATTATAATAACTCCTGACTTTGATATACTTAAAATATTGAAACAACATAATGTGGTGTTTTTTTGTGTGTGTGAGGAAGATCAGCCCTGAGCTAACATCTGCCAATCCTCCTCTTTTTTTTGCTGAGGAAGACTGGCCCTGGGCTAACATCCGTGCCCATCTTCCTCCACTTTATATGGGACACCGCCACAGCATGGCTTGACAAGCAGTGCATCAGTGCGCGCCCGGGAACAGAACTGGCGAACCCCGGGCCGCCGCAGGGGAGGGCGTGCACTTAACCGCTTGCGCCACCCATCCACCCAAAATAATGTGTTTTAATACATCTCATCTTCACTTTTTCAATATTTTTTCAGCTACCTTCATGTTATAGGAAAAATTAGCCATTAACAATTAATGAAAGTGTGTATACAATTGTACACTTCTTCCCTTTCGCTCAGGGATTCTGTAGTCTCCTCCAGGCATGTCCTGTGTCCCCAGCTCCTTCCATGGGAAGGCCTGGATATCTCGTACATTCTTTCCTCGAGTGCACCTGTGTGTCCCCCTCTCTGAACCTGTGCAGGGACTCCTCTCATAAACCCCCTGAGTCTGTAACACACAGCGGGCTGTGATTTCCCCCATCAGCCCCTTAAAGGCTGATTCTGCTGTAAAATAAGCCTCATGAAAACCTGCCCTGAGAAAGCAGAGAATAAACCACATGGGAACAGTTCAGAGCATGAAGGCTCTGTGCTCACAACTGAAGAAAAACATCAGAAAAGTCACCCCAAAGCCCCCTCCTGAGCTGGAGGGGTGGGCAGGGACAGTTTTCCTCCCTCGGTAGTGGCCACCCCCGGTTGGGTCCTGAGGACAGGAAGCTCTTGTCTCACTGAGGCCGGGCACATGGGTCCATGGGCAGTACACCCAGCGCTTCACCCCAGTCTCAGGGGCCTGGGTCAAGAAAAGGCGGGTTTGGGTGCCCTCTGCCCCAGGTCCGGGGACAGCGCTGTCTACTGTTGAGCAATGACTCTAAAGCTGAATCACAGCAATTCATAGATTAGGCAGTCTTAATTTTTCAAGTTCAAACGGAACCGGAAACGGGGCATAGTATCCCACCCCTTGATGAGAGTGGATTCAGATAACAAGAAGTACAAGGTCAAAATACAACAGTCAATTAACATCCTCTGTGCTGGCAATGAATGAGTAGAAGTTAAAATAAAGGAAAATACCATTTACAAACTGGTACAAAATCAAAATAAATGAAATCCTTAGGTAAGAATCTAAAAGACTAAATACAAATCTGTATCCAGAAAACTATCAAACACTGTGGAAAGCTAGCAAAGGAAACCTACCTAACTGGAGATTTATTTCACTTTCATGATCAGTAGACTCAATGTTATTAAGATGTCAGCCCTTCCCACCTTGACCTATAGAGTCAACACAATCCCAGTCAATATCCCAATAAGATATTTTGTAGATATCTACAAAGTGTTTCTAAACTTAGAAAATCCCATACAACAGTGAGAACAAAGTTGAATAAGTCACTCTTCCCCATTCCCAGATTTATAAAGGTACAGAGATTGTGATCTTGGGGTATGAATGTGCAAATAGATAAATGGAAAAGGATACAGAGTCCATAGACTCACAAACATATGGTCAACTGATCTTTGTCAAAAGATCAAAGGCAAGTTGATGGCGAAAGGATAGTCTTTTTTTTTTTTTTTTTTTTTTTTTTTTTTTTTTGTGAGGAGATCAGCCCTGAGCTAACATCCGCCAATCCTCCTCTTTTTTTGCTGAGGAAGACGGCCCTGGGCTAACATCTGTGCCTATCTTCCTCCACTTTATATGGGACGCCGCCACAGCATGGCTTACCAAGCAGTGCGTCGGTGCGCGCCCGGGATCCGAACCAGCGAACCCCGGGCCGCCGCAGCGGAGCGCGCGCACTTAACCGCTTGCGCCACCGGGCCGGCCCCAGGATAGTCTTTTAAACAAATGGTGATGGCACAACCGGGTGGCCATGTGGAAAAAAATTAACAAAGACACACACTTTCCACATGACACAAAAATTCACCAAAAATGGTTCATAGATGTAAACATAAACTGCAAAACTATCAAAATTCTAGGAAAAGCAAAGGAGAAATCTATATGACATTGGCTTTCATGATGAGCTTTTACATAACACTGAAAGAATGAGTCTTCAAAGAAAAAAACAAGATAAGGTGGACTTTGTTAGAATTAAAATTTTCTACTCTTTGAAAATCACTGTTAAGGGAAGGAAAAGACCAACCCAAGACTACGAGAAATATTTGCAAGATGCATATCTAAGAAAGGACTTGTATTAAAATGTACCAAGCATCATGGATTCAACAATAAGAAAACAAACGACCCAATTAAAAAATGGGTAAAGATCTGAACAGACACCTAAGCAGTGAAAGTATACGCATAAAATAAGCATGCAAGAAGACGCTCAACATCATTTATCATTAGAGAGAATCAAATTCAAACAAAAATGAGAGGCCATTCCAGACAGATAGACAATATCAATTCACGGCCAGGTGGCAGAACAGCATGGACTCTCTTTCATTGCTGTGGCCTATGCCTAGTGGTACAGCCACTTTGGAAGGCACTTGGGCACTTTCTTACAAAGTTAAACATAATCTTAACACATGATCCACCAATCACATTCCTAGGTATTTACACAACTGTTTTGATATATAATGTCAACAAAAAGACAGCACACCTGTATATTGCACCTTATTTATAATGGCTGGAAACTTGAATGAACAAAGATAACCTTCAATAAATGAAAGGATGCCCAAATGTGGTACATGCAATGTAAAGCTACCCAGTGATGAAAGTGAAAGAGCTATCAAGATATACAAAGCCATGGGGGCCGGCCCGGTGGCGTAGCTGTTAAGTTTGCCTGCTCTGCTACGGCAGGCTGGGGTTAGCAGGTTCGGATACCAGGCATGGACGGACATACTGCTCGTCAAGCCATGTTGTGGCAGCGTCCCATATAAAGTAGAGGAAGTTGGGCATGGATGTAAACCCAGGGCCGATCTTCCTCAGCAAAAAGAGGAGGATTGGCAATGGATGTTAGCTGAGGGCTAATCTTCCACACACACACACACGAATAAAACCAAAGATATACAAAGCCATGGATGAATCTCAAATTCATATTTCTAACGGAAAGAAGCCAGTCTATAAAGGCTGGGTAGAGTATGATCTCATTTCTATGGCATGCTCCAAAGACAAAGCTATCAATCTGGTACACAGTTTACCAGAGTTGTCCAGGGATGGTATGGGTGGAAAGGGATGAACAAGTGAAGAATTCTGTGTGATGCTTTACTGGTGGATGCTTGCCTCTCTGCATTTGACAAAATCCCCAGATTTTTACAGTATAAAGAGTAAATCTTGACTTATACAAATTACAAAAAGTATTTAGGTCTGTGAATCCTTGGATGGAATGCAAATATGACTAAAGAATATAACTATATTGCAAATGTACAAAACGAACTCACTGCAAGTGGTGGGGGAAATGGTATTGACCTCAGTAACTTCAGAAATCATAGGAATCTGTAAGACTGAAAGAAAAGGAATTGAGTAAGCAGAGGACTCTACTTGATAAAGTTCTTTCTCATCGGGTTACTGGTTAACAACAGTGAGACACAACTGGGATTGAGGAAATACTTAAATAGTTGTCAGATGGCAGGACACAGGTTTGCCACTATTGGAGTGGGAAGTTTCAGGTAAGTCATTGGGGAAGAGTAGAATGCTCCACGTGGTAATGCATTAGAGGTGGAAGCAGTGCTTTGAGCTGATGTTTAGCTGAATATAATAATGAAAGTTTCCATATGGAAATATTTATAGTAAACAGTTGTACACAGAGGGTAAGGTCAGTATACCAACATACATTTCAGCATACTGCCACTGGGAGGGCCAGGAAGCAAGGGCACCCCAGGAGCAACCAGCACATGTCGCTCACAACTCTAAAAATTTTGAAAAAGAAACATCTCAGAATTAATGGTGGTGTTAGCTAGAAACTTATTTAGTTAAGAAAATGGTCTGTTCAGCTGAAACACTTCAAAATCAAAGGCATTTCTGTGGAGCAGAGGTAGTTTTGTTCAATTCCCAGCCCCTGTCCGTTCGTGCACTCATCCCTTCACTATGTAACTGAGCCTTCCCCAGATTAGCCACAGTAGCTCCTGGGCCTTAGAGCTTCAGATTCCCATACAGTGGGCAGATTAGCATGTGATCTCTGTGCACCCTTCCGGCTCTTTCTACCTCATTTTCTAGATTCACATAAAGACACAGACACCATTCAGAAACTATCTGTAGCTGTATTTATGTCATGAAAAGCACAACTGGGCCATCCCGAGATGTACAGCCTGGCCTCACTTGCCTTCTGGATTTCAGGGCTCAGTGCGTGGATAAGCATGCTCTTTGTGGAGCATTATCACACCAACCCCAGGCTCATCAGCTTTTCTCACATCCCCATCACAGGCCCCAGGGAGAGGAAGTGGCAGCAGGCCATCAGGTACCAGTGCCTAAATCAGTCAGCAGGTAAATTCTCCTGTTTGAATCTCCACTGGGCTTGGACACCAGGACACAAGTACCCTCAGGCTCCCCTGGGCTCCCTGAGATGTTTCAGGCTCCCCCTCCCTGCCCCCTCCCTCCACACTCCATGCCCTGGGAGCCCTTCTACCCAGGAGATCAGGAGGCTTAGCCCCATCAGCCTGCCTGTGGGACCCCGAGGCCTTGTGTCTTTGTCCTTCTAGCTGGGTGCCTCTCTTTTTTTGCTGGAAATGAACTCTACTTCTACTAGCTGAGTCCCCCATCCCCATTTCTTTGAGAATCCACCCTCATCCCAGGCTGCAGGCCTGATGCCCTCCAAGATGGGGCTCAGTTTTGTTTAACCGGTCCCGTTGCTCACCACGTGCTCTGTGGGCCACCACTTCCTGCACCTCCAGGCTCTATGCTGTCTACTGCCACCCCTCCTGCCCCTATTACTCTGCTCTACCTTCTGCTGGGGAGCCCACCATTTAGCCAGGACTAGTCTGTGGACATTCAGCAATGCCCTGGACTCTGTTCATCTCTGTTCCCAACACTGTAGAGACCCACCTCTGTGGGACAACCTCACATCCTTACAGCCACCCACAGCTCCCCAGGAGTCCTGGTCCAGCTCCTCCTTTCACACCTCACACCATCAGGAAATTTCTTCAGCAGCCTCTGAGGAGAGCAGAGAGAAGCTGCCCCTCCCCCAGTCCATTGGCTCTGATTCTATCCCAGGTCCCCGCATCTCAGCTAGTTCCAGGAGGAGGTGTCTCCTGCTGCAGGCCCTGATCAACAGCCTTAGACGGGTCATTGTCGGAAAATTAAAACCAGGTCACGGGGCTTGTGAGTTTACCAAGATTCTGCAGACATGGTCAAAGAGCTGACAGAGACCTGCAAGCTCTGCCCCAAGGCCATTTCAAAATGTCTGTCCTGAGAGAAGGCCCCAGCTACCCAGCAGTTGTCCCCTGCAACGTAATGCAAAGGCACAGCCACTGTCCACGCGGATGGCAGACAGCACCAGCCACTCACGGCAAGATAACGGGGCTGAGTGATGAAGTCTCAGGTCTGTTTCACTCCATTGGCAAAAAGACCAAGACTAATGAAGAGTTCTGCGGATCAGACTTTGCCCAATTCTCATTTCCACTCTCTATGGTTAGGAGCACACTTGGGGGGTTGCATGTTAAGAAACACTTAGTTTGATGACAAGACAAAACTTTATGTTACTGAAGAAGGGGGTGAAGTTTCCACATCAGGACCATTGAACTGTGTGATGGTATTTTTCTCTGGAAGAAACTATGCCCTCAATCCAACAAGATTCTCATTGCTTCCTCTTTCCCAGGCCTTCTGGTGGGGATATAGAAGGTAATTCATGACCTCAGCCTCTAATCCGGTAGGCAGAACAGGCACACACAGCTCTCTCTCTCTCCTGGCCACTGGGATGAGGAACGGATCAAAACTGACCTGGGCCTTGGTCACAGAGAGGACAACAGATCCCCTCTGTGAAGGGTGGGGTCACCTGGGTCAGCCGTCTGTCTGAGGAGAGAGACACGAGGTGGGCAGGTGTTCCAGGTGGGGACAAGAAGTGCGAAGGTGTGGCAGCAAGAGAGCCCCAGGCATGTTTGAGGAGGACAGGCCATCAGCTGTGTGGTGTGTCGGCTGTAGGGGCTCGACAGGCCATTCCAAGCAGGCCCGAATGCCCAGCTGGGAGACCTGGACATTCCTCTTTGTGCAGACGGCCCAGGACTTACCCAAATCCTTCACGCTCAAGCATAATGTCTCTGGTGGCCAAGGACCTGTTCGAGTCTGACGATTCAGACACTCATGAGCCTGTGCAAGAGCTACGAGGACCCTCCAAGAGGGTGAGGGAAATCCCATCCCCTCATGAGTCCCAGAGCCGTGGAAATGCAGCCATCATTCTTGAGACTTCACCGT
Source organism: Diceros bicornis minor (assembly GCF_020826845.1). NCBI lineage: Eukaryota > Metazoa > Chordata > Mammalia > Perissodactyla > Rhinocerotidae > Diceros > Diceros bicornis. The sequence goes on from NC_080754.1 coordinate 61,624,355, forward strand.
AAACCCAGTCGTGTCACTAGGTGTGTTTGCCAGACTTCTCTCTTTTCACTTAATTTCCACGACTCAGCTATGTCTTTCTGCATTCAGAAACTGACCAAACTGGGACTCAGAGTGTTAGGATCCCCACAGCACCAATTTCCAGCTGTGTGACCATGGTGAAATTACTGTGCCTTTCTGTGCTTCCTTTGCCTTCTTTAAAAAACTGGGATAATACCCACAACACCCCAAATAATTTTCAGTGTAAAATGAGTTAACACATAGAAACACTCTTAATCTAGCCACCCTTGCCTTCCTCCCAGGCCTCATTAGTCCAGGGGCCTGGCACTTCTCTTGCTCTTTGGAGATAAAGTATGGTGTTCCCTATAGCCAATCACATTCCTGGATGGCTGTGCCAAGTCAGGAAGGGCCTGGGCTATGTGGAACCAGGATGGATGCTCAGCCCCCGCCTGCACCGTAAAGGCTTCCCTGGCAGAGGCCAGCCCTGCTGCGTGTCTGAGGGACACTTGCAGCCTTGAGATGGAGGGGGAGCTCAGAACTGCTAAGCAGTTCCTCTGGGTCTTGCTTTTAGAGGGTGTTTCCACGCGAGGATGTTCAAAACACTAGGTGGTAACCCTTGAGTTCCTGATCATGGGGCAGGCTCTCGGGGTGAGCTCAGAGCAGTGTCTGTTTTCCACCCAGATTCTAAGCCTTTGAGGATTTAGATTGGTGAGGCCGTGTCCATGCATGCCCAGAGATCATCAGTTTGGTGACATGCCCTGTATGGACCATCAGGCCCCAGCCAGGGAGGGGTGCCCATGAGATACCTGACAGAGAGGCTGGGGGCCTTGAGGGAATTTCTGCCTTAAAAAGAATTAAAGAAGGAAGTGCAGGAGGCTGGAGAACCTCGTTCACAGGGAGCAGTAAGGTGCATGGAACGAGGCCCAGCGGCAGCGTTGAAAGCTGCATCACAAATCCTTCCCCTGGAGAGATTGAACTAGAAAACTACAAGTTCCAAATATTTGGTCCCAAGAAACCTCAGCAAGAGAAGCAGAAGATGTTTCCTTCTCCTCCAGAGTGTAGAAAGGCAGCCACTCTCCTGGGCACACAGTGGTCTTGGCAAGTGGTATTTTAAAGACAGCGACGTTTCTGTGGCTGGTGCTCTGCCTGGGAATGAACCTCCAACCTGAAGTCTCAGGGGTCTGCTGGGCCATTTCTGCTCCTGGCCCAGCGTCATGACACTGAAATGAACCTGTCCTCTGAGGAGGGGGTCTTGGGGGTCTCCTTCAGTAGCCAGGGAGGGGAGCTGGCCAATCTCCCTCTCCCACATACAATAATCTGATGAATGTACAATCTCTTAATTCAAGGAGGAATCTGAGAGTCTGTACAGCATTTAAATTCACATAGGAAGTAGAAGAACCAAACCACAACTCCCAGGCTATAAATCAAATAGGAATGTAATGTAACAATATTCAAATCTAGCGTTAACTATTTACAATGAAATATCGCCGCTACAAAGAGATAAAGCGGCCTTGGGGAAGAGGTGGCAGGGGGATGGGGCCAGTGCTCCCCGAGTGCCCTGGCTGTGTCCCCGCTGCAGGGGGTGAGGTCGTACTAGCAATGGGCACTCCTTCAGTCCTCGGCTTGATGGTGGTTGGGTCCCCTTGGCCTTGAGAGTTCTCTGGCCAGCTAGGAGCAGGGCTCCAGCAGGCACGACAGCATGTAGCTACAGGACAGAGTGGCACCTGTGACCTACCAGAATCCACAGTCCAGGTGTCCCTCCCAGCATCCGCCCAGCAGCTGGAGCCCAGGTGCCCGGGCTGTCACCACGCCACAAGGTCGGGGCTGAGGAGGGAGCCATGGACACGGGCTGTCTGGACTGGCCAGCAGGGAGAGGCCACCTCCACCCTCCCCATCTCTGGTCCGGCCTCACCTCTCATTCTCACTGAGCCGCTCCATGTCGGAGAACCAGGCCCCAAATCGCTCCTCGGGCTCTAGGTTGTAATCCTCGGCTGCCTCCTGGAGCTGCACGATCTCCATCATTACTTTGTGCTCCTGGGACCAGAGGGAAGGATGGATGCACACAGAGCCTGCTGGGGGATGCTGCAGGGCCCTGAGGCAGTGAGGAGTGGGGCAGTGGACTGGTCCTGGCGCTTTGCTCACGTGGGAACCACCTTCCCTCCAACTCCATCCACGCCCTACCTGTACTCAGAGATGGGGATAAACAGCCCCTCCTCCAGGAAGTTTCCGCTGATGCCATCCCCCCTACCCCCACCCACGAGCTGCATGGCTCTCCCACTTCTCTGTTATCCAACTCTCTCGATACACGATACACGGAGGATGCAGGGGATGGAGCCGAGGAGTGATCTGCCCAGGGGCACCTCTGATTTCCACTCCTCCTCCCTCCCCCACAGGGACTGCCACAGCTGCTCACCTTTTTCTTTTTCTGGTGGTTGACCTCATTCCCCTGGAAGGCAGACAGCCAAAGTCCATCAGAGAGAGCCCCCTAGCCATGACTAGCCCCCTATGCCCACCCCTTCTCATGCTGCACTACTGCCAGGTCCCAGGAGGGGGCCGGGCATGCACAGACAACAGGACTTGGACCTAGGCCAGGCTCTGGGCTCCAGGGAAGGGAGGACATGGGGGCTGAGGTTCAGGGACCCTGTAGCCCAAGCCTCGCTGATGACAGACAGGGAGGCTGAGGCCTCAGGCAGGGAGGGGCCGCTCCATCCTTGATGTGTTACTTGTTTTGGAGGGGCCCAACTTCTCTCGCGTCCCTCAAACAAGTCCTCCTGCAGCTCTGCAGTCAGGCAGCTCTGCTGCGTCATCAGCCTGGGGAACTGGGGTGCGGGTGTCATGTGCAGACTTTGTTCCCTCATCCCTAAGATGTGCATGATGTCCCAGCTCACAGGGGTGGCGGTGAGGCTCTCATGAGAGGAAGTTACCGTGTTCTGACCACTCAGGGCTCAGTAGTGGGGCTCTCTCTTCCTGAGCCCCAATACTGGTCACCCTTGCCCTGCCCCCAGGCTCACCCACCTCCAGATAATCCTCCATCGCAGCGTCCAGCATCACCAGCTCAGTTAGGATGGCACCAAGGAAGGGGACGACAGCCTGTGCCATTGGGGTTGGATGGGATGAGCCCCTGGTCTCAGGTGTCCCCAAGGTCCCTACCCTGAAACCCCTCATCCTCAACCTCCTGGCCCACGCCAAGGTTCCCAAGTGGAGCATCCTCAACCCTTAATAGCCTCCCCTCATTCCCCACCCCTCACACTTCAAGAACATCCGACTCCTCCTCATCACCTCCCAGGGCCTGCTTTTGGCCAATCACAGGGTATTTGATCCTTGTGATCCCTCCACACTCCTAAGTCCATCCTGCACCAGCTCTCCAGGCATTCCTCCTGGTCACTTCTAAGGGAGGATTTCAGGCACTGTGGCAAAGGAGGCAGGGCTGCAGGAGGAAGGCCCCTCCTCTCTGGATTGGAGGCCTCCAGCTGGGAGGGCAGAGCCCCTCTCCTCTGACCCTGGAGCCCTTCCCCCGCAGGCACACTCACCTTCTTCTGCAGCCTCTTCTGGCCTCTCTGGAGGTTCATCAGCAGGGTGGCAAACTTGGAGGGCCGCTTCTGCCAGGATGGAGGACAGGGTCAACCAGGCCATACTCCCTTCACCCCATTTCTCCTCAGCACCACTGGCCTCAGACCCTGGACATCTGAACCAAGTCAGCTGGTACCAATGCTACTCCATCCTCCATTAAGCTCTGATTCTAGAACAATCCCAGCTCCAACAGTCACTCAGTGTGTGACCTTGGGGCTGCGGCCTGTCCTCCTTGAGGCTGTTTCCTCATCTGGAAAGTGTGAGAACTCACCTACCTCACTGGTTCTCCTGAGGACTCGGGGTCGTGTGACCATCATCATGGTTCTTGCCCTCACCTCTCCAGGTGGAGCAGGGCAGAAAGCACCACACATCCCTTTCCCCTCATCCCCGCTCTGTGAGGCCTGCACCACATGATCGTCATCCCTCCATTTCCCAGATGTGGACAGAGGCCAAAGAGGGATAGTGAGTTGCTCAGGGGCCCACAGAGCAGAGACCACTTGCCCAGCACAGCCAGAGATGCTGTTCCTGCTGCACTCCCCTAACCCCCAGCCCTACCGCTGACCAGAGTCCCGTCCTCTGGGCTCTCAAGTTGTGCCCTGACCCCCATCTGGGCCGAGCCAGGGATGGGGAAGGACAGGGCGTCTCGGGAACCTGGTTGAGTGGCTCCTGCTGCCCCAGCCCACGGGAGTCTCTGCCCTGCAGACTGGAACTGAGGCCAAGCCAAAGCCTTCAGGTCCCCAAGGAACCCCTCAGGATGGTGCCCTGCTCTGCAGTATTTCTTCTTCCACACAGTAATGGGAACCCCCGAGGTGCCACCACTGATTGATGGTGTAGAGCGTAACAGGATGCTTTTCTTCCTCTTTTACGTGAAACATTTGAGGTCTATTCATGAAGGATCCAAGAAGAATCCATCAGTTCCCCAGACACTTCTCATAAGCCACCTGGGCACGATTTAGTTCTGACTAGGCACCAGGTGAGATTCCTGACTGTGACAGACAAGCAGTGAGAGCTCTAGGGGCCCAGTGGGGAGTCACAGAGGCACACACATCCGTCTCTGCCCCAGCCATTTGGACCCAAGGCTGGGCAGCCTTTGCACACCTGGCCCAAGGGAAACCCCCTTCAGTGCACTTCCCTGTGGATGGCAGGGTGCCCTCCACTTGGAGGCATGGTGAAGACAGAGGAGCAGCAGGGGCCTGGCTTCCTGAGGACAGACTGCACTGGCTTAGGGAAGAAAGGTACCCCACCCACCCCATCCACCCCACAGCCTGGAAGAAGCTAAGTGCCAGCAGCGTGGACCAGCACGGAAAGCAGCACCTGCTAAACTGGCCAGCTCAGCATCCCCTCCTGGAAATCCCAGCCACCACCACTTCATGCCATGACCAGGGCCTCCCACCCTTCATACCCCTCCCCCACCTGCCCATGCAACAAACAGATCCCAACTTCCTGTTCATCCAGGAGAGATCAGAACTTTCAAAGATACTTTGAGAAACTAAAACACCACATCCTGCCCAGTCCCCCTTCCCCCCTCACCCCTCCTCTCTTTCCAGACCTCCAGCCTCCACTCTACCTTGATGAGCAGTTCCCAGCCCACTGCGTTGTCTTCATTACAGAGCTTTTTAAATTTTCGGCAGCTCTTCCTGAGGGGAGGGGAAAGAAGGAAGGGGAAGTTGGGGAATAATGTGGGGGCTGGGGAGTATGAGTGCAGATTCCTTCTATATGAGCACCTCAAAGCTCCAAACTGCCCGGATGAGGGTTGTCACTGGGTTCCTCTGAGCACTAAGGTCTCCATGGACCGCGGAGGGGGCTCTCATGTTGGTCACCTGGGGTCTCCATTCGCATGTCTCCTGAGAAGCTCTGTGTCGACCAGTTTGTTTTCAGTTGGGCATAGAGCTCTGGGCTATATTGGGAAGACTTGAAAATCTCCAGTGTGGCTCAAGCCACTCTCTGCCATTAAGGAAACTGAGTCCTGAAGCAGAACTGCTGGCCTAAGGTCCCGGGGAGGATCAGAGACCCTGCCCACCAGCCCAGTCCGGTCCCCAGGTTTGCTGCCTCCCAGGAGGCCCCAGCTGACTAGGGGCCATGGCAGCCATGTGGGAGATGCCTCCTCCCCCGGTCCTCCTGTGGAGAGACGCACCCACCTGGAGACTTTACCCCATGTCTTCTTGAGACGGTGTGTGGACACGCTCTGCAGGGCGGAGAGGACGGCATGCAGGGAGGAGAAGTTCCTCAAGGCCTGGCACTCCTGAGGAAGGGGAGAGAATGAGCTGTGAGCGGGAGCAGGAGTCCGATTGGCTCTAGCTGCAGTCCCCCTCCATTCCAGTCTCCCCTCCCGGGTGGGACAGACGCCCAGGGAGCCAGGCAGGGCACAGTCAGCCCCAAAGACTCACACTTCCAGGGAGGAGGATTGTAGCTCAACCCAAGGAAGGAACCAGGTGGGAAGTGAGCACCCCACCACTGGGACATGTGAGTCAGGGTCAGCGGGCCCCTGGCAGAAAGGGCCTAGGGATCGTGCAGGGGCTTAGCCCACAGACTTCAATCCTGAGAGCTGATAAAGGAAAAGAGGCAGTTCCGAAGGCTCTGGAGAGGGCCTCCCACAGCGTACCCTGGCCACCTGAATCCAGTGCTCCACCACACTGGCTCTGTCCCGGGCCGACATGCTTGGGTCCCCGAGGCAGGAGGTGACAACACAGTTGGCCACACTGTTGAACTGCATGACTGTGGCACGGACGGTGGGCGCCAGGTGCTCATTGCCAGGCTTGTTCCTCTTGCTCCAGGTGGAGCCCAGGCACTGAGAGGGTACCACGTTCTTGAACAGTTCCTGGGGAGCAGGGGAATGTCACTCGCCTGTGCCACAGCCTAGCTTTGTGTCCCTGGCAGGGGTCACCAGTCAGAGCTGGAGCTCAGGAAGCTGGGGCTGTGTTCTGAGCCCTGTGGGAGCCCTGGGTTTCATCCTCCATTCACTGAGGCATCCCAACACAGGATGACCCAGGACCCAATACTGGGGGCGAAGACCGGGGAGCACTGCACCCAGCCCAGCCCCACTAACTGCAGGCTCCAGAGGGCTGCTCAACTTGGCTCATCCCAAGGGGGCATCGTCCACCCATCCTGATCGTCCTCTGGTCCCACTCTCCACTCAGATGCGCCTGCATGTGGGGCCACTGCAGACACGAGTTTTGTTCGTGTGTCTCTCTTTTAGTGAAGTTCACATCTGGTGCCTAGTAAGTGATGAGGCTGTGGAGCCTCCTGGGGAGATGCGTGGGTTGCCCCTGGACCTGGCTGCACTCAGTGAGTTCTCCTCCCCCCCGTCTTGGGCCAGGCCCCACCAGCTTTCTCTCTGTCCTACCGCATTTACTCTGCACAGCTACTCTGTGCAGCAGGTCCTGGTACTTCCTGTCTCTATGGTTTGAAGGTGCACAGAGAAGGCTTGGGAATTGCCCAGACCACATGGCTGGGAAGTGGGGCAGCTGGGATTTGGACCCGGATCATAGGAACCCAAAAGGGAAAAGCAGGTGTGGGGCAGCTGATGGCAGAGGGACGGCCTGCCCCTCCCCACCCTCAGAGCCACATGCTCACTGCGTCCATGACAATCAACTGTTCTGCCACGGCCCTTGGAGAGAAGGCAATGACGCTAGGCGTCTCCTCATGTGGCTGCTTCTTACTGGCCGCACGCCAGGGACAGGAAGGCTCTGGAGCTGGAGGTGACTCTGCCTCTGTGATCAGAGTTGGAAATGGAAATCCCAGCAGACCTGCTGGCCCCGTTGGCTCCAGTTCAGGACCTGGCACTTGAGCTGGAGCTGATGACGGCACCCGCTCCGCTTCTGGAGCAGCTGGTGGATGTGCTGCTGGCTCCAGTGCGGCAAGTGATGGCAGAAATAGAACTGGAGCCACGTCTGCTCCAGATGTGGCCCTTGCTCTGGCTGTGCAGCTGGCAGAAGCGAGGAAGCTGGTGCTGGAGCAGAAGGAAGACAAAGGGTCACCTACAAAACTGACTTCCCATGTGCCCTTCCCCAAAGAGGAAGGATCCCACGGCCTTTAAAGGAATACCCAGTCATGAGCCACCCCCTGGGGTAGTCTTCCCAACCTGCAGCCCCCCTTACCCGCTGACTCGGCCTCAGTGGCCTGGAAAAGCTCCAACTGGATGAGGAAAGGGGTGGCATGGTGCTTCTGGCCCAAGCCAGGCAGGATGTCCTGCATACATGCCAACTTTAGGTTGAAACCGGAACGGTGCAGGTGCTGCCAGATATCCTGGGCAGACGGCTCAGGCCAGGTGTCCAAGATGGGAGAGAGGGCGCTGGGGAGAGTCCCGTGTGGGGCAGAGTCAGAGGCCTGGCCTTGCATTCCACACTGTGTTCCCAGAGCACCTTCTCTGTGTCTGGGCCCAGAGGATGGCCCAGCCCACTCTAGCCCCTCTGTGGCTGTCCTTGCAGTGGAAGGCCTGCTCATCAAACAGGTCTAACAGAGAGCCTGTGTAAGGCTGCTCTTCCAACTGACACTCTTCTCCTGAAGGGCCTGGGGATAGCCTACCCCATCCTCTATGCACTTGAGCATCAGGACTGAGGTTTGAGCAGACTTGTGAGCAGGCTGCTCACCACACCTACTATTCTGGGCCCCGATGGTGGTGGTTAGGAGATGGGCATGTGGAGAGGGCAGGCAGAGGGAGAGGGAACCGTGGAAGCAATGGTCTCTCAGTGGCCAACTCAGCCCAGCCTCTCCTCTGCTTCCCAGGGGTGCTGGGACCCCATCCACAGTTCTCTCTGACTCATTTCCTCCCGCAGGGGAAGCCCCCAGACCTCAGCCCTCCCACAGAAATCCAAACATCTGTGAGATCCAGCCTTCTGCCAGTCGCTCACCACGCACAGTCTCCATAGTCCCCCAACCCCTTCTGTGGAGACGGGAGGCCCTCCTTCTGGACCAAAAGACCACTCATGATTTTAACTGATCCTGAAGTCCATCATTGTGGTCAGACTATGAGAGGATGCATCCATATCTAGAGGCAGCCAGGGGGTGTCACATCTAATGGACTGTGGACATGACTACTTATGACATCTAGAAGCGACTGTGAGGCTCTCAGACTAGAAGTGAGCCCCAGGGATTGTGTCTGCTTCATTCATTGGATTATCTCAGTGTCTAGAAAAGTGCCTGCCGTAGTAGGTGCTTAATACACATAGTTGACTGAATGAACCCAAACCAGATCCTTCCCAGGTATGTGAGTGGGCCTGGGCTCCTCTGCTGCCCCCAGAGATCACGAATCTGGACTCGCCAAGGACAAGAACCAGGATCTGCTAGAGTTAATCTCAACATTCTCTGCCAAACAGGGAAACAGTTCTCTTTCCAGGTGTTTTCCAAACTCAGTACGGCCACAGGCCAGTGAGGGATAAGGCAGAGAGCTTCTTCATTGGGGACAGGGAAACAATAAATGTGAGGACACAGCATGACCAGCAGCCCTTTCTCTAGAGCCAGACAGCAGGTAAGCACCTGGCATGGCTTCTGCCATGATTTCCTACATTCCCAGGACACACAGCTAGTAGGCGGGAGACTCACCACTGTGCTGTGGAGGGGGTGGGCACTCACCGATGGAACAGCTAGCCCAGGACATGTGGGCTGGCGGTGAAGGCCTGGTACACGCACGAGAAGGTGGTGACAGAGATGTTTCTACCCTGGAAGGATGGTAGCAGGGAGTCTGCCACCTTCTCCACCGTGCCGGCCTTGAGGGTCAGAATCGTGCGGGCATCATCCACGGACAGGGTGGATTCCTTTTAATACCACAGGGACAAAGAGGGACATATAGTCAGTGGTGTCACCATGAACCACCAGGAGGATCAGGGTCTGGAGCTCAGACCTGAAACTCCCCGCACCTCAGGAACCTGTGCGAGAGGGACATGAGTGTCCGCCTTGAGAAAGGATTTGGGTTTCAAGCACATTTGAGTTTTAGGGGAATAATAAACACGTGGCACCTTGAAGGCCTTCTGTCACCTGAGGAACACTAGCACTTCCCTGGATTCAGAGCCTGTATTAAGAGCATTGTCCCAGTGAGTCATCAATAAACACCCCACTGTAGATATGGGAAAACAGAAGGTTGGGATTTCACATAGCTGCTCAAGACCATGCAGGTCAGAACTGAGAGCCACCCGAGGCTTGTGCTGCATGACCCTCCCTTTAAGCTCCTGAGGCTTGGTCCGCTCCTGACGTGGAGGAGCAGGGTGAGGGGACACCACACTCCTTGGAGGACCCTGCAGAGTCACCAGACTCAAGTCTGGATTCTGGGCCCGCCCTGACCATCTCTGGTCCTGGGATGGAGACCCATCTCTGCGTGTTCTCACCCCAGACCAGCACTGGATGCTGTGTTGGCCTGATGCACCTGCCCCGTGTCCACACATATGGAGTAATTAAACCTGTCAACCAGCTCCTCAACGATGTCCTGGGAGGAATTCTGCAAAGTCAGAGCCCGGGACCAGGCCAGGAGGCTTTAGGGACCTTCTACCCGATCTGTGGTTCTATGTTATGGTAGGCCTAGCAAACTAACACAGTCTATTAGGACACACTTAAGCTGTTCCCTGCAGCACTGCTGAAATGGCAACAGAATTGAGTCATGTCAAGGTCCAACAGCATTGAAAGGATGAATTGCTGTGGTAAATGCCTTCCTTTAGGGAACATTATGTAGTCACCTAAGGCCACAGCTCCTGACCTGACAGGCCCACAGTGAGGTATGTTCTGTGAGACCACAAGATGTAGAGAAACGTACAGAATCACGTAATCTCACCGTATCCCCGTTGTGTTTAAATCACCCCAGCAAGTGTGATGGTTTGTGAGGCTTGGAGAAGGTCTGCAAGGATAGTGTTGCTGACAGACAACAGGATCCAGCCGGGAAGTGAAAACAACCAAAACAGGGCGAACTGCTAAGGTATCCGTGACTTCGTGAAAAGTGAAAACAACATTAAATATCTTCTCAACCAATCCAACAAATATGTGAAGAGTGTCTTTCTACCCTACCACATAGCGGGTTGGGGAAGTGGAGGTCCAGATTCCTTAGGGAGTGGGCCTCTGGGACGCCCAGTTGGGAAAGCCATGGGAGGTCCCGGGGGAGTCCTCAGATTTGTGCCAGCGTTGTTGGCTCGCCCTGATCATCTTGGGGTCCTGGGTGTGGAGACCCACTGCTCATGCTCTCACCTCAGACCAGCCCTGGATGGTGGTGGGCTGTTGCACCTGCCCCTTTTCCAGGGGTCTTGAGTTGTTGATACCATCGGATAACTCCTCAAAGATCTCCTGGGGAGAGTTCTGGAAAGATAGTGCCCGGTAGTTGGGCCAGGAGGCATCAGGGGCCTGCCTGGACATTGCCACCGGGGGACACCCCCATGAGAAATTCGGTTCCCTACTTCAGCCACAGAGGGGCATCTGCAAAGACATCCAGCCAGGGAGGGAAGCAGATCAAACCTCTAGGTCTCGGGATTAACACAGGGCGGAGGAGCTTGCTCCCCAGCACTCGCCTTCACAGCCTGCCAGCCATAACCTGGGGTATGAATACAACAGACTGGCCAGGCTCACAACACATAACAACCTGCTCCTGCTCTGGAAGGACTCATTACTCACCCCCTGCCTCCCCCAACCCAAAACACACACACACACACACACACACACACACACACACACACACACAAATAAGGGGCAAGGGGTGTGGGGCTGCTCAGGTGGGATCACAGTTGTGGCTTGCCCTGCACTGGGCTGTACTGGGCTGCCCCATGTTACCTCTGGGCCCCTCCTGCCAAATGGCCAGCAGTATTGGTGATGAAGCTTGAGCCAACCTCGACAGGAGCACAAAAGTCTCTGTCTCTGGGCTTTCCTGAGCCTAGAGCTTCTGAAGCCTGGGAGACAGCAGCAGAACACCCTGGGGTCTGAAGTGTCTCCAGCCAAATGAGCTGGATAGGCGGCTGTCTCTAGAATGTTGGTGCATGGTTACCAGAGTTCTAAATCTGTTGGGGTCTATCACCAAGGAAGTGAGGTCACTACTTCAAGATTCCATGACCTGGGCTGCTTCCTGCAATCAGACCTACCCAAAGTCCCCCATGTCATCTCCTCAGCTGTACACATGGAGCTAACACAGCCCTGCCCACAGGTACCCGAAAATGTACCGAGGGTCCTGGCTTTGAGGAGGCAGAGTTGAATTTAGACCTCCTTTATCTGACAAGTTCACTGTCCAGGAAAGCTCATTGTGCCTCTCAGGTCCTCCCCAGTCTCCAGACCTGCACTATGGGGATCAGGCTAGAATCTGCTTCCTAGGGACATCATCAGGTATATAGGAGATCACATCTATACCACCTGTGAGCTGGTGTCGAGTGTATCTAAGGCAAAACTCAGAAATGGAAGAATGACTAGAAGGGAAGTAGCAGGAATACCACTCAAAACAGGCCTGGGTTCCAGCAATCTGATATTGGAACAGGCACTTCAGTCCCTCTTGGCCTCATTTTAATGTCAGCACAACAAGAGGGTCGATGAATGAAACTCAGATACTGTCGTCCTCTGGATTAAAGCTCAATTGTTTCCTGTTCTACGTAGAATGAAACTCAAGTGCCTCATCCCGAACCACGGGATGGGCAGCCTTCACACTGGTTCCCAGTGATCCCCACCCGTGGGACACACACCCCTTAAGGATTCCTGAGTGACCACTGAGTGCTCACTGACTGGCTCTCTCCAATAGAACACAGCCCGTGTGATGGGATGCCATGTTTAATTCTTCAACAGAAAAAGTCTCTCACTTCCTTCTTCCTCTCTCTCTTGAGTTCCATCTCTCTCTCTCTCTCTCTCTCTCTCCCCTATCCCTGTGCTGGAGAATGAAATACAGATGTATTGAGCTGTCATATATAGAGGCCCACATAGGAGAGAACCCAGGCAGTTCCCAGGCCAACAGACAGAAAGAACTCATGCTCTGAGTCTCAACTGCATCCTGAACCCTTTGCATGAGCTTGGGAGCAAATTCTCCGCCAGTCCAACATCAGTGGAGGCTGCAGCCCCAGCCTGGAGACACCTGTGTGGAGGAACCAAGCTAATCTGTGTCTGGATTCCTCATCCACAAAAGTTGTGAGAGGGGAAATATTTGTGGTTTTCAGATGCGAGGGATTGGAACAAGGGTTTCAGGCCCCAGGATCTGGCCCTGCCCTCCTGCCTCCCCTCCTCTCTCCCGGCTGCCTCCAGCCGCACTGGCCACCTTTCTGACATCCTCTGGCCAAACCCCTCTTGCCCTTGCTTGTCAGCAGCAGTGGTGCCTCCTCCCTGACACACTGCTCCCAGACTTGTGCAGGGCTGGCTCCGTCTTGTTATTCTGTCCCAGCAGATGTCACCCCAGCGAGGCCTTTCAGAACCTCCCACCACCGACCCCCAGCCCGCCCTCACAGCCCCCTGCTTTGTTTCCCTCCAGCACCGGCTCTTTCCTTTCTCACGGCTTTGCTTTCACTCTTTTGTCCTCGTCCCTCCAGACTGGGAGATCCTGGCAGGCAGGGACCACTCAGTCATTGTCAGCCCTGCATGGAGGCCCACCCGGGCACCCGGCACAGGGTGAGTGTCAGTGCACAGTCGCTGAATGAATGGGAAAAGTGTGTCCCCTCCTCCTGCCTTTGACCAGCTCAGACTGTGGAGGTGAACGCTGGTAATAGGAGGTGCAAGTTGTTCTGAGGCAGGGGACAGCCAGAAAGACCTCTGCACGACTCTTCACTGCTCCAGGAGCTGAGGCAGAGCTGAGTGGCAGTGTGTAAATTTAAGGTGTACAGCACTGTGACTTGTACATACACTGTGTAATGACACCAAAGTTCAGTGTATATCCATCACCAAGAAGAAAAAACTTTTATCTTGTGATGAAAGTTTCAGGTTCTTCACTCTTAGCACCTTTCAAATAAAGCACACAGCAGTGTTAACTTACACAGTGCTGTATGTCAATAGATCTCAATAAAACTGAAAAACAAAACACAAAATCCTCAGTGGGCACCACTGACACGGGAAGCTGCCTGCCCCCTGGTAGCCAACACCAGCACTGCAGCCCATGCAGGAACTCCAAGACCCAAGAAGAAACCTTTCCTTGGGTGTCCTCAAGGCAGAGGCTCTCCACTGTCCCGGGGGATAGGAGCAGGACCTGCAGGCTTCCGGGGCATGGGAGGAACCTCAGGAGACCACCTTCCTCCCCTTTATCTGTCCCCCACTCCAGGGTCTCCTCTTTACTCATGACGCCTCCTAACCTGAGCCAGGACAATGATTCCCCCCTACTTCCAAATGAGGACCCTCAGGGTCCAACAAGGACTGGTCTTGTCCCTGGACTCGGCACTCAGTGTGCAGTGCTCTGGCATGTCCTTCTCTATCCCAAGTTCTCATCCAACCAAGCCGCCAAGCCTCTGTCTGTTCTGAAGGCTCTCCAGGGGGTGGGAAAGGGTTTTCTCAGGCTCTCAGAGCACAGTGAGTCATCCATGGAGAACCAGTGCAGCAGACACTTTCTGAGCACGTGGGGCGCATGGAGTCTCCCACAGGACGCACTCCACTCTACACAGGAGGACACCGAGGCCTTCTCTCCTGCACCCAGTGTCTACACGAGGGGAGGATGGGCTCACCAGAGTTCCAGGTGCCCACAGACGCGGACTGCAGCACCCCAGTCCCGTGCTCTCCAGGCCTGGCCAGGGACGTCCCCGGAGCAGGTAGAAACCTAGGAACCTTAGGGATTCTTCTGTCCACCTCTGGGCGCCTGGGCGTGTCGCTAGGAGAATGGATGCTACTGCCCCATGGCAGAGGTGCCTCCAACCTTTCCCCTCTGCCCCTTGTCACTTCTCTGGTGTCTACTATTTCTTGACTGCACCTCCATGGTCCCCACAGGAGAAGTCAGTGTGAGCGTGCCTGTGCACATGAGAGGATGGGAAGAGGAAAATGACCCCATATGGAGAGGGGTGGGCAGGGTTCCCCTTGGATCTTCAGGTTTCTCATTTCTAAAAGAAAACCTGAAGGGAAGGGGTTGAGCCTTGGCCAAGGAAGCTGGAGCCCTCCCTAATCTTCTGGATTCTGACCCCCTCCTGTCTGGGTCAGTACCTGCCTCTTTCTGGGCCTCAGATTCCCAGTTATACCAAGAGGCGTTGAATGCAGAACTTGATAAGCTTACGCACAGGAAGACGTTGTCAGGCTCCATCAACACTGCATGGGGTGTTGGAGTTGGCCAGCTCGGGTGGGCACATGTGCACAGGCCCCCTAACATGGGCAGATGCTGCGGACATGGAGCAGGAGTGGCCAGGTCTCCTGGGGGGCTCAGCACTCACATGTCGCCACATATAGGCCCTGGGACAGGGAGTGCACCTGAGCCCTGCCTTGCCTCTGCAATGTCCACTGCACCGGCTGTTCTGTTCATGAGGTGAGTTCTTTGTGGTCCCCACCCTGCATCTTTTGAGCACCCCACATCCTCCTGAGACCTGCAATCCCACCCAGTGCAGTCAGGCAGGTCCTCAGGGTGCTGGTCCTGGTGGGCTGAAGAGCCTGGGGAGGAGGGAACCCCTTTTCTATTTCTCCCCCAGCTTTGTCACATTTTGAATTTGACAATTTTGTCATAGTATGACTGAGCTTGAGCATATTTTCATATATTTAAGGCTATTTGTATGTCTTTTACTATGAAGTGTGGGTTCATGTCTTTGCCAATTTTTCTACTGTGTCTGTTCTTCTTCTTATCAATTTCTAGGTATCTTTTATATATTGGGGATACGAGCCCCTTTGTGACATGAATTGCAAATATTTCTTCCCAATTTATTATTTATTCCTTTTCTATTGTGATGTTTTGGTTTGGTTCAGTGTTTGTTTTTTTTTTTTTTTTTTGATCTTTTTGTTTGTTTCTTTTGCTATGTGTTAAGATGTCGCTTCTCCCCTAATTGATCTCCAGATTCATACAATCACAATAAAGAATCTCAGCAGATATCTTGTGGACACTGACTATCCAATTTCAAAATTTCCATAGAAATACGAGTGGCCACATATAGTCAAGACAATCTTGAAAGAGAACAGACTTGGAGGGCTTCCACTACCAGATATGAAGCCTTAGTATAATGCTACAGTCGTCAGGGCAGTGTGCTGTCTGAGTGCAAGGACAGCCCCAAGGAGACGTAGAAACACTAGAGTCCACCTGAGACTCACACATGTGGACATTTGTATGTGACAGAAGAGGCAGGCCGAGCAGAGGGGAGAAGAGTCTCTCCTCAGTAAATGGCCCACGGGCACTGCTTATCCATATGGGAAGGAAATTCATCTTGACTCCTACCTCACACCACAAACAAAAGTCAGTTCCAGGTGGATTTTACATCCAAATGTGGACATTTACAACAATGACATTTGTAGTAGATAACACCGGAGAATATTTTTATGACCTTAGGGCAGGCAGATTTCTTAGATAGGTCACGGGGTATACTAAACATAAAGACAAAAACGAAAAAATTGTACCTTCTTACAATTTAGAACTTCTCCTCATCAAAAGACACCTTCAAGAGAATAAGAAGGCAAGAGAAGAATGGGGATAAACACTTGCCATATTTTATTTGGAAAAAGCCTCATAAAGGATATATAACTACCATAAATTACTAAGAGAAAAAATACACAACCTACCAGAAAAAATGGGCAAAAGATTTTACTAAACGTTTCACAAAAAGGATAACCAAATGGCCAACAAGTATTTGAAAAGGTGCACAATATGGTTACTTGTCAGAAAAATGCAAATTAAAACCACAATGTGATACCAATACACAATGATTAAAATAAAAACCACTACCACCACCAAGAGAGTAGCTGGGCTTTCATACACTGCTGTGGGTGTCAACTGTCACAACCACTTTCAAAAACTCTCTGTTAGGATCTCCTAAAGATGGTCTTACACATACTCTATGACCCTAAAATTCCTCTTAGGTAAATACCCAATAGAAATGCCTACATATGTTCACTATGCAAAAGAATGTTCAGAACAGCATTATTTGGTGATTCTCTAAACTTGAAACAATGCAAACATGCATCAAGGATAGAAAGGATAATCAAAATAGGGTACAGTTTTTACAATGGTATGCCATACAGAAATAAAAATGAACTACAGCCACATTCACAAATATGTTTGAAATTCACAAACATAATGAAAGAAGCCTGACATAAAAGAGTATATTCTGTATGAATCCATTTAACTAAAGTTCAAAAACAATCAATACTAATAAAGTGAGAATATTTGTTACTCGTGGGGAAGAGAGAGCAGTGACTTGGGATGGGTACAGGAGAGGGCTCCTGGAGATCTAGTAATGTTCTATTTCTTATAGATACTGGTTACCAGGGGTGTCCCCTTTGGATAATTCACCAAGCTATACACTTATGATTTCCATACTTTTAAGTATGTATGCTATGGTTTAAGACACAAATCCAATCAGTTAGATCCAGAACTCTTTTTTTCTGGTTGGTCTCATGGCCAGATAGCACAGTGTTCGATTCAAGGCTCTGGAATTACATGGTCTAGATTCACGTCCTGGATCTCAGCACTTCCTATCTAAGAGATCTTGGCCAAGTTACTAACTGTCTGAGCTCATGTCTTCATCTGTAAAAATGGGCTAATTGTGCTACCTCTAACATAGTTATTGATTATTGTTTTTAATAATTCTCTTCAATAAATATTTGCCTTTGGGGTGGTCCTTGTTGTTTTCTTTATGGGCCATGGAGAAGATGGACGATGGCCTGTGGAAGAGGAAGGGAAATGATTAGGTTTGAGTTAGGAGACATTTTGAAGGTGAAGAGTGGAGGGAAAGATACGATTTTGAGGTGAAGGAAAAAGAGACCAAAGGCTTGGCTTCACCCCTTCCATTCCCTGCCTCTGGCCTCCTGCCCATCTCTAAACACAGAAGGTCAACTAACCAGGTGACCTCTAGCTGGTTAGTCTTTCCAGCTGTGACATTGTAGAGTCAGCAGGGCAATGCAAATGTCAGCCAAAAGCCAAAGACAAATGTCCATGTTTGATCCAAACTCAGACACAAAGGCCTCAAAACTTGGGAGTTAAGAGAGGTCAATTCTGAGTGGTGGGATTATGGGTATTTTTATTTTGTCTATTGAATATTTTTCTATTTTCTAATTTTCTGTCATAAGTGTGCTCCTTAATCAGAACAAAACACCATATGTGATATATCCAGGCCTATATATTTATACCCATGTATTTTAAAAAATAATCACCTGCCAAGTCATAGATACCAGGCAGTAGGACCCAGAGACCATCTGGGCAGGAAATCACTGTTTCTGATGCATGAGGACCAAGCCAGCAGGCCACCCTGGGTCAGGACAGAGATATCACCGACTGCTCATCATTCCTGGACATTTCCTATTTTTTATTGTTTTTCACCCCTTCCCTCAACTACCTACTTCAGCTTTTCCATCTAAAATTAGTCCAATTGTCTATTACAATATTTCACCTTGTTCATAAAACTCAGAACCAAAGAAGGAGAATAAAAGGGTTTTGTAAACACTGCTGCGTTATTTCTGAAACTAGTCTGGATAGAATTATCACTCGTTTCAGGAAGTTGGCATAGGCAGCATTAATTAGCCATCAGAACAGGGATCCCCGACAAGGGGAGGGATTCCCTGAGGAGTTGGGTACCCCATATATGTAGAAAACCCTCAGCCAGGTTCAGTGTCAACCACAAGCTCTAACCGTGCAGAACTCTGGCTGAGTGTGTGGGAAAAGAGCCAAACTCTGGGAGAGTCAGACCAGGACATTCCTAGTATTCTTGCATTTACCCAGGGAGCACTCATTGGGTCTGAATTGTGTGCAAGACACTGTGCTAAGGACAATCAAATTTGAATCAAAATTGCTAAGTCATACCTGCCCTTCAGAAAACGCATTCTAGTTGGATGCTCTGAACTCCTCTATTGGATGGCAACCAACATATAAGCGTGTTCAGAGAGAGAAGAGGTGACAGTGGGTGAGGAAGTTGAGCTGAGAGGCCAGGCTGTGTGGATGGGATACTCACCACTGGCAGGGGATGGAAGATGGCTGGCTTTGCCCATGTGGAGACAGAA
Organism: Diceros bicornis minor; assembly: GCF_020826845.1. Taxonomy (NCBI): domain Eukaryota; kingdom Metazoa; phylum Chordata; class Mammalia; order Perissodactyla; family Rhinocerotidae; genus Diceros; species Diceros bicornis. The sequence continues at coordinate 61,642,961 of NC_080754.1, forward strand.
GGATCCCCGCAGAGGAGCAGGATGAGGTAGGGCAGGTGGGCAGGGGGCATATGTAGGAAGAGTGAGGAGTTTGCTGCAGCGGGGAGAGTCAAGGTGGGAACCAGAGTGTGGGGCCTGTGTGGTCGAGGGACTGTGTGTTGGATTTGTTAGGGGCTGCAGAGTTGAAGGGGGAGAGTGGGTAGGTCAGAGCTGTCTTTTAGGAGGGTTCTGTGGCAGTGATGGGTTGGATGAATGGAAATCAAATTGTCATATAAATTATGCTTTCCATTATAATTCTATTCCCGCCTTGAGCCCTGAATTCTGAGCCCTCAACCTCCTTTTAAACTGAGAAAGAGGTGGTCTCTTTTAGTAACACTTTCAGCTTCCAACTCCTTAATGCCCTGACATAGATACCAGCTCTGCATAGGTTAGGGAAGGTGTTCAAAGTCAGGGCAGCTCAGAACTTGAAGTCATCCTCTCCCTTTGCTTCTTGTTGGTTGCCTGGTGTTTTGTATTCCTCTTCATACCTGTTCAAAGATTTCATGAATAAGAAGTGTTTGCTGAGAGTGGAGCTGCAGGCTTGAATTATTTCAGTATGATCACTGGGTACTTCATCACTTCCTTTGTCAGAAGAATGTGAAAACATTCTCACCTGTGAGGTAGGTAGGTAAGACCACTGTCTAAGGGAGGCTTGGCTGAGTGTGGGAGACCCCAGCCAAGAGCCACACCCTGATCCCACTGAAGGGGGTTGGAACCTGGCACTTGGCTCTACCCAGAGCTGCTGATGGGGTTTCCTCTTACAATAACAGTCCTTGGTTTGTTTTACAATTTTTTTGATTGTATATATACTTTGTATATATAAAAGAATATATACTTTTTGTAGAACATTTGGAAAACACTCACGAGAGAGGTTTCTACTTGTTGTGATATGAGTTTCCATTTCCTGTACTCTGTCTTAATCTTATCCTTGATCTTTACCTACATTATCCCATCAAACCCCTCAATGACCCAAGGCCCAGATATTTCCATCTTTTCCAGGTAATGAGACTAAGGCTCAGGGGGTTACTCATTTGCTTCAAGTTATACTTCTGAATCTAAGTACTGCAATCAATTGGTAATGCAATTCCATTTCTGTGGATGGTCCTTAGAGAATTAGTTGTACAAAGGCACAAAGATATCAGGAAGCTCAGAGAGAACTGTTTTTAATTTGAGAAATTGGAATGAATTTTAAAAAACTAATCAATTGGAGGATGGTTAAATCATTATGAAGCATCCATATGAATGAATTCTAAATGGCCACTTGGAAATATATCTGCAGTTGTAGAACAATTTGCATAGTATTTTCCAACTTTTATGTAAAAAGCACTATATATGTGTATATATCCATATATATAAATGTATATATCCATAAAAAGGAAGAGTTGGGCAGGAATACGGGAAAATCTCTATGTGTTTGTATTGGTTGACTTTTCTTTTCTTTAACAAAGGACATGTATGTTTTAAATTTTAAAAAGGTTGGTAAAGAACCCATGTTCTTGACCTTTAGACTAAAAGGCCTTAAACCTCCCTGCATAAACTTTTCAGATCAAAGGTCTCCCTGGAAGCTTCTGAGTTGGCTGAGAGCAGAGTAGCAAACGACCACAACATTTTCCAAAGACAGAGGCAAGATTTTCATCTTGAGCTTGCCAGGCACACTGCTGGGCTCCTAAGCAGGCTGACTCTGACCTTAAATATGGATTCCAGGCCATCCCCTTCTGTCTTTTGGGATCTAGTCTGCCTACGTGGATTTCAAGTTCTAGAGAAAATCTTTGGCCTTTTCCAGGTGACACTTTGGTGTTTCCTCATGGCTTTGCTGCCTCGGTTGGTCCAACAGCTTAATGAGGTGATCTCCTGGGCCTTGTGAATTAACACATGTTGAGTCACTGTGAATCTGTGAGTAAAATCATCCTCACACTCATTATGTTCAATGAGTACCTCCCCGGTGTGAGATTTCTGCTGATGCAAGGAGATAAGAGGCATTTAAAGGATTGCCCACACACATTCATTCATTCTTTTCTCTACTTATGAATTCTAGGCTAATCAGTCATCTATAGTTCCCAGTTAAAACCTTCCCCATATAAGTTATGTACACATGGTGTGTTACTCTCTTGCACGCACAGAGATTTCTTCTTTGTAGCATCTCGACTGTACAGTTGATTTATTTTGTAGACTTCATTGTGTTCCAAAGACTAGGTATACAAGCCATGTTTATGCCATTGTACTTTTATAAGAACTCAGGTTATAGCTCTGAGCTATGGTTAGTTTCTTGCCTAAATTCAAACTATGCAAAACTTTCTGCTGGAACAGCACTTACTCCCAACTCTAATTATAGTCATGTTATTGTGCCATATCAGTAGTCATCCCATTCCCAGATCTCCCCAATGTAGGGGACCAGAGTTTACCCCCATGAGACTTACCATTTACATGCAGTCAGATGGGTCCTTCATTCAGATATCTGGTATGGGTATCATTTCTTGGTTTTTAAGGTCACTTCTCCTGCCTAAGTAATTTAAAAAATAAAATTCTAGAGAGGCATTAGGGGAATGAAAACATTGAAAAGCATGGAAGGCAAATGTGAGTATGTTTCAAATATTGACGACCCTTACACAGAGAAAGAATGTGAAATGGAGGAATCTACCAGTGAGTAGAAACATGTTTTAGGGCACTGTCAATTACAAAATGTTTTCAGGATTGAAGAGAAAATTAAGATGGGGTTTTGGTAAGGTTATGAGAGAAGAAATCATCAAAGGGAAGGGACAAGGGCAAAGACCACAACGTGAAAATTCTACTCCAATAAGGACGTGAACTCGACATAAAGAGACATTGTTCAAGGCTGAGAGTAATGACACTACTGACAATTTTTTCCCCACTGGCCTCTCATACTTTTCTGAAGACATCCTTGACTTAAGGAAATCTGCAGTTGGCATTACAAAGGTTCTCTTCCCTCACTGACCAGGCTTCTCCTCATAGTGAACACACATGCCTGGAGCTGACCCAGCCTAAGGCCACAGAGAAACCTTTCTTCCCTCTACAAATCCTCTCCTTGCTCCAATGGGGAAATTACATCTGATTTGCAGAGCTGATACCCTGTTCCTAGGAAAAATGTACATGAATTTTGGACTCTGTATTAAGAACCATACATAATCTTCAAATCCAGGACAGAATACCAACGAACAACAAAGTGAACATTGAAGGAAAACCCATGGAGGAATACCTTGTAGGCCCTTGAGCAGAGCAGGAAGAACACCCTGACACCAAGGCAAAGCACTGAGGAGCTCTTGCTGTGGATGTGCATGAGCCAGCTCACTGAGTAAAGATCCTCAGTGTTTTCAACAAGGTAAGAGTATTTCTATTTAATGTTTCTTCATATAAAATTTTATTTTAAAAAGTAATCCAATAAATATAAGCTCCACCAGAACAATCTAAGTTTATGTTGCCTGCTACTTTTACTACTGTTTTCTCAAACTCTGGGCTTGGTGCTTAGAACAGAACAATTACTTAGGAAATGTTTAACCTTATTGTTTAGTCATTAAAAAAAAATCCATTGAGTTTCCGGCACTGTTCTGGATGCTGGTGATAGAGCAGCAACAAAGACATGAAACTGTGGTCAGGAAGACTATACTCTAGGGGAGTCACAAAGTACATGTCAGTAAGTAAACAAATGAACAGACTACCTTCATGTAGTTGTAAGTGCTATGAAAGAGCATGAATGAGGCCTGAGAGGGGAGCATGATATGTGGAAGCTGCTCTGGATACTTACTGAAGAAATAAATCAGTGTTGACAGACTCACCCACAGAGACAAGATGACTGATGTTCTCCGGCATCACGTCTCTGTACAGCTTCCTCTGGGATGTGCCCACCAAGGCCCACTCTTCCTAGTGAAGTCCGCAACCAAATCCTTGAAGGTCACTAGTTCCTAAAACATTAGGGACATTCTGGTTCAGACAGGGCCATCTCTACCAAGGTCCAGGGACGTTCCCCAACACATAGTTGACATGTGCTGGGGAAAGGAGGCTGTAGGTATAGAAAAATCAAACCCTGTTTCCTGTGCTGATTTGGCATGTGCTGTTTATGCATAATCACAAAGATATATACACATCCTTAATACGTATTAACTACATTATAAGGGAATATCACACGACGTGCAGTGTGAAGTAACCTGGACATTTCCTAATAAAGTGGGAATTCTCACTTCCAGATTGGCATATATAAATGGTATATTATTATAAGTTTTGATCTTGTGAATACATAAGTAGACTCTCCTTATTAATTTCTGCTGAATCACAAACTCATCACAAAGCAAGCAATATCCATTACCTGCCACATATAACTGTGATTATGGGTAAATATTTCCCCTATATGAACCTTACATTTCTCCTCTGTGAAATGGTTTAACAACCTGTTATGAATGTTGACAGATCTGATGAGCTAATTTGCAAAGTAATTCCTTTATAACAAACATTCAATAAATATAAGTAATAAGTATATTAGTATTAAAATGGTAGAGAGAGTGACATCAGCATCATGGTGGAGTGAGTTGTTCCTTTTGTCTCTCTCCTCCAAGTTACAACCAGTAGGACATCCATTGATCAACAAAGGACTCTACACAACACACCAGAATGTCTCAGAGATCCCTACATCTATACATGTGAAGGTGGGTGGACTGGACCACCTGGAGAAAGTGGAACCAGAGGCACAGTGGTGGCAGCTCCTGAGACCAAAATTTCCAGGATCTGTGGCCAAGCCTGTGATGAGAGACCCCAGGAACTGAGGTAACATCCACAAATGGGGGCCCCGGGAATCCAGGTAGCCCACACTCCCAAGGTGTTGGGAATCACTGCGGCCAGCCACTGGAGGCTCTAGGAACTACAACGATACACATGGCCCAGCTCCCTCCCCCACCCCTGGTGGCCACATGTCCAACACCAGCCCTTCCAGCAGCGGGGGCTGCACCCAAGACACAGATAACCTGGCAGCGGCAGTGGTACTGTGGCTGAGGTTCCAGAAAGCAAAACAGTGCCAGAGACTAGAGGCTGCAAGAGCAGCAGTGGCAGTGGTGGCTCAGCCCCTGTCCCTCCCACAGCAGTGGCAGGTGGTGTCTGTGACTGGAGGCTTCAGAAAATGCTGTGGTGCCTGTGATCCAGCGCCCTTCCCCTCCCTCAGTGGTGGCACCTCCAACACTGGCCCTCCCAGCAGTGGGGGCTGCATCCCAGATGAGGAAACCCACAGGAGAGGAGGTGGTGCCAGTGTGCTTTGTGGTGGCACTTTCAGCTCAGCCTTTCCCCCTTCCCCACCAGTGGCAGGTGGCAAGTGAGACCTGAGGCATCAGGAGCTTCAACAGTGCTCACAACCCAGCCCCCAGCAGTGGTACCCCCCAACACCAGTGTTACCACCAGCAGGGGCTATTTCCCAGACTTTGGGACCCTGGCAGTAGCAGTGACACCCATGAACCCAGCACCCCCAGCGGTGGTGTTGCCAGCACCCCCAGATAAACCAGGAGCAACAGTGCAGGCAGTGCACATGGAAGCAGCGCCCAGGCCCATGGAAAGCCTGTGGAGGGCCAGGTTACAGCAACAGCAGAGAACACAACCCTTGTTCCCCCAAGCTGCAGGGGCATCTGCAACTTTGCCCCCCCCCACCTGTAGCAGCACTGCCTGCAGACCCAACAAACCCCAATGTGGTGGAGGTGCCTGTGACCCTGGCTCCTGCCCCACTCTCCCCTTCCCCCACCATAGTAGGGGAACACATGACCTAGGCAACCCCAGAAGCAGCAGAGGTGCTTACAGCCCAGTGACCTCAATGGTGACACCTGTGACTGTGGTGACATTGTAAGCAGCAAGGCACCAGCGACCTTTGAGGCACAACACGACAAGGAGGGCACTGATGATGCCTCTGGCAAAGGCAGTGGAGGATGGAAAGCACATGCTCTCAAATACAACCAGAAGCAGCTCAGAATCAAAATAAACAAAGCCTTACCCAAATAACAAAGTTGTTTGCTACCACAAATGTGCTTGCAGAGAAACAACTCATCAAGCACTGTGAAGAACTACAGTAACGTGGAAGGACAAAAAGAAAATGAAAACTCTCCAGAAACCAAACTTGAAGTCATGGAAGATTGTGATCTAACTGACAGAGAATTCAAAATAGTTGTCATGAAGAAACTCAGAGTTACAAGAAAATTCAGAAAGACAGTTCAGTGACATCAAGAATAAAATTAATGCATAGAAGGAGTACTTCACCAAAGAGATTGAAACTCTAAACAAAAGCCAAACAGAAATTCTGGAGCTGAAGAACACGATAAATGAGATGAAGAGTAAAGTAGAAAGCATTGGAAATGGAGCAGACTATATGGAAGAGAGAATGAGCGAGTCCAAAGATAGAAATCTAGAAATGATTCAGGTGGAAGAGGAGAGAGAACTAAGATTTTTAAAAAAATGGAGAAATTCTACAAGAAAGATCCAACTGAATTAGGAAAGGCAACATAAGTATAATGGGTGTCCCAGAAGGAGAAGAGAAAGAGAAAGGAGCACAGAGCTTATTTAAAGAAATAGTAGCTGAGAACTTCCCAAACCTGGGGAAAGAAGTGGATATACAAGTACATGAAGCTAATAGAACTCCTAATTATATCAATGCTTTAGACCTTCTCCAAGGCATATTATATTAAACCTATAAAACGTCAATGACAGAGAGAATACTGAAGGCAGCCAGAGAGAAGAAAATAACTTACATAGGAATTCCCATTAATTATCAGCAAATTTCTCAGCAGCAACTCTACAGGCTAGGAAATAGTGGAATGATATATTCAAAATATTTAAAGATAAAATCTGTCAGCCAGGAATACTCTATCCAGCAAAGTTATCCTTCATATATGAAGGAAAAATAAAGGCTTTTCCAGATAAACAAAAGCTTAGGGAGTTCATTGCCACCAGACCTGCCTTATAAGAAATGTTGAGGGGCCAGCCCCATGGCATAGTGCTTAAATGTGCGTGCTCTGCTACTGGCAGCCCGGGTTGGGATCCTGGGTGCGCACCAACACACCACTTGTCAGGCCATGCTGAGGCAGCGTCCCACATACAACAACTAACACGATGTGCAACTATGACATACAACTGTCTACTAGGGCTTTGGGGAGAAAAAAGGCAGGGGCAAAAGGAGGAAGATTGGCAATAGATTTTAGCTCAGGGCCGGTCTTCTTCAGCAAAAAAAAAAAGAGGAGAATTGGTATGGATGTTAGCTCAGGGCTGATAAGCCTCACAAAAAAAAAAAAAAAGAAAAAGAAATATTGAAAGGTGCTGTCCTAACTGAAAAAAAAAAGGCAAAGGTATACAAAGCTTTGAGCAAAGTGATAAATAGACAGACAGAATCAGAAAATTACAACTGTATATCAGAATAGGTTAGTAAACACTTAATCATCACATAAAGGCTAAAGGGAAAGAAAGCATCAAAAATAACTATAACCACTTCAAACTGGTCACAAACTCACAAGACAAAAAAGGATAATTTGTAACAACAACAACATAGAAGGGGAAGAGGAAACCTCTTATGCAGGTTATGGAAGCTGCCTAAACAAATGGAATAAAGATGCTACCAACAGGAAAAGGTCTAACACATTTACGGGATCTTTGATTCAAACTTCATGGTAACCCCAAAACAAAAATCAGAGCAGAGTCACAAAACATAAAAAAAGGGGAAACTGAGAAACACATCACTGAAACTGAAATGGTAGGCAGAAACACAAGGAAAAAAACAATGGAAATAGAGAACAACAAGAAAACAAAAGATAAAATGGCTGTTGTAGCCCTGGTATAATCCTAAATGTAAATGGATTGAATTCACCAATCGAAAGGCAAAGAGTGGCTGGATTCATTAAAAAAAGACTCAACAATACACTGACTCCAGGAGACCGATCTCAGCTCTAAAGAAAAACATAGGCTCAGAATGGAGGGATGGAAGATGATACCCCAAGCAAATGGCAAGCAAAAGAAAGTGGGTGTAGCCATACTTATATCAGACATAATAGGCTTCAAGCCAAAAAAGATAACAAGAGACAAAGATGGACATTATATAATGATAAAGGGGACGTTCCACCAGGAAGACATAACAGTTATTAATATATATGCACCTAACACAGGAGTAACTATTAACAGACCTAAAGGGAGAAATTGACAGCACAAAATAATAGTAGGGTACTTTAATACCCCGTTTATATAAACAAATAGATCATACAGACATAGTTAACAAGGATCATTGGCCTTAAATGAAACACTAGACCAGATGGACTTAATAGATGTTTATAGAACATTCCATCCAAAAGCAGCAGAATGCACATTTTTCTCAAGGGCACATGGAACATTCTTAAAGAGAGACCATATGTTGGGAAACAAAACAAGTCCAAATAAATTTAAGAAGACTGAAATCATATCAAGCATCTTTTCTGACCACAATGGTATGAAACCTGAAATCAACTACAAGAAGAAAGCTGGAAGAGTCACAAATATGTGGAGATTAAACAACATGTTGTTGAAAAACTATGGGAGCAATGAGGAAATCAAAGGAGAAATCAAAAAATACCTGGAGACAAATAAAAATGAAAACACAGCATACCAAAACCTATAAGATGCAGCAAAAGCAGTACTAAGAGGGACATGTGTGGCAATACAGACCTATCTCAAGAAACAAGAAAAATCTAAAACAATCTAACACTACACTTAAAAGAACTAAAAGAAGGGGCCGGCCCGGTGGCGCAAGCGGTTAAGTGCGCGCGCTCCGCTGCGGCGGCCCGGGGTTCGCTGGTTCGGATCCCGGGCGCGCACCGAAGTACTGCTTGGTAAGCCATGCTGTGGCGGCGTCCCATATAAAGTGGAGGAAGATGGGCACCGATGTTAGCCCAGGGCCGTCTTCCTCAGCAAAAAAAGAGGAGGATTGGCGGATGTTAGCTCAGGGCTGATCTCCTCACAAAAAAAAAAAAAAAAAAAAAAAAAAAAGAACTAAAAGAAGAAGAACAAACAAAGCCCAAAGTCAGTAGAAGGAAGGAAATAAAAAAATCAAACCAGAAATATAAGAAATAGCAACTAAAAAGACAACAGAAAAGCTTAATAAAACTGAAATCTAGTTCATTAAAAAGATAACCAAAATTAACAAACCCTTATCTAGACTTATAAAGAAAAAGAGACAAGGCTCAAATAGATAAAATGAGAAATGAAAGAGGAGAAATCACAATGGATACCACAGAAATACAAATGATTATAAAAGAATACTATGTAAAACTATACCAGGAAATTGGATAATCTAGAAGAAATGGATAAATTCTTACAATCATACAACCTCCAAAACTGAATCAAGAAGAAATAGAGAATCTAAACAGACCAATCACAAGTAAAGAGATTGAAACAGTAATGAAAAACCTCCCCCAAAACAAAAGCCCAGGACCAGATGGGTTCTCAGGTAAATGCCATCAAACATTCTATCCTTTTCAAACTCTTCCAAAAAATTGATGAGAGGGGACGCTTCCTAACTCATTTAACTCATTACCCTAATACCAAAATCAGAAAAGGATAACACAAAAAAGGAAAATTACAGGCCAATATCACTGATGAACATAGATGCAAAAATCCTCAACAAAATATTAACAAATCAAATACAACAATACATTAAAAGGATCACACACCACAATCAAGTAGGATTTATTGCAGGGACACAAGGATGGTTGAACATCCACAAATCAATCAATGTGATACACCACATTAACAAAATGAAGAATTAAAATCAGATGATCCTTTCAATAGATGCAGAGAAAGCCTCTGCAAAATTCAACATCCATTTATGACAAAAAACTCTCAATAAAATGGGTATAGAAGGAAAGTACCTCAACATAATAAAGGCCATATATGACAAACCCACAGCCAACATCATATTCAACAGTGAAAAAGTGAAAGCTATTCCTCTAAGAACAGGAACAAGACAAGGATGCCCACTCTCACCACTCTTATTCAACATAATATTGGAAGTCCTAGCCAGAAAAATTAGGCAACAAAAAGAAAAAAATGTATCCAAATTGGAAAGGAAGAAGTAAAACTGTCACTATTTGTGGATGACATGATTCTATATATAGAAACCCCTAAAGAATCACCAAAAAACTATTAGAAGGAAAGTTGCAGGGTACAAAATCAACATACAAAAGTCAGTTGCATTTCTACACACTAACAATGAACTAGCAAAAAGAGAAATCAAGAATACAATCCCATGTACGATCGCAACAAAAAGAATAAAATACCTATGAATAAATTTAACCAAGGAGGTGAAAGACCTGTATAGTGAAAACTATGACACTATTGAAAGAAACTGAAGTAGACATAAATAAATGGAAAGATGGTCCATGCTCATGGATTGGAAGAATTAACATAGTTAAAATGTCCATATTACTTAAATCAATCTACAGATTCAATGCAATCCCTATCAACATCCCAATGACATTTTTCACCAAAATAGAACAAAGAATCCTAAAATTTATATGAAAACACAAAAGATCCTGAATAGCCAAAGCAATCCTGAGAAAAAAGAACAAAGCTGGAAGTATCATACTCCCTGATTTCAAAATGTACTACAAAGCTATAGTAATGAAACAGCATGGTACTGGCAGAAAAACAGACACACAGATAAATGGAACAGAATTGAGAGCCCAGAAATAAACCCACGTGTCTACGGACAGCTAATTTTTGACAAAGGAGTCAAGAACATACAATGGAGAAAAGGAAGTCTCTTCAATAAATAGTGTTGGGAAAACTGGACAGCCACATGCAAAAGAATGAAAATAGACCACTATCTTACACTATACACAAAAATTAAGTTAAAACGGATTAAAGACTTGAATGTAAGAGCTGAAATCATAAAAATCCTAGAAGAAAACATAGGCAGTAGGCTCTTCAACATTGGTCTTAGCAGTATCTTTTTGAATATCATGTCTCCTCGGGCAAGGGAAACAAAAGAAAAATAAACAAATGAGACTACATCAAACTAAAAAGCTTCTGCACAGCAAAGGAAACCATCAACACAATGAAAGGACAACCTACCGATTGGGAGAAGATATTTGCAAATCATATATCTGATACGGGGTTAATATCCAAAATGCATAAAGAACTCACACAACTTAACAACAAAAAAACAATCAATGCAATCAAAAAATGGGCAGAGGACCTGAACAGACATTTTTCCAAAGAAGAAATACAGATGGCCAACAGTATGTGAAAAGACGTTCAAGTCATGATTCTTGACTAGGCCTCCTGTCTCCATGAAGGTGCTTGCTCAAGTCATCAGCTGAAATCAATTACTATTGCTTCTTCTGTAACACTGGCTATGCCAGTGGCTCTCAAACTTGAGCATGCATCAGAATCACCTGGAGGGCTTGTTAAAACACAGCTGGTGGGGACCCTACCCCAGGAGTAACTGATTACTAGATGAAGGGTAGAGCCCAGTGATTTGGGTAGCTAACAGTTCCTAGGTGATGCTGATAGAGTAGCTTTGAGAACCCTTAGTTAATACGCCTTGCTTGGCTACTAGTATCCGCTTTCTCTCTTCAAACATGCAAGTATCTGCTTCTGAACCTAACGGTTTGTAATCACGTGTAATTATTGTGTTAGTTGAGAATTTCTTATGTGTGGTTCTGGAACCATCCTCATGAGAATAACTTGGGGTGCCCCACTCAAGCTTACTGAATCCATATCTCTGGGGTTGGGACTCTGGGATCAACATAATTAATGAGCATTTCAAGTGCTTTTAATATACGCTAACATTTGAGATCAATTGCTCTAACTTATTACAATATATATGAGAACAGTTTTCACAGATTTCTTTGATGCTAAAATATTATATGTTTAACAATAAAATAATTCTACATGGATATATACCTAGTAACAAAAATTATTTACTTCTGACTTCCAAATGACTGTAAATTAATGACCACATGTTTCTGAGAAACTCTTTCCATCAAGCCTATATCTTTACACAATATCCCACATGTTACATGCCCAATGGCAGTTTCCCTTTTTGTCATTTTCAGGAAAACCAACAATTTTCATATTTGCCTTGAGCTTCACTGTACGTTGTTTCCTTATATTGTATCATGCCATTCTTCTACTTCTTCCTTTCTCCTTTGGAGTATAGGCTTTGAGGTATTCTGTGAGTCTCACTAGTTCTCTTTCCAATATTTTTTATGGTAAAGAATATCCAGTTTCATCTGAAGGGTATTATGGTAAGTGAAATCAATCAGATGGAGAAAGACAAATACCATATGATTTCAGTCTTATGCGGAAGGTAAACAAACACATAGATACAGAGAATAGACTGGCGGTTATCAGAGGGGAAGGAGGGTGGGAGAAGGCAAAAGAGGTAAAGGGGGCACATATGTATGGTGACAGATGGAAACTAGGCTTCTGGTGGGGAACAAAATGTAGTCCATACAGAATGTGAAATGTAATAATGTGCACCTGAAATTTGTACAATGTTATAAATCAATGTGACTTCAGTTAAAAAAAAGAATATCCAGTTCCTTATTCCAGTGGTTGGCAAACTATGGCCCACCAACTATTATTATAAATAAAGTTATGTTGGAACAGAGACACATTCGTTTATGTACTGACCTTGACTGCTTTATTGTCATAACTGCAGAACTGAGTGGTTGTGACAGGGGCTTTGTGGCCCACAAAGCCTAAAGTACTTACTATCTGTCCCTTTGCAGATAGTTTGCCAAATCCTGCCTTAGCCCATTATCAATTCCTCATTTCAGAATTTATTTCCTATCTAATTCTTTTCTTACACCCAAATCTATGGTATATTTTGTCTTCTTGGATACAAGAGATGGCTTTATTTATATTTTGAAAATTCTAGGATTGCAAGGTGGTCCAGCAAAATAAACTTTGAAATACATAGAACAGAGAATTTTTGCCTCTGCCATTTACTGGCTGAGTGATGTTCAAATTATTCTCTGAAGCTCAGTTCTTTCATCTATGACTCATTAAATGAGTTAATGCATATAAACTGTTTATCACATTCCCTTCACATATGATTTACTGCTATGACTTTGTTAAATTATCATTTGTTAAGTAGAGCCCTGGGGTGTCGGATGGTGACAATTGGTTTAAAAAAAGACAACCAGGGAAGTGAAATAGAGAAGTTTATTACTCAGAGGTCCTGGAGGAGGTACATGGACTGCCTCAAGGGGACATAAGGGGAGGTCAAGGCAGAGGGCAGGCAGGACCTGGGGTGCATGACTTTATTAGGATCCACGAGTGGAGTGCTTTGGGGTTCTCATGCTAAGGCCAAATTGGTCAATTTAAACCTGGGTTTTGAAAGGGTTGTGGGAATCTTATCTAAGGGATGCGCAAAGGGAAGGCCCTGGGAGTCAGGGGAGACTAGGGAGTCATATAAGAAACTTACATTTACTTGAACTCTGGGGACTGTTGTCTAAGGAATGTGCTCGAGGGAGGGGTTAGTGTCACACCAAATGGATGCACAGTCAGCAATATTATGGACTGGTTTAGCTAAGCCCTAAACATTTACTTTCATTGTTTTTAATGATGTGTTATATCAAAGTGAAAATACAGTGCACAAGAAATGTGACAAGCCTATTTTAAAATGATAGTTACCTTTATGTTTATCATAGTATTTATGTATATTGTCAGTGCAAATAATCCATAATCAATCTATAAATCAAAATTGGGGTGAGTTTATTATGAGCCAGATCTGAGGACTATAGGCCAAGGCCTTCCTTCCCCAAAGAAGGAAGAGCATCAAAAAAGTGGGGTGTACAGGGTGGTTATACACCATCTTGGAACAAAGAGCATACCTCACATATGACAGGAATGTCTCTTTTACTACTGTCATGAGATGACTAGCTGGCACAGCAGGTCAGTGGTCACAAGGTGAGCACAGCAGGTTGGTAATTAATCCTTAGTTTCCAGGAGGATATGTTTATCCTTAAAGAAATGCCATTGGGGGGGAAGCTACATCCCTATATTTAAGGGCATCATTCTTGTCTTTGGGACATAGTAAATGTTTAACGCAGGTGTACAATGCATGCTCAACAGGCCACTTGAGGCCCTTTTGGAAAAACAAGGTCAGACCAAATTAGTTTTAAACCAGTTGGCTTCCTCAAATACTGAAATTTTATCCTATTGCTTTTCATTTATTTATCAATATGCTATATATTTTTTGCACTACAGATATAATAGACCCTAATGCCAGTTCTACTAGATGCTGTGAACTTACAAATTAGTAACTCCTCTGAGACTTGTTTTCCTAATTTATAGGATAGAGATTTTTTAGAATGAACACAACAGAGTTTTAGGCTGTTTATTTTATATAAAGAATGGATAGTTCCTAGCACAGTACTGAATAGCTAGTCGTTATAAATGATGAGTAATTACTGGTCATTATGACCATTATGGGATATTTAATTAAGCAAATGTTTATTTTATTTACTTGGGTTTTTTCTTTTTTTTTTTTTTTGGTGAGGAAGATTGGCCCTGAACTAACATCTATTGCTAGTCTTCCTCTTTTTTGCTTGGAAGATTATCCCTGAGCTAACATCTGTGTCAATATTCCTCTACTTTGTATGTGGGACACCACCACAGCATGGCTTAATGAGCGGTGCATATGTCCACACCCGAGATCCAAACCTGCTAACCCTGGGCCGCCAAAGCAGAGTGCGCGAACTTAACCACTACACCACTGGGCCAGCCCCTAAGCAAATATTTATTGAAGCTTTATTATTGGTAAGACTAAACTATTGGCCAGAAACTGTACATCTTGGGAATATCAAAATGAATAAGACATAATATTTAGCTTCAATGAGCTCATAGCCTAGTAAAGCAAATGTGGGGTGTGTGTGTGTGTATAAATAGTTGCCACATGTTGTAACAAGTGCTGTGCACAGTAAAGTCACCTGAGAGTCACAGCCAAGGTCCAATGGAGAGAAGGGTTCATTCTACTTGTTTTGGAGATGATCAAGGGAAGCTTCTAGAGAAGATGAAC
This sequence comes from Diceros bicornis minor, assembly GCF_020826845.1. Classification (NCBI taxonomy): domain Eukaryota; kingdom Metazoa; phylum Chordata; class Mammalia; order Perissodactyla; family Rhinocerotidae; genus Diceros; species Diceros bicornis. The sequence continues at coordinate 61,658,007 of NC_080754.1, forward strand.
TTACTCTGAATCTTGAAGTGTAAATAAAAGTTTACACTAATTGGATAATTAGGAAAAGAACAATTTAAGTTGGGGCAATAGTACATGCAAAGCATAGAAAGAGAACAACATACCAAAGTCAAGGAAATGGAAAGCCTTTAGGTGGGCTGCAGTGTAAGTGACAATTGGGGAGAGTTGGGAAGTGAGGCTGGAGGTATGAGCTGAGAGCTAGCTCATGGGGAATCTAAGATGGGCAAGAGTTTAGACTTTATCCTACAGGTGATGAGATATATTGAAAGGTACTTTTAAAAATGTTATTAAATTTTACAATAAAGTGTTTTTAAAAGGAGTTTCAGAATCATGTTAGAATTTCTTTTGATGATAATTATAACTGCCATAGCAACTACAATTATATTCTTGGCATTCTACGTATTCAATCTGTAACTTTACAATACATCTGCTAAATAAGCATTATTTCCCTCTTTGAAACTGAGGCTCACGTAAGTTAAATAAGGTCCAAAGTAACCTAATGAAGTACAAGAAAGGCTAAGGCTGCATACTGGGATTATTGATTTTCAACTTCCTATTTTTGTCATTACACATTGTGCTCTTTCTAAGAAGAGTCTGTCTGCAGCTGATAGGATAGGAAAGAGACGAGATGGGGAAAATCAGGACAGGGTAAAACTGTCAACAAAGTATTAGAATAATGTCAGAAGAAAGAATGAGGGCCTCTCCTCCCTTCCCATTTCCTCTTCTTCTATGTCTTCTCCTTTCTTCTGGCCACAGTCAGTGCAGCAGCCAAAGACATGGGGCAATGAGGGAGGGTTGTGGAGCCACATGAAGAATCAGTCCAGGGTTGAGGAGCCCCATGGAGGCATGAGATGGCAGGCCTGGCAGATGGAGCCAGGTGGGGCTGCTGCGGAGGTGGCAACAGGAGGAGATGGTCTGTGTGCTGGCAGATGGGTTACATCACACAAATAAGTAAATTGAGCAAATGAATAAGTATACTGAGTCAAGTTTCTCAGAGCTGGAGGAGATATAATACGATCATCCATGTGGGGAAGACATGAAAGAACTCAGATGTTATCTGATAACATGAGGCATCAGTGTGAACTCATAGTATGTATATGTATAGTATGTGTGTGTCACACACACAGATAGCTATTCGATGGATGTAATACATATGTTTCCTAGTTCTGAGGGAGCCAGAAACAACGATGTCCCAAGTGCCCAGAACTTGCTTTCTAAATATCATCCTCCATTAAAGGAGAAATGGCTAATTCCAGGATGGGGGCAGGAAACGTCCAAGATGTGCCTTAAACATCTTGTGCAAAAAAGTAAGTAAATGCTCAAAAATAATGAAGAGGTCCCAAAAAGACAAAATAACCAGTTTGAATAACCTCCCAACGGACAAATAGAATATGAATTAAGTATCAAAATAATGATAGTAATGGGTTACCACCTATTTAATCAAATACAATCTATTAATGCATACTGATATACATTAATGAGTAAGCAAGTAAGTAAATGGCAGAGAAGTGGATAGTTATTCCTCACCGTAGAGTTCTAATCAGTGTTGGAAATAGAGAATCACCATTTGACAGACATCAGATGAGGTTGATTCTGTAGGGAATGGTCCACAATGCTAAGGCTGGTAGGTAGAGTTTGAGGAATAGGCTATTACTGTAATCTTGGAACACCTCCCCATCAAATGCTAATCGATTACCAATGGAAAGATTGTGAATTTAAGGTGGGGAAAGCTATTAGACACCACCAAGACCAGGTCATCAAAATTGATATCACCAGTGTCGGGACAGGTTGACATTGTGTGCTTCCTCATGTGATGCACTGCAAAGAGCACAGCATCATTTCTGTAGTTTTCCTGCCAAAAATGGCATGATCTGAGTCTGGTCATGAGGACTCTTTAGATGGGCCAGGCTAAAAAGCCATCCTACAGGCTGTAAGGCCTGTTCTCCTCAAAACTAGCAAGAACATGAAAGACAAAGAAAGACTCAAGAATTGTTCCATATTGAAGGAGTCTGTTACACAAGATAACTAATTATAAGCATGTTTCTAGGATATTGGACTAGAAAGAAAAATGAGACACCGTGAGGTGTGTTGACTACCTATTTCTGGTCAAAATGGTACCCTATAACTTAGTGACACAAAGCAATAGCCAGTTTATTATATCTCATGATATTTTTTAGTCAGAAGTTTGGGCCAGGCTTGCCTGAATAATTCTTCTAACACGGTATTGAAGATTGGCAGTGGGCAGGTCTGGAGGACCCAGTATGGCTTCAATCACATTTCTAGAGACTTGGCAGGAATGGTTGGAAGGTTGGGCTCAGCTGGGACTGTCAAAGGAAGGGTTTACGTGTGACCACTCCTGCATAGTGGTCTCAGGCAATCAGACTTTTTATATGGCAGCTCAAGGCTCCACGCATTGTATTGGTAAGCAATCATTAATGTCAGTCCAGATTCAAGGGGAGAGGAATTAGACACTGCATCTCAATGGGAGAAATAGCAAAGTTATTGCAACCATCTTTGATCTACCACAGTGGGACAGTAGGCAGATTTAGAATGGGGTTTGAGAGTTTTATAGTGGTGTAATACCAATCTTGAATAACCCTTCAAATCAGGTATATGGTAGTTATGTAGGCATATGGTCTAGTTTGGGAGAAATGCACAATGGAGTGTTTGCTATCACAAGGGTCTGAAAAGAACTAAGACGTGTGTATTTATATACATATACATATACATGTTGTGTATGTGTATATACACATATATGTAAATCGAGAGAGAGAAAGAGGGGCACAGTGGAACAAAGGTGGTAAAATGTTAACAATTGAGTATTCTGGTTGAAGGGGGTATGGGAGTTCTGGCTACTTTTCTATATGTTTGAAATTATTTCAAAATAAATTATAAAACATTTAAATTTAAAAGAAGGGGGAAAATAGGCATCTGAAGAAAGGCACTGCAATAGACAGGAAGAGAAGAGAATGATGAATTGACAATAAATATGATTCAGTGGCCAAAAGGACGTTAGGTTGACAGAGATGGATTGCTTGGAAAACTGTCATAAGCACAGAAGTTCCACTGCCTGCTCATTGCAGAGAGAAGCAGACAAGCAAAGCTTGCCAGTAATGCTGCAGCTCTAACATTCTGTTGTGTCCTTTAATGCTCACCCTGGAAAACAAACAGCAAAGTTTAATTCTAGAAAGCATGGAGTCTATTTAAGCAGATTCAGGTTTACTCAAATGTATGATGGATTTCTTAGTTCAGAAGAAAATCTGTGGTGGCTCTATCTATTCCATCTATTTGATGGAAACACTTTCCTTCTACATAAGCATATTCCAAATGGATAAATGGACCAAGTGTGAGTAATGTGGTTTATTTTGTGCATAGTACACACTTTCCCAAGAGAAAATTCTTCTAGAATAAGAGTAGATCTTATTGAAATGGAAATAAAATGTATTTGAGGATTAAAACTATTTATTGTATGAAATACAGTCTGGAATGAGTATGGAGCTACTCGAATGTCAAAAGGAACAACGGACAAAGCAATGAGTTTCAGAGCAAGGAACCTGAGGACAGTGTTGCAAAGAGGTTCAAATATATGAATAAATCAAACCATGCTTAAGTGAACAGTAGATGTGGTATGAACGTTACCTCACAATATTTTGAAACCTCAAAAAGTAAATAACCCAATCGTTTCCAGTATCTCTGCTTAGGATGTAATGCTGATGGCTATCTCCATGGGACGTGCTGACACTTGGCTGAAATCTTGTAAGTAGAGAACTCTTGCTGTGGAGAGCAAATGCTATTTCATCAAAATGAGAAATCAGAAGTCAAATATGGTGTAAGGGAAGTTCTTATCAGCTTTATTAACTTGTAGTCATTTTAACTCTGCCAAAATTCTTAAAACTAGAGACGTGTGATTTTATTTCATAGGTAAAAGAAAAATAGGTGGAATTGCGGCAAGAATTAATTAGCTTCATTTCCATGAGTCGGAGTGGTTACAGAAAACAACAATACAAAATGGTATTCTTTTCTAAATTTAAATTATAGTGTGAATCGTGCCAGATGCTTCATCAAGTACCTAACCCATATCCAACGGCAACAGTCAATCTGGTTAGCGATAGAACATGGGTCTCCAGTGTGTGTGCCCAGCCACGACTGTGTTTGCAGTGGGGAAATGGAAGTGGACACATAGAGAATATGGGGATGAACTAAAGATAAGGAAAGGTGACTTTGAGAATTGGAAAGTCTTAGAGAGCTCGGCTCTTTGAATTCATTTTATTTTGTGTGTATATGTGTGTGTCTACATATGTTTTTGTTATAATCATAGGATTTTTGATACTGATTCTTAAGGTAGGGACTCTTCACTAGTCTTTTGTATTTCACTTGATAATAGCTTGCTTTTCACGAAGCACTGAATCTACTTAAAATTAGCATATTAGATAATCATGCTGTGTTAATTATCCATTGTTGCATACCAAATTACCCTAAAACCTCGCAGCTGAAAACAACAAACATTTATTTTCTCACGGTTTCTGCAGCCAGGAAATCTAGGCACAGCTTGGCTGTGTGCCTTGGACTCAGTCTCTCACGTGGCCTCAATCAGGGGAGGAGCTGTGGCTGCAGACACCCCAGTAAGGGAGGCTCCCAGCTCACTCACACTGCTGGTGGCAGGTCTCCAGTCTGGCTGTTTGTTGGTAGGAAACCTCAGTTCTTTGCCTTGTGGACCTCTGGATAAGGCTACTCAGAACATGGCAGCTTGTTTCCCCCAGAGTGAGGTCAGAGAAAGAGACAGACAGACAGACTGAAGTCAAAGTCTTTTGTAATCTAATCTTGGAGACAACATTAATCACTTTTGTAGTATTATTTGTTAGAAGCAAGTCACTAGGTCCAGTGCACACTCATGGGGGTGACGCTACACAAGGACATGAACAGCAGGAGGTGAGGGTCGCTGCGAGCCATCTCAGAACCTACCCCAGTGGCACTGAGATTTCCTTGGTCACCCCGTGTCATGAATTTCTCCTTGTGCAGCTTTCTACTAGGCTCGAACCTATTGCCAGCTTAAGCCATTGCCTTGTTCAAACTTCCTGCTTCTCTTCTCTGCCCTCTTTTTTCAGCTTCTTCCTAGTCATAGAATTTATGGTTTAAATCACTGGTCATCAAACTGAGAATTCCAAAGAGGTACACAGGTGATTTCTAATCTTCCACTTCCTTATATACTTTCCCAAAATCACTCTGCCTGAGATAGTCCTGGGCCCACAATGGCACTTTTCCTTTTCAAAAGAAAGACAATCCCCGATCCTTTGACTATCCCTTTCGTCGATCCCCAGTACGGCCATAGAGCAACGCTCCTGTGTATAAAAACCTGTGGGACACAAACAAAGGGCAGGTATCCTTTAACGGTTAATCAAGGGACCCTAAAACCTGAGTGCTTCCCCATTTTTTCCTTCCTTGTGTATATTTCTTTTTCAAAAGTGAAGTATAATTTTTACAAATTGGATATTTTGGTCTTTTGAGATATTCTGAATTCAGATATATGGTAGTATATGGTTTTCGATAGAATAACAATATTCCAGAATTTGTCCCCTTATCCTCACCTCCATCATCATCCCTATCATTTTCAAAAAAAAATGCATTTTTTTTCTGAAAGGAAGAGTCCTTGAGAGCAAAAATTACTAACTGCTGAATGTGGCATTTTCAAGTAGTTAAACATAAGCAATTCTTCTCAGCTATTCTAGATGCTCATCTCTGGGATTTGTAATTAGCTGGAAATAAAAACAGCCACAAAAAGCCAAAGTAGACTAGATTAGTGATGCTAATTCTTGACTAAAATATTTCTGGGGCTACAAAAATGATCCAGGTACATTGGATAAATTCCAAAGATAAAAATTGTATGTTATTTCTTTAAGACTTAATGTGTATTAGTTAGAAAGTAATACAAATTGATTTTATCAAATCATATCACGAAACATGTTCCAATCATAGTCAAACTTCATCTTATTTTCTTCTACAAAATGTTTAATATTTTATGCTTTCTTTTAACAAATGTCTTTTAACAAAAATTAAAATTTTTAGCTATTGGGCTCAATATTTTCAGCACATTATATCTTTTCCTTTGATTAAAAACATAGAAATCTACAACATCCAGACAGATCAATAAGGAAACAGCAGACTTGAACAATACTATAGACAAACTGGACCTAATAGACATATACAGGACATTTTACCCAACAGCAACAGAATACACATTCTTCTCAATTGCATAAGGAACTTTCTCCAGGATAGATCACATGTTAGATCACAAAATAAATCTGAACAAAGTTAAGATTTTAAGAAGATTGAAATAATACCAAGTATCTTTAGTGACCACAATGGAGTGAAACTAGAAATCAACAGCAAAAGGAACCCGGAAATCTCACTAACATGTGGAAATTAAACAACACACTCTTGAACAATCATTGGGTCAAAGAAGGTATCAAAAAGGATATTAGAAAATACCCTAAGACAGACAAAAACGAAAACACAGCAGACAAAAGCATATGGAATACAGCAAAAGGAGTAGTAAGTGGGAAGTTTATTGTGATAAGCACCTAAATTAAAAAAAAGAGGAAAGAACTCAAACAACCTAACTTTACATCCCAAGTAACTATAAAAAGAACAAACAAAGCCCAAAGTTATCACAAAGAAGGAAATAACTTAAGATTAGAGCAGAAATAAACAAAACAGAAAATAGAAAAATAATAGAAAAAATCAACAGAACTAAGAGATTTTCAAAAACACAAACAAAATTGACAAGCCATTAGGTGAATTAAAAAAGACAAAAAAACATAAAACACTCAGGGCCAGCCCGGTGTTGTAGTGGTTAAGTTCACGTGCTCCGCTTTGGCAGCCCGCAGTTCAGATCCCACGTGCGGACGTATGCACCACTTGCCAAGCCATGCTGTGGTGGCATCCCATATAAAGTAGAGGAAGATGGGCCTGGATGTTAGCCCAGGGCAAATCTTCCTCAGCAAAAAGAGGAGGATTGGCAATAGATGTTAGCTCAGGGCTAATCTTCCACACATACACACAAAAAAACCCACTCAAAATCAGAAATGAAGGAGACATTACAACTAATACCACAGAAATAAAAAGAATCATAAGTGACTACTATGAACAATTATATGCCAACAAATTAGATATCCTAGAAGAAATGGATAAATTCCTAGAAATATACAACTTACCAAGACAAAATCATGAAGAAATAGAAAGTATATAGAGGACCTATAACTAGTATGGAGATTGATTCAGTTATCAAAAGCATCCCCAAAATGAAAAGCCCTAAACTAGATGGATTCACTGGTGACTTCTTACTGAACAGTTAAGGAACAATTAATACCAATCCTTCTCAAACTCTTCCAAAAAGTTGAAGAGGAAGGAACCCTTCCAAACTCATTTTATGAGGTCAGTATTACCCTGATACCAAAGATAGACTAAAATAGCACAAGAAAAAACTATAGGCCAGTATCCCTGATGAATATAGATGCAAAAATTGATCATACACCACAACCAAGTGGGATTTATCCCTGGAATGCAAAATTGGTTCAACATATGAAAATCAGTTAATGTGAAACACCACCTTAACAGAATGAAGGATAGAATCACATGATCATTTTAATAGATGCAGGAAAAAACATTTGAAGAAATTCAACACCTTTTCATGGTAAGAACTCTCAAATTAGGAATAGAAGGAAATTACTTCAACATAATAAAGTCTGTATATGAAAATTCCACTGCTAACCTCATCTCAATGGTGAAAAGCTGAAAGCTTCTCCTCTAAGATCAGGGATAAGTCAAGGATGTACAGTCTCACGACTTCTATTCAACCTAGGACTCGAAGTCCTAGCCAGAGCAATTAGACAAGAAAAAAATAAAAGGAATCCAAATTGGAAGGGAAGAAGTAAAACTGTCCCTGCTTGTAGACAACATCATCTTATACATAGAAAACCCTAAAGACTCCATAAAAAAAAAAAAAACATTAGAAATAGTAAATAAAGTGAAGTTGCAGGCTACAAAGTCAAAGTCAGTTGTGTTTCTATACAGTAACAACAAACTATCTGAAAGGAAATAAGGAAAACAATCCCATTTACAATAGCACCAAAAAGACTAAAATACTTAGTGATAAACTTAACCAAAGAGATGAAAGATTTACATACTATAAAGCTAAAAATTGGTGAAAGAAATTAAAGATGACACAAACAAATGGAAAGAGATTCTGTGTTCATGGACTGGAAGATTTAATATTTTTAAGATGTACACCACCCAAAGTGATCGATGGATTCGGTGCAATCTTTATCAAAATCCCAATGGCAGTTTTTACAGAAAAACAATTCTATAATTCATAGAGAACCACAAAAGATCACAAATAGCCAAATCAATCTTGAGAAAGAAGAACAAAGCTGCAGGCATCGCACTTCCTGATCTTAACCGATATTACAAAGCGATAGTAATCAAAACAGTATGGTACTGGCATGAAGACAGACATAGAGACCAACAGAACAGAACAGAGAGCCCAGAAATAAACCCAAGCATTTAAGATAGACTGATCTTCAACAAGGATGCCAAGAAGTCACAATAGGGAAAGGGTACTCTTTTCAATAAATGGCATTGAGAAAACTGGATAATCACATGCAGAAGAATGAAATTTGATCTTATATGATACACAAAAATCAACTCAAAATGGATTAGAGACTTAAATGTAAGACCTGAAACTGTAAAAGTCCTAGAAGAAAACATAGGGAAAGTCTTCCAGACTTTGGTCTTGGCAAAGATTTCATGGTTGTGACACCAAAGGCACAGGCGATAAAAACAAAAATAAATAAGTGAGACCATACCAAACTAAAAAACTTCTGCATAGCAAAGGAATTGACAGAGTGAAAAGGCAACCTATTGAATGGTAAGTATTTATTAAAAAATGAGCTAAATTCACAGAGGCAAGGTTTTGATTAAAAGGTATTTGTTATATTAAAAATAAGAGATCACACCCAGTGCCTGTTTCCTCCCTGAATTGTAAGTTTATCAGGGGTAAGTTGCAGTCATCGTGTGGCTCTATTCAGTGCTTAGTATGTCATCTAGCACATATTAAGTATTTAATAAATGTTTAATGATATAAATTTGCATACTTGAATACTGCAGAGTAGAAGAGCATTTTCTTTCTTATCAAAGGTTAAATCAGGACAAAAAACTCCTTATGTTGAATTGTTTTCATATTGCCTCTCATGTGGGAGTCTATGGCCTGAATCAATTTTCCTTTTAAATCAATAAACTTTATATTTTAGAGCTGTTTCAGTTCACGGCAAAATTGAGTGGAATGTACTGAGAATTCTCAGGAATCCCCTGTCCTCACCCCCCCAGTATCAACATCCCCCACCCTGGTGGTACCCTGAATCACTTTTGAACCACCTGAGAATCACTGGCACAGCTGGATTTTGAATCCGTTTCATTGGACCCTACACCCATGTTCATTCCACTGGAACACATTGCCAGTAGTGTAAACAGTGAGAGCAGAAGGAGGGGGAAGGAGAGGATTCACTCACACAGGGTCTAGCCGTGGTGGACCTCTCAGATCTCAACTCCTGTTTCAAAAGGCAGCTCTGGTATAACTTTTTCTATCTGGCTTTACTTATTTCCTGGTAAAAGTTAGTCAGTCATTCTGCGATAATTTTGAATTTTGTGCATATTTCTATTGATATACCTGCCATATTACAGTTAAATCATTTGTTTATTGCTGGGTGTTCTCCTTCATGGGAGAAATCACGTCTTATTTCTCTATCTCTAGTGCATAGCAAAATATCTGGCACATTGAAAGTATTAATATTTATTAACTTGACTTTAATAAGTATTTTCTACGTGTCAGGCGTCTAAATAAGTATGTAATGCACTATAGCTTTTAGTCCTCAGAGCAACCACATATAAACACAATTCAGTCTCGTTTTAGTGATGAGAACACAGAAACAAGGTAATTTAATTGATTTGCACAAGGTCAGAGGTGTCCAGTAAACACTATAAACACTGGATCGGGAGACCACAGATCATCAAAGTGCATGAAATGTGAAAAAATGGAGTCAAAAATATAGAACATCTTAAAATTAGAATGAATAAATTTTTAACTGAATGATCACTAAATTTAACAGCCTTATTAAGTGTTACATTTAGTATTCATAAAAATTTCAGTGCATTTAAAAAGAATTTGTTGTTAGATTTCTCGCTCACACAATGATTACTGAGAAATCATAGCCAATTGTAAAATGAGTTATTCACAGCCCGAGGGATCAAAAACAAATTTATCTTAAAGTTTCAAAATTTTATAGCCAATGTATTTCATATGGCATGTACTCAGAGGTAAATACATTTGATGCGACGTCAAGGGGTGTGTCACAGATGTGAATGCTCAGTGCCCACAGCACTACAATAAGGCGCTGAAGCAAGTGGTAGCACAGGCATTCACATTTTCACTTTTCTACGCTGCCTCCTGGGACGACTGTGTTATTTGGTAATTAATAAGTATTTTGGTAATAAATCAAAACTGTATGGAATTTATTATCAAAAGTTCGTTTTTTCTTACGTAAATACTTACTAACAATGTACACATTTACTTTGGCTGTCCCATTTATAGCAAAGCATTCTTGGTCTTTGAAGTGTGAACACATAAGGCTTGATTATACTTTAAATACTTTTATTGAGAACATTACTTTACATCAATTTTTAATTTCTGTGTTTTTAACATCTAACTTTCTATTTAGGCTTCTATTTAATTATTAAATGCTATGATTAAAATGTCTTTCTATAAGTTGAACCAGTTTGTCTAATAAATATAGCTTTCAATGACTATTAACCTTTATTTGAGTTGCCTGGCAATACAGATTACATTATAGTACTAAAAATAATTTCCTTTTTTTACAGCTTTATTGAGACATATTTCATATGCTATAAAAGTCACCCATTTAAAGTATACAGTTAAGTCGTTTTTAACGTGTTCAGAGTTTTGCAACCATCACCACAATAGAATTTTAGCTAAATAGAAACTCTGTACACATTATTAGTGACTCCCAATCTCACCCTCTCCCCTCCCTCTGATGAGCACTAATCTACTTTCTGTCTCCATGAATTTGCCTATTCTAGATATTTCATGTAAATGGAATCACACAATATCTGGTCTGTTGTGAATGATTTCTTTCACTTACTTTAATATTTTCAAGGTTTATCCATGTTGTAGTTTGTATCACTACTTCATTCTTCTTATTGCTGAGTAATATTCCCTTGCATGGGTAAATACCACGTTTTTTTAATCCTTTCAATAGTCACTGGACACTCAGCTTTTTTCCATATTTGGCTGTTATGACTAATACTGCTATGAACACTTTGCGTATAAGTTTTGGGTGGAAATAGGCTGGCATTTCTCCTTAGTAAATACCTAGGAGTGGAATTGCTGGGTCATATCATAATTCTGTGTCTAAATTTTGAGAACCTGCCAAAGCAGCTGCACCATTTTACATTCCACCAGAAATGTCTGCAGATTCCAATTTCTCCACATCCTCACCAACATTTGCCAGTGTCTTTTTTATTTTAGCCCTCCTAGTGAGTGTGAAGTAGTATCTCACTGTGATTTTGATTTGCATTCCCTTAGTGACTAATGATGTTGAGCATCTTTTCCTGTAATTATTGGCTATGTGTATATCTTCTTTGGAGAAATGTCTATTCAAATTCCTTGCCCTTTTTAAAGTTGGGTTACATGTCTTTTCGTCGTTGAGTTGTAAGAGTTTTTTATATATTCTGGATAACAGTCTCTTATCATATATATGATTTCCAAATATTTTTCCCATACTGTGACTTGTCTTTTCACTCTCTTGATGATGCCCTTTGATGCACGAAAGTTTTTAATTTTAATCATGTCCAATTTGTCTATTATTTCTTTCGTTGCTTATGCTTTTGTCGTATCAGATCTAAGAAGACAATGCTTCATCCAAAGCCATAAATTTACTCCTGTTTTCTTCTAAAAATTTTATAATTTTAGCTCTTCATTTACATCTATTATTCATTTCGAGTTAATATTTGTGTACGATGTAAGGTCGGTTTCCAAATACATTCTTTTGCATCTGGACATCCATTTGTCTCAGCACCGTTTAACGAAACAACTAATCTTTCGCCCATCGAATTGTCTTGGTACTCTTGTCAAATATAAATTGATCATAAGTTGACTGTTTATTTCCAGACTCTCAAATATTTTGCATTAATCTCTATATCTACTCTTTATGCCAGAACCGCACTGTCTTGGTTACTGTAGAGTTATAGTATGTTTTGAAATAAGGAAGTGTAAGCCTTCCAAATTTGTTCTCTTTTGAAAACTGTTTTGACAATTCACTTTTCTTTGCATTTGCATTTGAATTTTAGAATTAGCTTGTCATTCTGCAAAAAAGCCTGTGGGCTTTTGATGAAAATTGTATCTAATCTGTAGATCAATTCGGATAGCATTGCCATCTTAATAGGGTTAAGTCATTGGATGTCTTGCCATTTGTTTAGATCTTCTTCAACTTCTTTCAACAATGTTTGTAGCTTTCAGTGTACCTCTTACATGTATTTGTTAAATTTTTTCCTAGATATTTTATTCTTTTTGCTGCTTTTATAAATGAGATTTTTATTTTTGAATTATTCATTACAGTTGTATATAGAAATTCAACTTTTGAATATTGATCTTGTACCTTGCCCTATTACTGAACTTATATATTAGTTCTAATAGTTTTTTAGTGGATTCCTTAGCATTTTCTATATATATATAGAATTTCTATATATATAGAATTTTCTACATAGAGTTTTCTATATAAGATCATATCATCTGCAAATAGAAATAGTTTTACTTCTTTTCCAATCTGAACGCCTTTTATTTCTTTTTCTTGCCCAATTGTCCTGGCTAGCACCTCCAGTACAATGTTTAATACAAGTAGAGAGTAAGTGTTTGCATCTTGTTCCTGATATCAAGTTGAGGAATTCTTTTCTATTATTAGTTTGCTGAGGTTTTTGTTTTTGTGTTTAATCATGAAAGGGAATTGCCTTTTTATTGCTGAGTTGTATTCCATTGTATAAACATATAATTTGGTTATCTATGCTCCTGTTGATGTACATTTGGGTAGTTTCTAGTTTTTAGTTATTATGAATAAGATTTCTCTAAACATTCTTTGTATGAGTCTTTGTGAACTATATTTTCGTTTCTCTTTGGTAACTATCTAACAATGAAATTACTAGGTCATGGATAGGATAGATGGATGTTTAACTATAAACAAATTGTAAAGCAGTGTTCCAAAGTGACTGTACTATTTTACACTCACACCAGCAATAGATGATCTCCAGCTACTTCAAATCCTCACTAGTATTTGTATTGTCGTTAAACTTTTTGATTTTAGTCACTTTAGTGCATGTGATATGGAATCTCATCATGGCTGTAATTTACATTTCCTTGATAACTAAAGATTTTGAGCACCTTTTCATGTGTTATTAGCCATTTGTATCCACGAAGAGTCTAAGTCTTTGCTATTATGTTTTTTTTTTAATTTTTTAAGTTGAGATATTGACGTACAACATTAGTTTCAGATATACAACATAATTATTGGATATTTGTATATATTGCCAAATCATCACCACATAAAGTCTAGTTAACATCCATCACCATGCATAGTTAATAAAATTTTTTTCTTGTGATGAGAACTTTTAAGATCTACTCTCTTAGTAACTTTCAAATATCCAATGTAGTATTATTAACAGTAGTCACCATGCTGTACATTACATCCTTATGGCTTATTTATTTTATAACTGGAAGTTTGTACCTTTTGACTCCCTTTACCCATTTTGCCCCACATACCCTCCCATTTGGCAACCACCAATCTGTTCTCTGTACAGATGAGCTTGTTTTGTTGCTGCTGTCTTAGATTCCAGATATAAGTGAGATTGTATGGTATTAGTCTTTCACTGTCTGACTTATTTCACTTAGCATAATGCCCTCCAGGTCCATCCATGTTGTCGCAAATGGCAAGGTTTCGTTCTTTTTTATGGCTGAATAATATTCCATTGTGTTTATATATACCACATTTTCTTTATCCATTCATCGGTTGATGGACACTTAGGTTGTTTCCATTTCTTGGCTATTGTAAATAAAACCGCAGTGAACATGGGGACATATATATCTTTTCAAGTTAGTCTTTTCATTTTCTTTGAAAAAATACCTAAAAGTGGAATTCCTGGATTATGTGGTAGTTCTAGTTTTAGTTTTTTGAGAAGACTTCATATTGTATTCTCTAGCAGCTGCACCAATTTACATTCCCACCAACAGTGTACAAGGGTTCTCTTTTCTCTACGTCCTTGCCAACACTTGTTATTTCTTGTCTTTTTGATAAAAGCCATTCTGACAGGTGTGAGGTGATATCGCATTGTGGTTTTGATTTGCATTTCCCTAATGATTAGTCATGTTGACAATCTTTTCATGTACCTGTTGGACATCTATATCTATTCCTTGGAAAAATGTCCTTTTGGATCCTCTGACCATTTAAAAAAATTTTTTTTTTTTTGGTGAAGAAGATTGGCCCTGAGCTAACATCTGTGACAATCTTCCTCTATATTTTTATATGTGGGTTGCTGCCACAGCATAGCTTGATGAGTGGTGTATGTCCACTCCTGGGATTTGAACCTGTGAAACCAGGCAGCTGAAGCAGAGCATGCCAAACTTAACCACTATGCCACCAGGCTGGCCTCCCTCTGCCCATTTTTAACTGGATTATTTGGGTTCTTTTGCTATTGAGTTGTATGTGTTGTTTACATATTTTGGATATTTACCTCGTCAGATATGTGATTTGCAAGTATTTTCTCCCATTCAGTAGGTCGCTTTTTCATTTTGTTGATGATTTCCTTTGCTGTGCAGAAGCTTTTTAGTTTGATAAAACCCCACTTGTTTATTTTTGCTGTTGTTGTTTTGCTTTTTGTGTCAGACCAAAAAAACAAATCATCACCAAGATTGATATCAAGGAGCTTACTGCCTATGTTTACTTCTAGGAGTTTTATGGTATTAGGCCTTACATTCAAGTCTTTAATCCATTTTCAGTTAATTTTTGTGTATAGTGTAAGATAGTGATCCAGTTTCATTCTTTTACATGTAACTGTCCGGTTTCCCAACACCATTTATTGAAGAGACTGTCCTTTCCCCACTGTATATGCTTTGCTCCTTTGTCATAAATTAATTGACCACATATGTGTGGGTTTATTTCTGGGTTCTCAGTTCTACTTTATTGATCCATGTGTTTGATGTTACACCAATACCACACTGTTTTGATGACTGTAATAGAGTTTGAAGTCAGGGAGTGTGATGCCTCCAGTTTTGTTCTTTCATAAGATTGCTTTGGCTATTCGAGGTCTTTTGCAGTTCTGTACAAATTTTAGGCTTGTTTGCTCTGTTTCTGTGAAAAACACCATTGGAATTTTGATAGGGATTGCATTGAATCTGTAGATTGCTTTGAGTAGTATGGATATTTTAACAATATTAATTTTTCCAATGCATGAGCATGAAATATCTTTCCATTTATTCACATATTCTTCAATTTCTTTTATCAATATCTTATAGTTTTCTGTGTACAAGTCTTTCACCTCTTTGGTTAAATTTATTCCTAGGTATTTTGCTCTTTTTGATGCGATTGTAAATGGGATTGTTTTCTTAATTTCTCTTTCTGATATTTTGTTATTAACACGTCGAAACAACAAATTTTTGTGTATTGATTTTGTATCCTGCAATTTTATTGAATTTATTAGTTCTAACAGTTTTTGGTTGAGTTTTTAGGGTTTTCTATATAGGTATCATGTCATCTTCAGACAGTGACAGTTTTACTTCTTCCTTTCCAATTTGGATGTCTTTTATTTTCTTTTCTTGCCTAATTGCTCTGACTAGGACTTCCAATACTGCGTTGAATAAAAGTGGTGATTGTGGGCATCCTTGTCTTGTCCTTGATTTCAGAGGAAAAGCTTTCGGCTTTTTACCATTGAGCAAGATGTTAGCTGTGCACTTGTGATATATGGCCTTTATTATGTTGAGGTGTGTTCCTTCTATACCCACTAGGTTGAAATTTTTTTTATCATAAATGGATGTTGAATTTTGTCAAATGCTTTTTCTGCATCTATTGAGATGATTATATGATTTTTATCTTTCACTTTTTTAATATGGTGTATCACATTGATTAATTTGCACATATTGCACCACCCTTGCATCCAGGAATAAATCCCACTTGACTGGGATATATGATTTTTTAAAATGTGTTGTTGAATCTGGTTTGCTAATATTTTCTTGAGGATTTTTGCATCTATGTTTATTAGGGATATTGGCCTATAATTTTCTTGTCATTGTGCTAATATTTTTTGTGGGTTATTGCATTTATATTCTTACCGGAGATTGATCTATAGGGTTCTTTCCTTGTAATGCATTTGTCTGCTGTTGGTATCAGGGTAATACTGGTCTCATAAAATCAGTTTAGATGTGTTTCCTCCTCTTCTATTTTTCAGGAAAAATTTGGGAAGGATTGGTAATACTTCTTAAATGCTTGGCATAACTCACCCTTGAAGCCATCTGGTCCTGGGCTTCATTTGTTAGAAGTTTTAAAATTGCTAATTCAATCTCTTTGTCTGATATGGGTCTATTCAAATTATCTATTTCTTTTTGTGTCAGTTTTGTTAGCTGGTGTCTTCCTAGGTATTTATTCATTGCATCTAAGTTTTCTTCTTATTTTTATAAGATGTCCTTACTCTCATTCTTGATTTAGTAACTTGAAACTTCTCTTTTTTAGCTTGGTCATTTTGGCTAATTTTTTTTCACTTTTGTTGATCTTTTTGAAGAACCAACTTTTGCTTTTATTTATTTATTCTCTATTGTTTTTCTGTTCTCTATATCATTTATTTCTGTTCTGACCTTATTATTTCCTTTCTTATGCTTCATTGGGGTTTAGTTTGTTCTCCTTTTTCTAGTTTCTTATGACTGAAGTTTAGTTTATTCATTTGAGTTTAAAAATATATATATATATATATATGCATTTATAGCTGTAAATTTCCCGCTGAAAACTGCTTTAGCCACTCATAAAGTTTGATATGCTGTGTTTTATTTTTATTCATCTGAAAGTATATTCTAATTTCACTTGTTATATTTTTTTCCTTGATTGATTATTTAGAAATGTGCTACCAGATTTTCTTCTATTATTGATTTTATAATTTAATTGCATTGTGGTTGGAGAACATAATTTGTATGATTTCAATGTTTTTAAATTTATTGAGGCTTGTTTTATGGCCTAGCATATGATCTACCCTGGGAAATGTTCCACGTGTTCTTGAGAAGAACGTGCACTCTAATGTTGTTGGGTGGAGCATTCTATAGACATCTCTTAGCGCTAGTTGATTTATAGTGTTGTTCAAGGTTTTTATTAATTTCTTGATTGTTTTTGTAGTTCTATACAATATTAAAAGTGAGGCTTTGAAATGTTTAACTATTACATTGTCTATTTCTCACATCAATTATGTTGGTTTTGCTTTGAATAATTTGCGGCTCTGTTGTTAGGTGCATATATGTTTTTAATAGTATAACTTCCCGATGGATTGACCCTATGATCATTACAAAATGTTCTTCTTTGAATATAACAATTTTTATCTAAATGGCTCTTCTGCCTGATATTAGTGTAGCTACTGCCATTTGCTATTTGTTTTCTGTATGTCCTCTGTCTTTTCTCCCATCTGTTTCTCAATTCCTGCTTTATTTGTGTTTAATAGATATTTTCCAGTGTATCTTTTTAATTTATTTGGTGTTTCTTTTTACGATATTTTTTTTTGTTATTTTCTTCCTCATAGTCTTGGGGAAGATAATTAGCATCTTAAAACCATCTGGTTTAGGGAAGGGCCCAGTGGCATAGCGGTTAAATTCGCGTGCTCCACTTCGGCAGCCTGGGGTTCACAGGTTCAAATCTCAGGAGCGCACCTATGCGCCACTTGTCAGGCCATCCTGTGGAGGCATCCCATATAAAGTAAAGGAAGATGGGCATGGATGTTAGCCCAGTGCCAATCTTCCTCAGCAACAAGAGGAGGACTGGCAATGGATGTTAGCTCAGGGCTAATCTTTCTTACAAAAAAACAAAAACATAAACAACAACAATAGCTAAAAAACAATCTGGTTTCGATTAATACTAACTTATTTTCAATAATGTACAAAAACTTTAATTTCCCCCTCCCTCTTTGTAGTATTTTCATATGAATTGCATCATTACAAGTTATAAATCCATCAAAACAGTTTTATAATTATTGACTTGTGCAGTTATCTTTTAAAATAGAAGGAAAGTGAGAGACAATAAAAAAATAGGTTTGCACTGACTTTCATATTAACTATGTAGTTACTTTTACTGGTACTCTTTATTTCTTTGTATGAGTTTGAATTACCTTCAAATGCTCTTTTATTTCAGCCTGAAGGTCTCCCTTTAGTATTTCTTATAAGATGCTTTCGCTAGCAATAAGTTCTGTTTTTGTTCATCTGGGAGTGTCTTAATATCTGCTTCATTTTTGAAGGAGAGTTTAGCAAATATAGAATTGTTGGTTGATAGTCTTTTCCTTTCAAATCTATGAGCATGTCATCCCACTGTTCTCTTAGTTTAATGGTTTCTGATGAGAAGTCAACTGTTAGTCTTACTGAGGATTCCTTATGTGTGACAAGTTGTTATTCTTTTGCTGCTTTCAAGATTTTTGCTTTTGTCTTTGACTTTCTACAATTTGCCTAAGATGTGTCTAGGTATGGATCTCTTTCAGTTTATTCTACTACATTTCTTGAATGAGCAGACTAATATTTTTCATCAGGTTTATGAAGTCTTTGGCCATTATTTCTTCAAATATTTTTTCTACCCTTTTCTTTTTGTCTTCTCCTTCTGGGACTCTCATTAGGTGTATGTTGGTGCACTTGATGTTGTTCCACATGTCTCTGAGGCTTTGTTCATTTTTCTTTGATTCTGCTCCTCAGACTGGAAATTCTATATTGATCACTGTTAAAGGTCAAAGATTCTTTTTCTGCCAGCTCCAATCTCTTGTTGAGCTCCTCCAGTGAACTTTTCATTTCAGTTATTGTACTTTTAACCCCAGAATTTCTATTTTTTTAAATAAATTACATCACTCTTTATTGATATTGACATTCTCTATTTTCATAAGATGTCATGGTCATACATTCTTTTAATTCTTTAGCCATGGTTTCCTTTATTTTTTTTAAACATAGTTATAATAGCTGATAATAGTCTTTGCCTACTAATTCCAACAACTAGGCTTCCCTCTGGGACATTTTCTCTTGGCTACTTTTTCTCCCCCCATGTATGTGGCATACTTTACTGCTTGTCTGCATGTCTCATAATTTTTTGTTGACAACTGTACATTTTAGAAATGTAATGACTCTGGTATGTAGTTTCTCCCCTCTCTAGCATTTGTTGTTGTTGCTATTTTTCTTTCTTATTGCTGCTTATTGTTTAGCAATCTTTTTGGACTAATTCAGTGGCTTCTGTCTTCCCTGAAGTGTGTGGACAATGAGTTTTCTACTAGCTTTTTGTTTGTTTGGTTGGTTTTAAGTTCTTGTTTTTATTTTTCAGCCTGCTTTCTAGAGGTCACGCTTGTATCAGTATAATTTAGTGGTCTGTCAATGATCAGTCAGGTTTTCTTAAATGCATTGCCTCTATGTTTCCCACTCTTTGCCAAGGGGATCTATGTGAGAAGGTTCGCCTCAGACTACACACATTTTATGAGGCAGCCTGAACTTTCACTTCATGGTTGTATAGGCCTCAACATCAGTCATAGGTGATGTGCCTTCTCCTGTCCCAGGTCTTTCCTGGCCACTTTCAGACACTCCAGGCATCCTTTTAGAAACTCCAGAATATGTCCTGTTGGAGATTTTCAAAGTTCCATAGTCATGTAGTTTTCTAGGATTTCTTTTCAAATTCCTGGCCAGGCTCTTTTTTGCCCCAACTAAAATCACACACAGCCTTAGACAGCTAAGAAGTTGATATTGTTTTGGTAATTCCCTTGGGGTTCGTTTACCCCTCCCCCAACAAAAGAATGGAGGAATGAATGGTATGAATGGAATCTCCATTATTTCCTTAGAACTATCTATGCTACTATTGCTGCCTGTGAAGAGTGGTAATTAATGGTTTACATGTTCCTTTCACATACCTTAAGTTCCTGAGATTCCAACTGTCATTGAAGCAACCAGACACCTAGCTTGCCAGCTACTGTTTCAGTGACTTGATACATGAATGGAGAATAAAATTTCTTCAAGAATATTGAGTATGTATTATATGTTCAACACAGGCCTTGTTTAAGGATACAGAAATTGCATATATATATGCATATATATATATGCATATATATATATATAACTTTTAGAAAACGTCATGTGTTTTTATTGAAAATTTACATTATTTATTAAATATTAAAATATTCCAAATTAGTCTTCATTCATCCAGCTCACAACCTGATAATCAGTAAGGGATAAGTAGGGAATGGGCAGAGTTGGCAGGAAATATCAGGCTTTTAACTCACATTTATTTCTCTTAGGAAGCAGATCCATTAGTTATATTATTCGATATACTTAAAATTCTAAATTTCTATAGTCTTTCTCTAGACTATAAGCTCCAGGAATGTAGAGACTATGTCGGTCATAGTCATTGTCACCAGCGCCCCCCATATGCTCTAGCAGAGTTGGTGCTCAGTGTGTATTTTATTCAGTGAATGAATTCTGTCTTAGAGCTGTCTGTCTTAATCAGGCACCGCAATTTTTCTTTCATTTGAAAGCTGGTAAAACATAGAGTAAATCAGCATAATGTAGAAGACTACTGAAGGCTTCTTCTTAGAATGTTTGTCACAGCTTATTGTGAACATCGTCTTTCTTTTCCATTCCACATTTCACAGTAGTTATTAATCTTTTTTTGGTGTAAAGACCACTTTGAGAATTCAGTGAAATATATGTGGACCCTCTCCACAGAGTGGGAGAAGGAAGAATACATTTCTCTATCTATCCATCCATCTGTACACACAATCTTTTTCATAAAGTTTTTTTGGTGATGGGAGAGGACATTAGTTCAATAACCCATTAAGATGGTGTCAGTCCATTGAGGCTGGTTTTGCTACAGTAATAGAAGTTGTAAAATCATTAAAACAAGCAAGGCTTACCTTTTGTTCACATTTATGCTCAGTGCTTATAAATTAGTCACAGCTCTAGTCCCTGTGCCTTTTCACTTTGGGGTTCGGTATGACGGAGCAGTCTTTTTCTAGGTCCTGCTGCTCATGTGGCAGAGGGTAAATAGCATATGCTTGCAAATGGTGTAGGTCATATCCACTCTCTCGTCATTGGTCAGAGAAAGTCACAAGGGCAAGCCTTATGTTGTTAATGGAGTGGGGAATTTAATTCTCCAGTAGGTAAAGTATACCACGAGGTACACAGCCGAGCCTGATTTTGGGAGTTCTCCCAAAGGGGAGGACCGGCAATAATAGAGGTTACTACAAAGCCTATCCATGGTCCCAGAGTAAGAACTCAAACTATTTCTCCTGTGTGTATTAGTCAGGGCTCTCCAGAGAAACAGAACCAATAGTGTGTGTGTGTGTGTGTGTGTGTGTGTGTGTGTGTGTGTATTTATTTATCTATATTTTCATATGTGTGTGTGTCCATTCCAACCTCAATATGGCTCTCAGATTAGTCCTTTCCTCTTTATTCATCCAATCCATCAGAAACCCTTAGCCCCAGCACTTTTTGTGCCTCTTACCCTGCTTCTCTCTGCAGGAGGAGTCCTCTTTCTAAGATGTGTGTCTAATTTTGCCACTTCCTGGCTAAAATCCTTCACCAACAGAATGTTCTCGTTCCCCATTTATCTTTCTTTCTTGACACTCGTTCTTCTCTGACCCTTTGTGGCTGCACTTCCCTCTAGCTAGATTATTTCAATTCCCTGAATACATCTCCTCTGGGAAAAGGTGGGTCCTCCTTCCTGAATATTTCTTCCTTCTCTGTCCTTTTTGGCCAGTTATCTTCCTCCAACCCTTGAAGACTCAGGTAACATATCTCTTATCCATGGAAGCTTTCTGAGCAACTTCTCACCACTAAGTTAGCATTAGGTAACTTCTCAGTGCTTCGTAGCATTCCATGCCTACTGTGATTGCAGCACTCACTATTTTGTGTTGGGATGGCCTTTGGAAGGGAGCACATGAGCTCAGGAAGCTCTGTATTGTTCATCTCTGTATTTCTTGTTCCTGGTAGAGGGCCTGACACATGATAGGTGCTCAGTAAGTGCGTTCTGAATATCACTATACAGTATCGGGTGGCTGCTCTACTGGGAGGCCGGTATTTTGGGTCAATGAAATCAGGATACAGAGGGAAGTACATGTAATAAGATTCTGTTCATTTTTAGAGTTCCTAAGAAGTACTGGTATCAGGTTGCATTTTAGTCTATTGTTGTGGCTATATTGGACCTTCCTCAAAGGTCCTGCTCTGTAATAAATGCCACACTAATGGGTACTTAAAACAGCATTATAGAATCTGAGATGACTTGCCTCTGGAGAAATAATCTTTAGCCTATGGACAAAGCCATCATAAGCCACAGTTACCCATCAAGGTCAACATAGCATGTTGCCAGCTTAGAGCCTTCCATCCGTTGGCCCAGGCCACAGTAGCTCAAGCTGATTTAATATAAACATGTACAAACCACTAAGATCAAAATGCCTTGCCTACCCACTAAAGTTCAAGGCTCACAAACACATCTCCTGGCCCCACCAAAAGCCTCTCTGCGTGAATATTTTGCCCTCCCCAATTCTGTACCTTTGCTTGGTTTTTAGTGTGGGAATTTTAATTCCCAGCCCCTGAAATTTTGCAGTCATTGGGAATGCACCAAGCAAATTATATCCTCCTCTTCTCTCTAGGTTTATAACAAATTACGACTATTTATAAGTCAAACAGCAGCAAATTGCAGGCCAAAATGCCATCTTTATTAGGATAAACATCGAGTTGAGGATGTAACTTATTGTGAGAGTCAGGTGGATTTCCTAAATCTGAACCCAAGAGTTAAGTCGATTTACCCCTCCCATCACAGGCCATGTGGAACTAGGACAGGCCTCTCCACACGAAGAACTGCCCAGGTAAGACTTGGGTCAAGGGACAGCAAAGGAAAATTCCCATACCCTCTGGGCATCTCACTCCTAAAGAAACTGACAGAGAAGGTGTCTGAGCCCAGCTATGTCACTCCACTTCCCCTCAGGGGTGAGTAAGAGTGGAGAGATGTCAAGGCTGTTACACTAGTTGAGCTTCTTCAATATGGAAGGAGTCAGTAGTAGGGAAGAAGCCTTCTCACCCAACACCAGCACATAATAGGGACTCAAATGACTTTTGTGATTTAATCAAGAAACATATATATTAGGAGGTGCTATTGTTCTGCATCAATATTTTGTTCCTTTTAGTTCTTGTGGTTGCCTGCTGTCCTGGACTATGTACGGATAAGCATATGGTAATTTTGCAGTAGTCAAGACAAGACAGGATGAATCCTTGAGGCTTACCATGAGCACTCCCGGTGGTCACATAAAATGTCTGCTACATTTCTTGTCTGTATTTTAATGCTACCCATGATAACACAAACTGAAAAAGTTTCTAAACCTTGAAACATGGAAAAAGTAATAATGACCTTTTTTAACAACCTTTTTGCATTCTTTATTTTCTACTTCAAAGGAAGTGAAATATCCATAAGGAAAAGTTGACTCAGTTTATTTTCAAACTGTAACCTCCTTTCAGACTTCTAATTTAAAGGCCAGTAATAGATACATAGCTTTGACCTTAACACATTAATGTTGCATTGTAAAAGCAGGGTAATATGGGGCCATGTGATGTTTCTCAGATTTAGAAGCCTGATCACTTAATAATGTCACTGTCCCTATCACTATACAGTATCAGGTGCCTGCTGAACTGGAGGTTGGTATTTTGGGTCAGTGTAACCAAGATACAGAGGGAACTGGTGAGGAAAGCTGACTCTTCAGAAAGCCTTAGAATCTATGATCTACAAATGTGCCAACCGGCAGGTTTTTCTACCCAGGGCTCCCAAGAAAAGTACAGGGGTAGTGGAAAAGAGAGAAGAACCATGCCTCTATTTACCTGTTCATGACGAGGGGCCATTTGCCTGGCAGAGTGGGATAAAAATCTGGGGTTGGACAAAGTGACTCATAAGGTCTTTTTTGGTAGTTAATGGCAAGAGTTAGGATTCCACTGGTCAATTTGAAAAATCACCAAGTACTTGCTCATTTCTTGCTGTGGCCCCAGCAGTGAAGTCTATTTGTCAGTCAGGAGAAAGGGAAACGGAGAGATGAGGAGAGGGTGTGGAAGAGTGATGACACGGACCACATTTGGGGGTGTACATTCTAGCCAGAGAAACAAACCGATGCACACAGTCATTTAAAGAACGTCAAAAGTTTGGTTAGGAAAAGAGGCAGTTTAAGGACGTAAAATACCTTGGTCACATCACTTACCATCCCTGAGACTTTTGTCCTTTGTGTGTCTAAATTTCCTCATTTGTTATCAGGGTATCCTGATAGTACCTATCTGATAGAGGGAAGAGAGGATTATATGAAATAACGCTTATAAGGTGCTTGTGAGGTTGGCTTTAAAAAACACTAAGTGCTAGACTTGTGCCATTAAAGCAATGTGACTGAGTCGTATTTTCTCTGGTTCCTGCAGAAAAGTTCTATTGAGTTAATATTTAATATTATAGTGTTTTATATAGGATTGACATGAGAAACATTTACTTTCCCTGAAACCAGAGTTTGCATTATCCGTTATATGACTCTTCTGTAAACACCTGAATGATAGATCCTTCCAACTCCAAAAGCGAAACGAGAAGAGGTAATGAAAAGAAAATTCACAGAAGAAGAAATGCAAACAGCCAATGAATATAGGAAAACATAAAGATGCTCAACATCATTAATGAAGAAATGAAAACTAACATGCTGGTGAGGCGTTATTTTCATGGGTCCCGTTGTAAAAATGAAAATGTTAATTCTCAGTATAAAATGCAGAAATGGGCTTTCTCATACTGGTGTAGGTGAAAATTGGTTCAAACTTTCTGGAAAGAAACTTGATGATATGTATTAAGTAAGTCTATCCTTAGGAAATAGTTATGGATGTGTGAAAGGATTTCCCTTCAGCATGGCTTTTATTTGCTGTCCCAAAAACATCCTCCCCCCAAAAATCCTGAAAGTACAACAGAAAGTTAATTAAATAAATTATGGTATTGAAATACTATACAGCTATTTTAAGGACTATTTAATGGGGAAATGCTTCCTTGATGCAGTGATGTATGAAAAGAAGTACAAGATTTTATTAAAAGTTTGTACTGAAAAACGACATTCGTAATTACGATTCTAATTATGTAGGAAAATGTTCGTGCTATATCACGGAGTTAAGGAAAAAAACACAGATTACAAAACAATATTAAATTATGATGGTAATTTTATGTGAAGTATATTTCTAGATGATATTGGAACTCTACACATTAGATGTGAACAGTGATTATTTCTGGAAGCTGGGATTATATATGATTTTAATTTCACCATTTATGTTTTCTATATTTACTGATTTTTCTAAAAATCTAAAATTTAGTTTTAATTACACAAATAATAACACACTTATATTCACTGTAATAAAATATTCAAATAATACAGAAGTAGAGAGTAAAAAGTGAAAGTCTGCCTTCCATTGCATTTCCCTCAAATGCTGACGCGCATTAGTTATAGTTTTGGAGTATCTTTCCAGAACCCTTTTCCTGAGCTCTTCTGGATGCAGTGCTCTGCTGAACAAGGGCCTCCTCTGAGAGACTTCCCAGGTCCCCTGGCTATGCCAAAGGAACAGGATCTCCTGGGACTTCCTTTTGACCCTCTTCTCCACTTTACTGACCCTGAGAGCATCTGATATTGTGTTCTTTTCTTCTCTCCTCCTCTCTCAGTCAGAAATGTTTCCACCTCCTTCTTAGGTGGGTATTAACACCTGAATTTTCTTTGCTTTTGGATTTTGAAAATTTTAGGCTCAGCTGGCCAAACCTTGGTTTATAAGGGAATCTTTAGAAGAATGGAATTTATTCTCAGTAAATCTTGGCTTTCAAGACTTTCTCTCTCCTCTCCCAGCTCCCTCTTGTCCCTGTCTGCCTCCTTTCCTTCTTCTTTCTACTACAGACTAAAACTTCCTCATTTATAAGTCCTCTGACTAACACTGAATCCTTCTTTCGTTTTGTATTTTAGCTCAAACAATCCTCAGTCTCTAGCTGAATTGAGAGAACTTGAAAAACAAGGAAGGGAAAAAAGAAGAGCACATTGACATATTTCAAAAAAAGTTCTAATCAAAGTATAGAGTTAAAAAAGGTTATATTGTACATACAGATGTTTTTAGGTCGGGTTTATAGAGGTCAAGTTCATAGACAGTTTTACTATCCAGACACCCTTTTTAAGTGTGCTGTCCACGAGCTTTGTCAAACGCGTACAACGCTGGGTGACGAAGACTGCAACTGAGCTGTAGAACACTTTCAGCACCCCAAACAGTCCGTTCATGTCCCTTTGTGGTCACTGTCTCCCCCAGTCCTCAGCAGCAGGCAGCCATTGATGTGATCTACAGTTTTGCCTTTTCTAGAATGTGATGTAAATTACAGAATGAAATTTTTGGAATCTGGCTTCTTTCACATAGCATAATGCTTTTGAGATTCCTCCACGTTGTGTATCAGTAATTCAGTCTTTCATTACTAGGTAGATTACATCGCATGCATGTACAGTAATTTGTTTATCCACTTACCAGCTGATCATTTAGTTTTTTTTTTTTTTATTTTTTGGCTATTATGAACAAAGCTACTGTAAACATTCACATACAGTTCTTTCTGTGGACATATATTTTCATTTCTTTTAAGTAAATATCTAGGAGTGGGGTTTCTAGGTAGTATAAATGTATGGCTAATCTTAAAATAAATATTAAAATGTTCTCCAAAGTGGTTGTGCCATGTTGCATTACCACCGGCAATGTATGAGAATTCCATTTACTCCACATCTACGACAGCACTTGGTATTGTCAGGGTTTTTTTCTTTTTTTCTTCCTTTTCCTTTTTTTTTTTTTAAATCTTAGCTTTTCTAGTAGGTGTGTAGTAGGATCTCATTGTGGTTTTAGTTTGTATTTCTCTAATTTCTAATGATGTTTAGCATCTTTTTGTGTGCTTATCTGCCATTGGTATCTCTTCTTTGGTGAAGCATCCGTTTAAAGCACTCATCCACTTAAGAAAATTGGGTTGTTTGTTTCTTATTATTAAATTGAAAGAGTTCTTTATGTATTTTGAACACAAGTCTTTCATCACATAGGTATTTTGTGAATATTTTCTTCCAGTCTGTGGTTTGTCTTTTCATTTTCTTAGTAGTATGTTTCAAAGAGAAGTAGTTCTTAATTTTGATGAAGTCCAGTTCATTGATATTTTCTTATACAGCTTGTGCTTTTTGTGTAATAGTTAAGAAATCTTTGCCTAACCCAGGGTCGCAAATAATTTTTTCCTATGTTTTCTTCTAGAAGTTTTATACTTTTACATTTAGGTGTTGATCTATTTTGAGTTAATTTTTGTTTATGGTGTATGCTAAGGTTCATATTTTTGCCCATGGAGAACCAATTGTTCCGGCACCGTTTATTGAAAAGATCATCCTTTCTCCACTGTATTACCTTAGCACCTTTGTGAAGAATCAATTGACCGTATATGTGAAAGTTTACTTCTGGACTCTTTTTTCTGTTCTGTTAATCTACATGCCTTGCCTTATGCCAATACCACGTTCTCCTGACTGTTGTACTTTTATAGGATGTCTTGAAATCAGGTGGTGTGAATACTCTAACTTTGTTTCTCCAAAATGATTTTGGCTATTCTAAGTCTTCTGCTTTTCTACACAAATATAAATAGTCAGTTAGTCAATTTCTACAAAAATGCAGGCTGGAATTTTTATTGGGACTGCATTGAATTGGTAGATAATATCAGGGAGAACTGATATTTTAACAATGTTGAGTTTTCCCATCCATGAGCACACTACATCCATCCATTTACTTAGACCTTTTTTGATTTCCCTCGTCATTGTTTTGATTTTCCTCATCATGACTTTTAGCATTCAAGTCGTGCACATGTTTTGTTAAATTTATCCCTAAGTATTTTATGATTTTTGATGCTATTATAAATAGTAGCTTTATTTATTTATGTATTTTTTGCTTGAGGAAGATTTACCCCGAGCTAACATCTATGCGAATCTTCCTCTACTTTTTTTTGTGTATGTGTGAGGAAGATTAGCCCTGGGCTAACAACCGTGCCCATTTTCCTCTACCTTATATATGGGATGCCTGCCACAGCATGGCTTGATAAGCAGTGCATAGGTCCATGCCTGGGATCTGAACTTGTGAATATTGGGCTGCTGAAGTGGAGTGCACGAACTTAACCACTATGCCACCGGGCCCACCCCAATCTTCCTCTACTTTTTATATGTGGGTGGCTGCCACAGAGTGGCTGATGAGTGGCATAGGTCTGCGCCCAGGATCTGAACCTGCAAACCCTCGCCACCAAAGTGGAACGTGCTGAACTTAACCACTACACCACGGGGCCAGCCCAATGGTAGCTTTGCTTAAAATGTCAATTTTCAGTTTTTCATTGCTAATTTATAGAGACACAATTGACTTTTGTATTCTGACCTTGCATTTTGCAGCTTTGCTAAACTCACTTATAATTCTATTGGGATTTTTGTAAATCTTTGCAATTTTCTTTGTAGACAGTTTTATTTCTTCATTTCCAATCTTCTGTTATTTCATTTTTTTTGCTGTTTCACACTGGCTGAGCCCTCCAGTACAATGTTCAATAAGAGTGGTAAGAGCAGACATCCTTGATATGGATAGTTTCAATCTTTTAAATTATTGTCATTTTAGTGGATGGAAATGGTGTATCATTTTTAAAATCTGCATTTCCCCGCTTACTAGTGAAGTTGAATATCTTTTAATATATTTATTATGTGTGTTTATTTGAGAATTGCCTTCAATATATCCTTTGTAAAATTTTCCTTTGGTTGTTTAGCTTCTCTTATTTGATTTGTATGTATTTCTGAAGTATTCTGGTTATTAATCTTGTGTACGTTGCAACTATTTTCTCCCAGGATGTTGCTCATCTCGATTCAATATGGTGGGCTTTGGGATAAAGAAGTTTTCAATGTTATGGAGTGAAATGTGTCAGGTGTTTTTTCTTTTATGATTTCTGAATTTGTAACTCACTTAGGGCTTTTCCACTCAAAGGTAATACAAATGTTATCTTATAATTTATTTTTATACTTTTATACTTTTATTTTTTAGCATTTAGCTCTTCAATCCATCCAGAATTTCTCTTTCTGCATGGTGTGTGAAAGATGTGCTTTATAGTAGTATAAATGGTTAACCAGTTGTTCCAACACCCATTTAATTGAATAGCATATATTTTCTCCACTGCTTTGAAATGCCATATTTATCCTTTATTAAATGTTCATATATCGATGCGTGTCTTTCTGGATTCTGATTTTTTCCTTTTGGCCTGTTGTTTCAAGTTTTTCCTGTTACTGTATGATTTTTCTTTCTAGCGCCTTTCATATGTGTTGCTGTCTTGTAGAGGGATTCTGCTGTGGCAGACCCTGTGGAGAGGCTCACTCAACATTCAAAGTGAGAAGGCTAACGGCTCCATTGCACAGATTCTCTTGCAGGTGCGGTTCTGTTTGGGATTTAATGTTTAGCAGGCAAAAGTGGAATGCAGGGTTTGAGAGGCTGCTCTTTGCCACTCTGTGGGTGAGCACAGAGGAGAGTGCATTTGGCTTTTCTTCAGCAATTTAGCAGAGGTGCCATTGTCTGGCCACCACTTTGGTGCAGATTGTGACAAATGTGGGGCGTTATGTGGTCAGTAACTTCCTGATTCTGTGAGGAACAGCTGCGCTACTGGTGGCCTAATTCTGTGTAGAGGCTTTGGGAGATGGTCCCCGGAAACTCAGCCTGGGTTCTGCCCAGTGGATCTGGTACAGTACTTAATATCTACAATGATTCTCCTTGTGCTAATTAGATGGGCTCTGTTTTCTGAAAATGAGCCCTGACACCACACATCTAGTTATCCTTTATCAGTTGGGATATGGGGATGGAAGGAAGACTTAATTATTATAATGTGCTCTTTTGTCCTTTTGTCTTTGTACCAATGTATATATTACCTATTCTAATAACAACAATAATAATAAAATCCAAGTCCACCACACATCTGTGAGTGATGCAAATGTTACTGTAGATTTTGCAGAGATGGATTAGGCCAGACTTTGCATACCGCTTGGTAAAACTTAAGAGAAATCCTCTACAAAGACTTCAGTTCTCCTCCCAAAGCTCTTCTCAGCTGTTATTTTCTAAATCTCATTCCCAATTCATTTCCCACAGGCCTCTCTTACCTTCTGAATCCCTCACTTTCCTCCACTCTGCCCACATGGCATTAATTATATTTGGGAATGTAAATTAGTGCAACCACTATGGAAAATAGTACAGAGGCTCCTCAAAAAATTAAAAATAGAACTACCATATGATCCAGCAATATCACTTCTGAGTATTTATTCAAAGAAAATGAAAACCCTATTAGAAAAGATATCTGCGCCCTTATGTTCATTGCAGGGCTATTTACAATAGCCAAGATATGCAAGAAGCCTAAGTGTCCATCCGTAGATGAATGGATAAAGAAGATGTGGTACATATACCCACACATATATATATATGATGGACTATTACTCAGCAGAAAAAAGAATGAAATCTTCCTATTTGTGACAACATGGATGGATCTAGAGGGTATTATGCTAAGCGAAATAAGACAGAGAAAGAAGAATATCATATGATTTCACTTATATGTGGAATCTAAAAAAAAAATAAATGAACAAAACAAAACAGAAACACCAGCACGTGCTGGCTGATGCCCCTGAGGATACTGTCCATCTGGTTCGCTACTGTATCTCTTGCAACTAGAACAATGATGTTTGGCTATAGAAGACGCCCAATAAACATTTTATGAATGAATGAATTTACAAGTTTAGACAGACCAGAAATAGGGTAGATTTCAAATGTCAAAAGATACAGAGAACAAATTGGTGGTTGCCAGAGAGGAGGGGGGCGGGGAGGGCAAAATAAGTGAAGGAGATAAGAGGTACAAACTTCCAGTCATAAAATAAATGTCATGGGGATGTAATGCACAGCATAGGGAATGTAGTCAGCAACATTGTAACAACTTTGTATGATGACAGATGGTAACTAGTCTTATCAGAGTGATCATTTTGTAATGTAAATAAATGTCAAATCACTATGCTGTACCCCTGAAATCAATGCAATATTGTATGTCAACTATACTTCAATTAAAAAATAATTCAGAATAAACAAACTCATAGAGAGATGTTTCCTTTTAAAAATAAACACACAGGTGTGTTCTGTTTTGAGTAGTCTCTGTTTCACAGTAAAAGGTGTAGAATTCTAAGCAGTAGTAGGAGAGTATTCTTCCCAAATTTGCATAGAAAGACTGAGGCCCAGTCGCCTTGCCTTGTGATTAAAGGAAGCCAAGTGATTAGCTTGCTCAGGCTATATCTATGTCAGTTATTAAAATACTGTCTTTACGCTCTAAACCCATCCTTGTTGCTTTGCTTTGTGACCTTGGAGCTGGGACTGCAAAGAGCATTTCTGCTTTGCTAGCTGGCTGTCTTTTAGACTCTGTCAATAGGGGGCGCTAGAGGGAGCCTGGGGGTTGGAGGAGGGAGAAGGACTTCCTTTCTGCTTGCCTTCTGGTTCCTGAGAGCCTCATCCCAGCATGCTGCTTTACCCTGGCAGCAGCTGTTCATTCCCTTAGCAGCAGCTGACTCGAGTTTGCAGTTTTTCTAACACATGTAAAACCAGCTTCATGGTGTGACCCTCAGAGCCCAGCACCTGCTTGCTGATGCCCCTCAGGATATTGTCCACCTGGTTCACTATTGTATCTCCAGCACCTAGAACAATGTTTGGCTATAGAAGGTGCCTAGTAAATATCTTACGAATGAATTAGTTAATACATTTAGACAGACTAGAAATAGGGTAGATTTCAAATGTCAAAAGAGATTCTCTCCTCTGCCCCCTCCAAATCTAGACGCTATCTTAGGCGGTTTGCATTAATCTGACTAAAGTAGACATTAATTGTTCCATTTTTAGATGAGGAAATTGAGGCTCAAAGGCTTAAGTAAATCAAGTAACTTAACCAACTTTACCATTCTTATAAAAAACAGAACTGGGGTTCAAATTCTGGTCCCATCTGAGTCCTACACCTGGGCTCTTTTCCCGCTGCTCTACAATTCTGACAGTTTAAGGACTAATGAGGAGAGTCATTGACAAAGTATATATATTCTGATATTACACATATATACCTTAAGACTGTGTAACTATGAGGAGCAAACATTTATTAGAATGGTACTATTATAACCTTTACATCTCTAATGAAAACTCACAGAAATTGGTGATAAAAGATGCTTTATAGATTGTGAGAATGATCAGCAGGATACATTCTGGGTAGTCTGGAGAGGAGGTTCTATTTCTGGCTCTGAGGCTCATTAGTCCCGTGACCATGGGTGCGCCAGGCTCATTAGCCCCGTGACCTCGGGTGCACCAGGATCATTAGCCCCGTGACCTTGGGTGTGCCAGGACCTCCCCATGTTTTACTTCTCTCAGCTGCAAGGGGAGGCAGCCAGTCTCTGGGACTTCGGATGCACACACTGTCTAGCCTTGTAATTTGGCAATTCTATATATGATACAAAAGTGAACTAGCTTATCCCATGCAGACAACAGGAATCATCCAAATGTAAGACAGGTGATAAATAAGTGAAAGCATAGACCCACTATTCTTCCATTAAATGTTTGTATTGCCACACATGAAAATCTATTCTTATAATTTATGATTTGTGCTTTAAGAGGAATTTGCAAAAACATTAAGTAATGTAACATTTTTTTTCTTTGAGTTAGCTAGCTTGAGGCTAAAATGACTTCTTAAGGTCTGTGTTGTTTAGAAACCGTTTATTCTCCACATGGAAAAATTAAGTGGAGGATTCTGTTTCTGGCATCATGGAAGGATCTTTTGAGAGGTTTATCCATTTAGGTGAATGAAATAAGACTTCTTGTTTATTGTCCTTAAATTACTTTTAAAAGAAGCCATTAGAATACTTTAAATTCTCTCCTCTTTGTGGCTGTAATTCAGTTATCATGTGGGAGATGCATTAGAAAGAGTTCTAAAAAATGACTCAATCGATTACAAATAATAGTTGCATCACAAATTAAATTCAATGAAATCTCTGTCCAGTAGTTGAGCATCTGGGGGACCTTTGACATTCTCCTCGATTTAGAGGTCCCTGAAACCTGTGACCCTGTAGTGTACAGGTAATAAGGATGCTGCCTCCCTTCCCCAAGGTGCCACTTCCCTTCCCACCTCCAAGGGAGACCGTGAAGGAGAGAAGGGTGGAATTTCAGTGGAAAGAGCCCTGGCCCCTGCCAGGGACGTGGCAGTCCTGAGTTCTAGTTCTCCCTTGGCCAGGGCTTTGCTGTTACTTTGGGCAAGTGACCATTCTTCTCTGGGCCTCACCTGTAAAAGAAAGTTTGGAGCAAAATATCCCTGAGACCCTTTCTGGGTCTACTAGTCTATGACTTTAGAGCTGAATTTTGGGGATGTTCATGGTCTGTCCAGAGGAGACTGATGAAGGGGGTTGAAGAAACTCCCTCAACAGAGGGCTGTTACGAGTAAGGAAAACTTGACCCTGAACAGACTGAGAGCCTGCCTCAATGGGGTCCTCCCGACGGCTGTGTGGATCCCTAAGTAGGCTTTTCCAGGGGAGTCAGGAGCCGGTTTTGATCCAGGCAGGCTATTTGACTAACTGGCTTGTGCAGCTTGTCCTGGGAGTAGCAGAACAAGAACCAGTTGTCCCAGGAAGAGAAGTACTATTTGTTTGAGCCGTGATATTTATATTTAATAACCCACGACCTACGGGGACAGAGACTGATACAAGAAAATGTTATTCTCCCTTCACAATCCAAAGTGTCACATTCTTCTAGGTCAAAGCTGTGTCTTTCTTTTCCACCTGATTTTAAGGTAGATCATCTCTGATTTAGTAACTTCCAAGAATCCTCTCAAGGAGAGAAAGAGTAAAAAGGACTCTACGCAGAGTTTCTTAGCTGACATATTTTCAAATTACATTTTTATTTGGGTGTTGATATAATAAAACTAAGCCTCCGTTATGGTCCCATTCATTTCAGACTTGTAATCTTCTTGTGTTCTAGTCAGTCATGTTCAAGAGTGTCTGGCCTAGAGGGGCCTTCAGAGGCAATCTAGTCCTTGGCATGCTGATGAACTGGCGCTCTGAAATCAAAGGTCCAGATCTGTAGCATCTGCTGACTTCTGCGGCGGCGTAAACACTCTCGCTGTGGCCAAGTTCAAGGTACTAATGTGACGTCACTGAATCGGAGTTGGGAGGAGAGGGACACAATTGGCTCTCCTGATCTGGTGAGAGCAGGTTTCAGCACATCCCTGAACATTCTCAATTAACAGACATGTGCAGCATGTGGAGATGATGTGATGTGTTAAGGGAGGCTCCTAAAGGACTGAGGTGACTTAAGGAGGGGCAGCTGCTAAGGAGAGCCCTGCAGGGAAATACAGGATGTCAATCAATGGACAGGAAAGCTGCAAGACTGTGCCAGCAGGTATCTGGGCCCAAAGCTGTTAGATATCCTCTTGGGCTAGTAGGGAGACGAATGGAACCAAACTGTCCAGAAATAGATGGCACTATACATAATATATGTACATGTATTTAACATATATATAGTGAACGTGGTGTCCCAATCAGTGGGAAAGGAGGTATATATATTAATTATATATTTTATATGTGTTTATAATACATATTATTTTATTTTATACCTTTACCTACATGTTGATTTATATTCTATATATTTGTGTATAATTATGCAATATTGATTATAATAATTAATATGGCCCATAAGCCCCTGTTGTCTTGAGAACGGACCCCCTACTCTGACTAATTCCAGGTAACCCAGTCCCTTCTCACAAGACTCAGTCTCTCAGGGCTCGTCTTTCCTCTGCTGCCCCTCCACCCTGGCCATCTAGTTCCCCTGGAGGCTCAGGCCTCAGCCCGGGGGCGGCTCTCAGACGCGCGTCCCTCCTGCGGGCTCCACCACGGGGTCCCGGGGTGACTGTCCTCTCTGTCCACAGCCGTGCTCCGGACGTCCCTGTCCTCTTGGCCAAGCGACTCCTCCCAGAGCGGAGCCCCCCCGACTTGTGTCGGCCTCGGGCCGCTGGCCCCGCTTGGGCTGCCCGGGCTGTGGCCCCGCTGCGGCGGTCCCTGCCCCGGCAGCCGGCCTTCGGTCCTCCGTTCCTCTCCCCACGTCTCTCAGGGGCCGACAGGACGCCCCGAATCCCTTCATCAGCCTGTCAGGCCCCTGCGGAGGGGCGAACCATCTCTGGGCTTCCACCTGATGCTCCAGGCTCCTCCCAGTCCAGAGGGGATCCTTGTTCCCACTCTCGCCCTCCTGAGAGCTCCCTTGTGCTTCTGTGCTCTCTGCTGCAGTTTAAACTCCGTGATGGAATCCTCCAGGCCTTCACCTCTGGAGATGTGCAGCTTTGAGAAATCAAACGGGACTTGGTCTGCGAGATTGCTGTTTCTACTTTGGATTTGAAAAGCCTATTTCTGTACTCAAAGCCAAGAATTTGAATATATATATTATATACATATATTTATCATTTTGCCTGCTTATTTGTCTCTTTTGAGACCCTCCCCCTCCATTCCTTGGTGCAACAAGCCAATGTGAGTTTTAGGTGATTATAAAAGAATGAAACTAAAGATCATATAGATGACTATAAATGTCTGATCTTTGGATGGAAAAAATAGTTTTTTCCTAAAATTAAGAGTAATAGAAGAAATTACAAGAAAAAATGCCAAAAGTTTTGATTACATAAAAATTAAAAGTTCTTAATGTTAAGAAAAGCACACAATAATAAAGGAAAAAATAATAGTCTGGGAAGTCCTTTACCCAAATATAAGAGATAAATGATAACCTTTATATGTAAAGAATTCAGACAAGTCAATTAAAAACACTGCGACATCATAAAAATAAATGAGCAGAGCATAGAAGTAAGAGGAGCTACTAATGACTAATAAAATCAGGTATCAAATTATGCAAATTAAAATTAAAAATGAGCATACTCAATTCTGGTTAGAGTGTTCCAAGAAATACATTCTCAAATTGCTAAAAGGTGTGAAAATTGATATAATTATTTTTCTGATAGCGAATTGAAACTAGAACCTTTCTGGTAGCAAATAGGAATTCAGACCTTTTGATTTCAGAATTCCACCCCCAGGAATTTAGAAGTGAAAAAAATGGATGGATACAAAGGAAAAATCAAAATAGTTGGTGGGATAATGGTTCATAAATTATGAAACCTTTATTTGCAGGAATATTATATAGCCATTAAAATATTTCTAGGGTTTTAGATGACTTTGCTGTGTAATATAGAAAAGAAGAACCTCGAGTTGGGTGTATGTGGTATAATCTCAACAATTGGTGATGCAGTATCTGACAAAGAAGAGAAGGGGGAAGTGTGCCAACAGTGGTTATTTTAGGAGGGTGGCATTATCATGCTTGTCATTGTCTTCTTTATTATTTTTAATTTTTCAAAATGATCACATATTGCTTTTATAGTTAGAAAAAGAGGTATTCTTAGGATAAGGGCAAGCAATTGCACTTTCTTTTGGGTAGATTTTGAAACAGCTTCTAGAAAGTGCCATTTTCCTTGACAATCCTTTCCGTCAGACTATTTAGTCCCCTATCAGCAAGAGAAGTTTTATGACCTATAAGCATAAAATAATATAAAAGATGAACAGTAATTAAAATTACATGGATGAGAGGATTTCCAAAAACGTTAAAAATGGATGCCATCTGGAAGACAGATGTCTTTGACATTTCCAAAAGAAGTCTCAAATCTTTAGCAAGCTATCAGGTGACGTCAGCTCTTTGTCAAACTGAGCAGCACTGGTACTGTGACCGTGGGCGTGTACACGCAGCGTCTGGCTTTGTTAATCCTCACCGCTCTGGGGCAGGGATAATCACCCTCGTCTCCAGTTCTCTCCTAGACAGCCAGCTCAGGGCTCTCAGGAGGGAGACAGGCGGCTCACATCCAGATCTTGTGAGAAACCCCAGGCTCACGCCATTGCCCCACAATTTCTCTGCAGTCTTCAGGCAACCCAACAGAGTCCCGACAACAAAACAGAAATCTAAAATAAATTTTTGTTACAAGATTTTTTAGATTTGAAGCTCTGTTTTAATTTTTGAGAATGTGAGGCCATCTGGAAGTGGTATCCCATTTTAAAGCAGAGCCAGTGAGTCATGATTTCCTGACCGTATATGCTGTTTACTAGTTTTAATTCTTTCTTCTTCCTAAGATTCTCTCTACCAGGCAGGAGACAGATGGCTGAAACATTGTGACATCCAGGTCTGCTGCACTGCACAACTCCAGGGAGCGCCGTTCACATCATAGTTTATGTGAATGGCACCTTCTGGAACTGTGCAGTGCCCAGCTTGTGCACTGGGATGAATCAGTTTAGGTAGTGTTAGTCCTGAGGATGGTGGCCACCACAGGGGTCTGAATCCTTGCATTCTGAATTTTGCCCCACCTACTATGGCCACAGCACCCTCCCTGGGTCCTAGGTGATATATGTAGCACAGAGGATACTCCAAGAAAACAAATGTTTTGTTATTAGCTAAACTGCAATTCCCTTACCCTAACTCAGTGGTTCTCAACCCTGGGCACACTGGCATTGTCTGGAGACGTTTTTGGTTGTGACAGCTGGGTATCTAGTGCTTTTGGTATTCAGTGGGGAGAGAGTCCAGGGATGCTGCTAGCCATCCCAAAGAGCGTAGGACAGCCCCTCACAACAAAGAATTGCCTGGCTTAAAATGTCGGCCGTGCAGACCCCTAAATGTACTCCCTTCTTGATGACATGGGCTGGTCCATTTGTGAACTTGGAGGATTTTCTTGGCTCTTTCACTCAGGCCTTGAATAGAAGAAGGCTAGGAGGCTCTTTTCCCTAAATTTCCTCTTGGGAATTTTCTATTTCCTCTTAGAAAGAAGCTCTCCTTCCTGAGGAGAGCTTTTCTGAGCCATTTACCCGATGCCATTTCTTTCCTGTGAGGTTTGGTACAGCAAGTGGTGTGAAGTATTTCTTGGGGCAGGAGGGAATGCATTGTTAGAGTGCCTGGGGAACAAGAGGGCACGGGCCCCCAGCACCCCGAGAGTTCTCACCACCTCCGTCCCCGAACCCCTGCAGTGGAGGAGAAGGAGTGCATACCCGGAGGGAATGAAGGGCTGAGCCGGAAGCAGGCCATTGACATTTCTTAGAATTCTCTCATTTTATCTTCAAAATACATCTGAATTTTTTCTACTCTGTAATATACATATTAATTTTTATACAATTTTTAAAAATTATCAGATACCTCATTTTGTTTCTCCAGGTCTTTGAATAAAATTGAAACTCCATAAACATGCACGTGTTTACTGTGGTGCTTTGCTTATATGGCCACACAGACCTTTTCTCCATTGCCCCTCTTCAGAGGGCTCGCCAGAGACCTCCGCTTTCCACATTAGAGAGAGAACACCTGATTGCTTTTGCTTGGGCCAGTGTCAGCAATGCTGAACCGTGCTGTGGTGGCCAGCTGCACCTGAATCAGAAGGAATGGTCCATCATGGCATCCCAGCTTAGGAGGGGGGTGTGAATACACCAGTGGGCACGTCACGAGTGACAAAGGGGTTCTGGATCCCCTTCAGAAGGAGAAGGATGAAGAGAAGACGGCTGTAGTTCTGGAACTCGAGTTACAGCGAGAGTGTGACAGTGTTTCAGCCAGAAAGCCAGGACTGTGTCTTGCCGGGTAAGGTACCAGACTGGTTTCTGCAGAGAATTCCAGGGCAAGATGCCAGGAGGCTGGCCCTTGAAGGGAAGCAGTGGAGAATCTAGAACCTCTAAGCCCCTTAGCTGAGATCCCTGATGTGGAAAAGATGTACAAGTGCCAGAGGTGGTCAGGAAATGAGCTTGGGGTCCCAGGCCGGAGCTAACTGGTCCCCTATAGCACCAGGCTCCCCTCCTGAGGCCAGTCCAGACCCCTCCCCACACAAGGACTGCTCAGCATTGCTGCCGTTCCTCCCCATACCCACCATCTCCAGACCAGTGGGATAGTAGGTTGTGTTAGTCAGTGTCTAACCAGGAAAATACCATCCTCACTGGGTAGCTCAATACAGGGAATTTACTGTGGGGGAGTGGTTATGAAGCTTTTGGAAGAGCTGTGTGGCCAAACAGGAGACAGGAGGGGGCCCAGAGGTTAACAATGGCAGGAAGCTACCACCCTTAGGGCTCAAGTGACAAGTGGAGAAACACCTAAAGCCCAGGAGGCAGGGCTACCTGGTGGGAGCTGGAACCAAGGGGAGGGGTTGCTCCGCAGGACCTGGAGATGAGGCAAATGTCCCCTGGTAGGGACATTGCCCAAAGCAGAGGGAAGGGGAGGAATATCCTGGCTTCTCCCTTCCTTCTGTCCCAACATCTTCCCCACCCCGCCCCGCCTGTAACCCCAGGCTCTCAATGGCTGAACCCAGATGGAAGTCAGTAGGCAAGGAAGCCTGAGAGATGCAGTTTGCAGGTGTCAGCATCCTGCAACACAGAACAGAACAGGGGAAGGTGGGGATGGAAGAGAAAGCAAACGGAGAGCTGATCAGCACCCAGGTGAACAGGTCAGTACAGCGGGAAGGTGCTGGGCATGAGTTCCAAGGCCCTATAGTTGTTTAGTTAGTCTATGCATAGACCTCACAAGACCTTGTAGGATTAGCCTTCTGCACTCTGAGTGCCCCTGGACCTTGAATTCCCGAAGGAAGTTGTGGGAATCTGTGGAATCTTAGCCCAGCCGAGGTGGTGAGCACAGATGTGGGTGGTCTGGCCTGAGTACGTGTCTTAAGGAGGAGCAATCTCAGCATCTCCGCTCTGCACACAGGACTCATGACCCAGCGTGTGCATCGCATGGGAGCCAGGAGGCTCAGAGGGGCACTCCGACAAGCTCTAGCCAACAGACGCTCAGTAGGAGGGGCCTGAGGAATGAGTTGACTTCAGTGATTTCCCTGAACCTGAGGAATGGAAGGCAAACTAAAATTGGAAGCTTCTAGGCAGGAGTGAGGGGTGCAGCTTGTGGAAAAGAGGTGCAGCTTGTAGAAAGCGAGGCAATACTGGTGGAGTTACAGCCCTCTGTGCCTTTTAAGGTGTCTTACAGGAGGCCTGCTCCACCAGAAATCAACGACACAAGGAGCCAATTATGAACCTCACGATGGCGTTCCAGGGTCTGGAGTGAGACAGACACAGTTTTGAATCCCGTGACCTGAGCAATGTTATCTAGTCTCCCCTGGACTCAGTCTCTCCTCTGTATAAAATGGGGGTCATTGCAAGACTTCCTAAGATTGATGAAGTGACGCATGTAAAACTCTGTCTCTGTGCTTGGTGTGTGGTAAGCACTCAGTAAACACTGTTGAGTTTTGTCGAGTGCTCACTGCCTGCCAAGCAGTCACGGTTTGTGTTACTTACAGCAACACTGACAACCACAATCACTACTGTGGGAGATGTTAGATGTGTTAGCCCGTGGCTATAGAGCAGGACTCTAGAACAGATCCACTCCAATCTCTGTCTTAGGGAGGCTCCTGGATTCCCTCAGGAGGTAAAACAGAGGGGTCAAGTCCTCCCTGACGGCGAGGGCAGAGCAGACAGGACACATCTCTGAGTGTCCGTCTCTCAGGGAGCTACAAAGATGTAAATGGTAAATCCTGGCCTGCAGCAGCCGTGTTTAGGGAGAGCTGTTTCCAACACAGGATGTTGGCCCAGCTGCCACATAAGTGCCCTAACGCCCTGTTGCTGTCCACCTAGACCATGAGCCTCCATCTGGAGGCCAGTGCTGGACATGACTGAGGTTCAATGTTGTGACAGGACCCCACCCAGCAAGGTGGGCAGTCTGGTATATTGCAAGGAGCAGGGAATTTGAAGGTAAAAGATCTGGATTCTAATCCTGGCTGAAATGGGTCTTAGGCTTCATGGGCTCTGAGCCTCAGTTTTCTCAGTTGTAAAATAGTGAAATGTAACTGTACACTATTTAACCAGAGCTTTTGTGAAAGTGTTTTGTAAATGATAAGCATTTCTGCATGTTGATATGTTATTGTGTCATTTTATGACATTACTGCCCACAAGCATGATAGAAAGACTTCTTAATCTATAAAAATATATAAAAATAAAAAATGTACAATAGAGACGAGGGAGATGTTTGTCCAGAAACATCTGGATTCAGCTGAAAAGCTTGTCCCACAGAAAGACGAGTACTGCATAGTATCACTTATGTGTGGAATCTCAAAAGTGGAGCTCACAGAAGCAGAGATTAGAATGGAGACTGTGGGCTGGGGGTGAGGCACATAGGGAAATGTCGGCCAAAGGGCGCACAGGTTGAGTTCCGCAGGATGAAGGAGTTCTGGGCATCTAGTGTCCAGCATGGTGACTACAGTTAACAGTGCTGTATTGTGTGCTTGAAAGGTGCTGAGAGTAGATCTAAAGTGTGCTCACCACACACACACACACACACACACACGCATAAATGGTAACTATGCGAGGTGATGATTGTTTTCATTAGCTTGATTGTGATAATCATTTCACAATGTATATGTATATTAAAATATCACATCGTGCATCTTAAATATATACAATTTTTCTTTGTCAATTATTCCTCAATAAAGCTAGCAATAAAACTTAAAAATGTAAAAAAAGCTTTGCATAGAACACTGGAGTCTATATAATGGCGCTGCTCTCCGCACAGAGCTCTTCCTCCTTGCTGTCTTCTCCGGGGTTATGTCAGGTAAGAAGTAGCTTCAAAAAAAAAAAAAAGAGTAGCTTCCCAATCACAGAACCACAAGCTCTGCACTCTGCCCAGCTCTGCAGACTCTCTAGGACGTCTTTACAGTGACTCTTATGACACTTCTCCCCGTCATTTGGGGGTGAAGCTTCTCAGATCTGCTTCTCAGATCTCCTGATTGCTTGATAGGTCCTTCTTTAGGGACTCAGTTTAGTCTGGCCTCTGATCTAATACAGGTTTAGGAAATCTGAAGCTTATAAGTATTGTGCCAACTTCACACGTACAAACACTCTTTTTCTTTTATTTTAAATCTCTCCTCTGAAAAGGATTCACATCAAGTTTCTAAGAGTGGACAGTCAGTGGCAGTTGCTCGAGTGCTGGAGCATGACTCAAGTCCAGCTTACTCGGCACCTTCCTTCTGCATTTCCAGGTTCCTCCTCCTCTTTCTCTAGACCCATCCAAGCCAACACTGGTGGCCCCGTGTCTTAGGCTTCAAACCTTATAGCTGGAAACATTGGCTTCTGCTTTCCCCTCTTTCCATCCAATTCAATTGGCCACCGAGCCCAATTCCACCTGTGAAATATTTTTCCTAAATAACAATTGTGTTCAAGTCACTCTTCTGAACAAAGAAGATTCAATGCTCTGTACTGCTTCCAGAATAAAGATTAAGCTCCTCACCTGCATTGTAGAATCTCCATGTCTTCGTCCCAGCCTACCTTTGGCCTTATATCTGATGTCCCCATACGTTTATTTTATGCTCCTGGGAAACCAAGTTTATAGAGGTCTTATTACATCTGGTGCTAAACCATGCCAATTTCCACCATTATTTTACTTTAATTTTAAAAAATTATATAGTAACACATGGTGATTTTAGAAAACAGAAAATATAGATGAGCAAAATGAAAAAATAATCTATAATTCAAAGTCTCAGAGATAATTACTGCCAACATTTTGCTGTATTTTCTTTCAGACATTTTTTCCACGCATCTTTATATATATGTAAATTTATGAAACTGACTTTTACTATATATACCACAATCTAATTGTTTCAATAACTAGATCATTGAGGATAACTGCATGCTTATACTTCCATATCTTGGCTGGCTATCAAATGTATGGATGTTTAATTATCTGCTCTCCTATTTTGAGCATTTAGGTTGTTTTCAATTTTTTTCACAATTAAAAAAAATTTCCTACAAACTTTATTGTAGCAAATGTTTTGTGCAAATTCTCAGTTAATTTCTTAGGGTTAATTTCTACAAGTGAAATTGGTTCTTGAATATCTTTAATGTTTTCTTATCATTCCTGTTTTCTAAACCTTAATAATTTTTATTTTTCTTCTTTGGATCCAATTCAACTTCTTTCCATTTTTATTAAAGTTTGAAGATTAAACTCAGAACTGTTAATCTAAGAAAAGGTCAGACCTGAGATAAGGACAAGACAGAGATGACTTTCCGGCTCTGACAGTTCATAATGCTTCCTAACTCCAAGCAGAATTACACGAGCTATTAACATAACACATCTTGCTCTCACAACCGTTTATGTTATGTTCACCCCGTACCCCCTCATTTCTGACTGAATCAGCTCAGTCACTTCCCACAGTGCTGTCGATCCTGTTTAAGTTCTGTTGTTGTGATATATACTTTATAGAAGTTTAGGCTTGCCTGGCTAGCTGCCAGAGGCTGTTTTTTCAAGGGCACTTAGTCTATTATTCAGGTAATCCCCTACTGAACGGCTGTTCATTTTATTCTGTCCTACATAATTGAAAAAACATTTATTGAGCCCTTTGGTGCACGTGGCTCTGTGCTGGGCTCTGGGGCACAGTGATGAAGAGGATAGTCTCTCCCAAGGAGCTCAAGGTCTAGTAGGGGAGGCTGACCTGCAAATACCTCCATTCCTCCACTGTGACCTGTACAGCAACAGAAGCACGTGCAAGGTGGAGGAGAGAAAAACTCCTTATGGAGGGGTCAGGGAATGCTTCCTAGAAGAGGTGAGAGATGAGATGTGTTTTGGAGGATAAACAGGAGTTCCATATGTGGTTGTGCAGTGAGAAGGGTAGAAAAGAGAGAGAGCACTATTTTTAAACACAAAGGAGCCTAAAACAACATGGTGCACTTAGGAAACCGTATGTAGAGTGGTATTAATGGAAAAAATGCTATGTAGAGAGAAACGGTGTGTGATGAGGCTCGAGAGGAGGACCGTGGCCGGATCCTGAATGACCTTGTGCTGTCGTGTGCTTGAACTTGACTCTGGAGGCATTAGTGGCTTGATGAAATTGTTGTGTTAGAAAGATGTGTCAGATAGCAACACAGTGCCTGGGTTTCAAATGAAAAGTAATGGAAACAAGAAGACCAGTTAGGAGGTAATTAAAATTACCCATGAAAGAAATCAACGGAGTTTGGGCCAGAAGA
Source organism: Diceros bicornis minor (assembly GCF_020826845.1). Lineage (NCBI taxonomy): Eukaryota > Metazoa > Chordata > Mammalia > Perissodactyla > Rhinocerotidae > Diceros > Diceros bicornis. Next base: position 61,702,473 of record NC_080754.1, read on the forward strand.
GTGATGATGATAGAATATGACAGAAGCCCAGGGTCCTGGGCTAGGGCAGGGGCCTAGGGGACTTGAATGGGCACAACATTGACAAAAGACTTAAAAATACAGGGCAGAGGGGCCGGCCCCGTGGCGTAGCGGTTGAGTGCTTGCACTCCACTGCTGGCGGCCCGGGTTCGGATCCCGGGCGCGCACTGACACACCGCTTCTCCGGCCATGCTGAGGCCACGTCCCACATACAGCAACTAGAAGGATGTGCAGCTATGACATACAACTATCTACTGGGGCTTTGGGGGAAAAAATAAATGAATAAATAAAATTATAAAAAAAAAAAATACAGGGCAGAGAGGTTGAATGATTCCGGAGAGTTCAGGAGGGAAACCAACATTGAGAGCCGGTCATTCTAAAAGAGGCATCAGGACAAGGTTGAGTAGAGAGCAGAAACCACATGAGATGCAACAGGCTGGGCCCTGGGAACACCAGAGAATGTCCTAGAGTGTAAAGTCATGAATTTTTTAAGCAGAATAAGCAAACGACATCAACAGGGATATCCATAACAGACCAGAAAGTAAAATTTTCCTCCAACCTGAAAATCTGTAAAACATCAGCAAGAGAAGGTCCTTGAGAAAAAAAAGTGCTGACTGATTTCACAGTAATTTTGATCTGGACATGAAAATCTCATTGAGAATAAAACATTCAACTTTCATGGGCAAATCTAATAGGCACTCCCTTCCCCTACCTTACTGCCTTCTTTGTGTTTCTGGCAGGGAGGACCTTTGTACACTCGTCCACGTCCTTTACTGGAGTAAAGAGGCAAAAATACGCCATTTATAGATGCTGAAAAACACTCCTCTAAGTGCTAACATTCCCTCTACTTTTCCACAGGTATCATTCACTTCCTTTGTTTTGGGCTGTGTTCTAGTTATGTGATGCTGTGTAAACAAACCATTTCAAAATTTAGTGGCTTAACAACAACAATGTTTTGCTTATGAATCTTGGGCTTGGCTGGGGCAGCTTGTCTCCCACTCATCTGATGTCAGCTTTGGCAGACTGAAGGCAGAGGCATGGAGTTATCTGACTGCTCCCACTCGCCTGGTGGCTGGGGCTGGGGAGACTCAAGCAGACGGGGTCTGGAATGACTGGCACTCCACAGCATCTCTCACTATTCCTGCGTGATCCCTCCAGGAAGGTGGCTTTAGGGCAGCCAGACTTTGCTCATAGGTTGGTGGAGGGCTCCCAAGGCAAGGAGAGGGAGAGAGGGACAGCGAGAGAGAGTGTGAGTGTGAGAGCGAGCCTGGAGGGAGCTTTTCTAACCTACCCTGGAAGACAGCAAGGATCTTTTGCTGCATTCAGGTTATTCGAAGCCAGTCTCTGAAGCCAGCCCTACTCAGGGGAGGGAAGTTAGACTCCACCTTCTGTGGGAGGAGGGTCAAATAATTTGTTTTAAAACCACTGCAGTCTAAATGGGGCAAGTTTGTAGGAGGGGAGAGGAGCCCGACCTTTGTAGCCATAGTTTGGTTGTAGGCCCTTTGTTTTAGAGATTCTTACAGAGACCTTTGCTTTTTGAAGACTTATCAGTGGCTACGAGTCTTTTATTTACAGCTTTACTGAGGTATAATTGATACACAAAAACTGCACCTTTCTATGTATACCTTTCCTCCACTTGGTGTAACTGACATTTTCACACTACATCCTGATATGCAGCACTAGACCACGAGAACCAGAACATTTCACCACAGCCACGTCTGCCTTCCTAAACATTGGATATTTTCATTTCAAGGAGCTTGGATTGCTTTCCCTACTTCCAATAGAAAACCATGAATTATTTTACACAGATTTCGGTAAAGACAGCCTTGGGAAAACCAATTATAGTGTAGACTGTCATCTTAAAGAGATGTGGACATGTACCTACAGCTGTGACACCATCACCACGATCAAGGTGTTAGCGTGTTCATCACCTTCAGAAGTGCCCCTGTGTCCCTTTGTTTTCTTTTGTGGTAAGAATACTTAACATAATATCTATACTTTAAACAAAATTTTCAGTGCACAGCACCAGATTGTTAACTCTAGGCATGACATTACACAGCAGATCTCTAGAACTTATTTCTCTTGTATGACTGTAATGTTGTACACATTGAATAACTACTCCCCAGTACTAAGGTGAGTACTGAATCTGAGAATGACATTAGAATGTTTTTTTTATTGAGGTCATATTTGTTTATAACATCATATAGATTTCAGTTGTACATCATTCTATTTCAACTTCTGTATACACTTCATCGTGTTAACCAGGAAAAGTCTAGTTTACATCTGTCACCACACACATGTGCCCCTTGATCTCATTCACCCTCCCCCAACTCCCCTTCCCCTCTGGTAACCACCAATCTGTTCTCTGTATCTATGTGTTTGTTGTTTTTTTTTTTCTGTGAGAACGACTAGCCCTGAGCTAACATCTGCCAATCCTCCCCTTTTTCCCCGAGGAAGACTGGCCCTGGGCTAACATTGTGCTCATCCTCCTCTACTTTATGTGGGATGCTGCCACAGCATGGCTTGACGAGCAGTGCGTCGGTGCGTGCCCGGGATCCCAACCTGCGAACCCCGGGCACCGCCGTGGAGCGCGCGCACTTAACCGCTGCGCCACCCAGCCCGCCCCACGTTGTTGTTGTTTTTTATCTTCCACATATGAGTGAAATCATACAATATTTATCTTTCTCCATCTGATTTATTTCGCTTAGCATAAGATCCATCCATTTTGTTACAGATAGCAAGATTTCATCTTTTTATGGCTGAGTAGTAGTCCATTGTATATATATATACATACCACATCTTCTTTATGCATTCATCCATTTGTTGGACACTTAGGTTGTTTCCATGTCTTGGCTATTGTAAATAATACTGCAATGAACATAGGGGTGCATAAATCTTTTTGAATTAATGTTTTTGTATTCTTTGGATAAATATCCAGCAGTGGAATAGCTGGATTCTATTCTATTCTTAATTTTTTGAGGAATCTCCATACTGTTTTCCATAGTGGCTGCACCAGTTTACATTCCCACTAGAAGTGCATGAGGGTTCTCTTTTCTCTACATCCTCTCCAACACTTATTTATTGTTTTTTTGATAACAGCCATTGTGACAGGTGTGAAGTGATATCTCATGCTGGTTTTGATTTGCATTTTCCCAACAATTAGTGATTTTGAACATCTTTTCATGTGGCTGTTGGCTATCTGTATATCTTCTTTGCAAAAATGTCTGGGTTCAGATCCTCTGCCCATTTTTTGATTGGGTTTTTTTTTTGTTGTTGAGTTGTATGGGTTCTTGATATATTTTGGATATTAACCCCTTATCAGATATATGATACACAAATATCATCTCTCAGTTGGTAGGTTGTCTTTTTGTTTTGTTGATGATTTCTCTTGCTGTGCAGAATATTTTTAGTGTGATATAGTCCCATTTGTTTATTTTTTCTTTTATTTCCTTTGCCTGAGGACATGATATTTAAAAAGCTACTGCGAGGACTGATATCAAAGAGTATACTACCTATGTTTTCTTTTAGGAGTTTTATGATTTCAGGTGTTATGTTCAAGTCTTTAATCCATTTTGAGTTAATTTCTGTGTATGGTGTAAGATAGTGGTCTATTTTCATTCTTTTGCATGTGGCTGTCCAGTTTCCCCAGCACCATTTATTGAAGAGACTTTCCCTTTTTCATTGTATGTTTTTGGCTCCTTTGTTGAAAATTAGCTGTCCGTAGATGTGTAGGTTTATTTCTGGGCTCTCAATTCTGTTCCACTGATCTGTGTGTCTGCTTTTGTGCCAGGACCATGCTGTTTTGATTACGATAGCTTTGTAGTACACTTTGAAATCAGGAATGTGATGCCTCTAGATTTGTTCTTTTTTCTCAGGATTGCTTTGGCTATTCAGGGTCTTTTGTTGTTCCGTATAAATTTTAGAATTCTTTGTTCTATTTCCATGAAAAATGTCATTGAGATTTTGATAGGGATTACATTGAATCTGTAGATTGCTTTAGGTAATATGGATATTTTAGTTACGTTAATCTTCAAATCCATCAGCATGGAATATCTTTCCATTTCTTTGTGTCATCTTTGATTTCTTTCAGCAATGTCTTATAGTTTTCAATGTATAGGTCTTTCACCTCCTTGGTTAAAATCATTCCTAGATATTTTATTCTTTTTGTTGCAGTTGTAAATAGGATTATTTTCTTGATTTCTCTTTCTGCTAGTTTGTTGTTAGTGTATAGAAATGCAAGTGATTTTTGTATGTTGGTTTTGTACTGTCAGAGACCTTTTTTGACTCCTCCCAACTCTATTTGTGTTCCACCCAACCTTCTCCAGGTCAGGTCTCCACAACTTCTGATGGACTGAAGCAACCCAGTGTAGTGGGAAAGGCAGGTGTTCAGAGTCAGGAAGACTTGATTAGTAATCTCCTGGTCTCAGGTGTGCTACTGACTTGATGTGACTGCCTTGTGATTCAGACATGCTTCTCCCAGTGAGTGGGGTGGTGAATTTAGACCACAAATAGCATGCTCCTCTCTTTAGTCAAAAAGATTTATGTGTGGAGCAATTAACAAACTTTACTGAGTGCTGCTTCCATGAGAAATGCTCTGCTGGGCTGTGTGGAAGCTACAGAGACTGGTCTGGGAGCAGTAGAGGCTGGTTCTAATCGGCGAGTGGGGGCAGCCTGTGCAGACGGAAGCCAACAGCATTACTGTCCTTACACCTGGGCAAGCAGAGCTCCCCAGGCCATCCACTGCTCTTCCCATAGTCTCAAGGGCTCCTGTGCTTTGAAATATGTTCCTCAAACTTTTCTAAGTGCCTCTCCAGTGCTTAGTTCCAGCCAGGGCCCATAGTGCCATCTGAGCAGGGTGCTCTGAGCCTGGACCAGGTCCAGCATAGGCCCTGGTCTCCCTTTCTCCCCTTCAGGGTGCTCTCTGACTCTCTACACCCCCACCTCCCTGCACATGGGGTTGACCAGATGTCCAGGAGCTTCAGGACTCATGACTGTGGGGTTATTCCAGAGCTCTGTGGCAGGGGCCTGATTCTAGAAGCGCATCCCGGGGAGCAGGTAGCTTCTATTGGCTTACGTGGTGTTTGTCGTACAGGAAGACATGAGATTGGGAAACCAGAATGATGCTGATATGCTGATTCTGAGGCCTGAGAATTTGAATTTCTAACAAGTTTCCAGGTGATGTTAATGCTTCTGGTCAGAGAACCACACTTTGAGAACCACTGAACTAGTGTGAAATTGTATGTCTTGTGAGCAAACCACGTTGTATTCTTTAAATCCTTTGAGAACTTTTGTTCTTACGTCCTGTAGTGTTGGTAAATGCCTAGCTAAACGGCAATGCAGGTTTAAATATTCTCATCCAAATACTAGATACACACAAAGATACTGACTCAGGTATCACCCTGTGAAATGATGTCTGTAAATGCCCTACCTGCCTGACCTGAACTGTTGGTCACTGCTCAGTCAGTGCAATGAGCTTCTCATCATGTGACTCCCATGAATTGGATACATGAGAGGCCATGGATACCTGGCTCAAGACCAGAAAGGCAGATCTGTGGCTCTGGGGCTGCCTGATTCTTACTGTGGCTGAATGCCATAGGGGTGGGTATGCATCTGCCTTCCTTTATACATTTTCCAAATTTTTGGTGAAAATGGGATTTAAAAAAAATTAAAAATCCAATCAAGGTTTGCTGGAGGATGTAGTTCTTCAAAGGAAATGATAATGGATATTTGACAGGGAGCATTGATTTGGGAGTTTGGATTTTAAGGAGAGGGCTGAGTTTGTGGCCAGGGTTTCTGAAGTAACAGAGACTGAGGTCACTCAAAGATAACCAGCAGGTCAAATGATCCCTTAAGTGATTTAGGATTTTGCAAAGATGTCTCCAGTCCCTATGATTGAAAACAGCAGGACATCGTCAACAGTCAACATTTACAAGTAACAGGTGAGCACCGGGTCCACCCCATGATGAGGATTCTGCAGAATGTGCAGGCCCCCTGGGGCTCACAGTACAGTCACCACACACATAAGCCACTAAGGAGCATTGCCGAGCAGGGAGGCCCCGACAGAGGTGCCGACCAGGTGCCACAGAAACCAGAGGAGGGAGGAATGTGTGTGGAAAAGTGGAATGCAGGCAAGATTCCCAAATATTAGCTTAGTTGACCTTCAATTTACTTAAGGAGAGATTATTATTCCTCTTTTAAAGGTGGGCAAACTAGGGCTCAGGGATTTGCTCAAGATCCAGCAGCTAGTATCACAGGACCAGGATTTAAATCATCTACCCACATATGGTGAATATAGAAAGGGATCTTTAGAACAGGTGATCTGTGTCAAGTCACCACTCAACCATCTACTAGCTGTGGTCCGGTTACTTAATCTCTCTCTTAGTTAACTCTTATAGAAAGCAGCGTTGTTTATATAAACCAGGATCATTGTGAGGAAGAGAGAGACAAGAAACACCAGCGCCTAGCGTGGTGTCGGACGCAGCGGAGGCTACCAAGTTTGGCTTCCTTCCCTTCCCTTCTCTCCCAACGGCCCTAAGGAGATAGCTTCACTCGGGCTCGCCAGAAGGCACAGAATAGAGGTTTTCTCTCAAGCAAGTGACTTAACCTACTCAAGCCTCAATTTCCTCATTTATAAAATGGACATAGTAGTGCTACCTACTTTATAGAGTTGTTGTGGCATTTAAATCAGAAAATGTGTCAGGTACTTCACATAATGCATGGCACATGGTTAGTGCTCCATAAATGTAAATATAAATAATAATCATAGAAATGGGAACGTTAAGAATCTAGGGTGTTGGAGTCAGAGAAGCAGTGAGCCCTGTGCCTGCCCCTGGCTCACCCCGGAAAGCTGAGTTGGCCCAGGCTGGAGGCCCCGGAGGAAATAGGGCGGATCGAGTCATCCTATTTTATTTACTGTGCCTGCTATACAGCTCTTGCCAAGAAGATGGCGGGATTTTCTTTCAAATAAAACTGAATTGTGCACAGTCCCCAGAAGACGTTTTCCTCTGCTGCTGAACTGAGCTTCCTGAGGGCTTCTTGCTGGAATGAAGAGAATGAAATGCTTGACTTTTCCATAACAGCCTCTGGTTTAATAATTAGACATTCCAGGAATAACTGCGTTGGCAGAAGTTAGCTCCATTTTATTTTGACAGTGGAAGAGTCTTCTATTTTCTCTTTTCTTCCCATTCCATCAAAATAATGGAAAAAGCTATTTGGAAGCCTGGAGTTTTTGTAGCACAATTCAGTATTTAAGACCATGCTGTGTGCTAATATTTTCCCCAAAGGTCACAGCTAGAAATATTTTATGGTGGAGAGATCATGAAAAAGGCCTACATACCCCGTATATTCCTATATACCCCAGCCAGTACCAACCGGAGAAGTTTTCAGGTTATAGTTGTATTGTAACTCTTCTTCAGATTTCCTTTCTATCTTTGCAATAGGGAGCAGGCACCATGAGGTTAAAAAGACTAGGAGGCTTTGGGGCAGAGAGACCAAGGCGTGGATTCCAGCCCAGCCATTAACTTGTCCCTGGCGAGTTGTGGAAAACCTGGGATCCTCAGTGTCCTCATCTGGAAAATGACATTGAGAAACCCATGTGGCAGGATGGTTTGGAGGACGAGGGAACGTATGTAAAGCCCAAAGAGTGTGGCAAGTAATAAGCTCTGTTTCAATACATATTAGGTCCCTTCCCTCGCCGCCTCCACTGTTTTGTAAGTAGGTGATGGCCAGCAAGTCTCTTAAGCCCTCCTGTTATCTGTGAAGTTAAGAGGCTTTGCCAGCTAACCACACACTAGTGTTGCATGCGGCCCGAAAAATCTATCTGTGATTCTTCCTGTTGTTATCATTCACTCAAGAGCTGCTCCAACACCAGACAAATCAGCTCCAAGGTGAAAGGTGGAATGACCACAGGGGCCTGGGGGCCTGTGTGGCCTCCATGGCAGAATGACCCTGGAGCCGGGCCTGAGGAAATTAGAAGAGCAGAGGGGCCTCAGGGTGGGTAACAGCCTGAACCCTTTGGGGGATGAGAAGAGTCCAGGGAGGTTTAACCCAAACCCTGCGTGGATTTCTAAATGATCAATCCCAGGGCCAAGCTAAGCATTTCTGACATCTCCAGACTGTTATATTACTCAGCACCTTTTTGGTGAAAAGCAGCAGAAACCCAATAAAAACTAGCTGAAATCCAGTAAAAGCCAGCAAAAGCACAAAAGGGATTTTATTGTCTCATGAAAGCAGGCTGTCGTTTTGAATGTTGGCCTTTCAGTTTTCCTTCTGCTTTGATAGACTTGCTCTACCTGAGAGCCAAGTTGGACCTTGGCAGATGTAGGCTTATAATCCAATAGGAAGAGACCCTCCTCCCCACGTCCATATAGCAAATCCTGTGGAAGGGCTCCGATCAGATTTTGTTAGATAATGTGCGCGTTCCTCGGATGAGCACATGGTAGGATGGACATGGCCTACCACAGTGCTCAGAATACAAAGGCCTGGATGATGTGGCCGCCAATATGAGAGCGGCCAGGTGGGTCTTTTGACTTATAGTCCAATGATATCTATGTGGAAGGAGAAGTTGCTGTTTACCAACAAAAAAAGATGTGCCAGGCAAAAACAAACAACCCAAAGAGATGCCCGTGATAGGAGGCCCCACAAGCCGAACTGAATCCCCGTATTGAGCTCAGCCCTCGGTCTGCCCAGAGATGCACTGACCCTTCAGAGACCACTGAGACACAGCAGGGTACCCCTGGGTCTGGCCTCCAGGACCTTGGCCTTCTTTTTTCTCTCGGCAGCTTCCTCTTTTCGGTTTCTGGTTCATGGATCTCACACATCTTTGTCCATCACGTGTTTTCCAGTAGCAATTTTCTCACGCCCGTTATGCTTCCATCCCACCCACCTGAAAAACCCCGACTCTGGGTCAACACACCATCCCATTTCTCCCCGATGCCACCTGACTGCTGAGCTCTCCAGGGGACGGCCACAGGCCTGCACTGATGAGTGCCGCTGTAAGTTCATGGCCTGCGACCTCAGCAGGCCCTATTTCTAGGCAGTTCCGTCATCCGTCCTCCACAGGGCCCATTTCAAACATGCTGGTTATTGGCTGTTCCTCCTGTGGCTAGGTTCTCCACCTGTGTCTTTTCTGTGCCCTGATTGTCTGACCTCTACAGACAACATCTTCGGGCTCTTGCCCTCTGGCTTCCTGTTGGGTTTGGTCAAGGGAGGCAGCAGCAGAGGAATCGGAGGGCAAGAGGACAGAGAGGTTGGCTCACCTATTTCCCTGCTTCCTCCCTGCCTCACCATGGGTCTGGCCAGGGCTGAGTCCCTCTAAGTCCCTGTTGGGCAATTCCCTTGTGTGGCTCTAGCTCGCAAGGGCTCCCTCCCCTCCTCTTGCTCACTGTTGCCAGTTCCTGGGGGCCTCACCTCCCTTGTTTGTTCCCTTAACCCAGGCCACCTCTATTTGAGCCACCCCTTCATTAATTTTCTTTAGTGAGACTCTTTTGAGTGTGCCATCTGTTTCCTGCCAGAAAGTGACTGAGCACATCCATTCTCCTCAAACACATGGCCTCTCCAAGGACTCCTTCATCCCCAGGAGTGAAGTGACCCCTTCATTCTTACCTCAGAGGGAACAGAGGAACCTCCTCACTTTCTTCCCTTAAGCCTAAGCCCTCCTGCGTCTGCCTCCGTCCTCCTCCCACCAATTCTCCTGCTGCCCTAACACACTGTCCAGCCTTGCCTGAGACCAGTTTGTCTCCTGAGCCCTGAACTCCATGACCCCCTCTACCTGGAGACCTGTTCTGTCTGTCGTCTTCTCTCTCTCTAATCTGCACCTGTCCCTCAACCAGGATTCTTCCTTCCTTCCAGCAGTCAAAGTTGCTCAAGGCTTTCCCATCCTTAAAATGACCCCTCAACACCTACTTCTCTTTAGCCACCATCCTATTTCCCTCTTCCCCATCACAGCAATCTTCTGAAAAAGATCATCTGCGTTTCATCCTCTCACCGCCCATTTGCCGAGGACGACACATGGTCTCTCTAGGCCCGGGTGGGCAGCATATCTGTTGAGAGGATCACACCACCCTTTGCTAAATCAGGCTTTCTATCTTTAGTAGGAATTTGGTTATTTCTTTTCTTTCTTGGAATATTATAATTAAGGAAGAAAATGCGTCATGAGTCTGAAAAATTTGTCAAACACTGTTAATGACAGCATTCCACGCTTACTTTTCAGTTACAACTCTGAAAAGACATCCCTTGGACGATTTAAAAGTGGTACCTCAGAGCTTGGTAGAGGGTGCTGTGGTCTGCATGGGGTGGCAGGACGAGGGAGGCACGTTTCAGGCTCTGTGAGGCAGGAAGCAGCATCACGGCCAAGAGAGGAGCTCAAGGCAGGGAGTGAGGCTGAGGGTTTGCGGCAAAGAGCATTCTGTGCTGCTTATGGGAGATTACTTGCCTTAGCTTGAGGGTTACCTCCATCCCCCCTTTACCCCCAGGCCACCTGGGAAAATCTGTAACCCTGCTAGCCAGCATTTATCAGGAGGAATTTTATACAGGAAGCACACATCTTCTTCAGCAGGCATCCAGCTCATGTAAAGAGCACCTGCTCAGTAACGGAAGAGCATGGATTTTGAATCAGACAGGCTTGGGTGAACTTAGGAAAGTTACTAGACCTCTCTAGGTCTCGGTTTCTTCTGTACTACTCACAAATGATGCGTTCTCCACCCTGTTCAACCCCTCCACACACAGTCTCCCGATGTGTGCAGACCAGTGCTTCCCAATCCAATGTACATGTGAATCACCTGGGGGATCTTAGTCACATGCAGGCCCCGATTCAGTAGGCCTGGGGTAATTCTGCATTTCTAATGAGCTCCCAGGTGCCTCCCAGGCTGCTGGTCCTTGTACCACACTTTGAGTTGCAAAACCCTCTCTGTGCATTGATCATATGAGTATGAAAAAAGAAAATGAGTCACCATCCCTTACAGCAACTGAAAGCCCCCCGATGTCCCCTAGCCTTTTCCAACATCCCTTACAGCTCTGAGGTTTAGGGTCAGGGTCTCCTCCTACCCTCTCATTGCTGGTGTGGTCAGACCTGTTGTCCCTCTGGTCCTGTCTCCTGCCCTCTCCTAATTCACGTCCTAGCTAGCCACGGCACCTTAGCCCTGTTAAGGTACCTCAGGTATTTATAGAGGAATCTGTATGTTCCCAGTCTCCCTTCAATTAATCAGCCTGTGCAGACTGTGTCTGAAATTTGGTCCAGACATTGTGGAATAAAGAGCTCCCTGCAGGCATGTCTTAAATTTCACGAGTACTGGGCAATAACAGTATAAATTAGCTTTTAGACTCCGAAAAAAATTGGGCCAAAAAAAATATTGGGCCAAACTCTTCCATGTGCATTTATTACTGTCAAATCAAGCATGTATAAATGCTTTGACACATTTAAAAACCACTCTAGGTATTAAAATGTAAATAACAATGAATGACAAGATGTCATCAATAATGCCTATAATTTTATTGAGCATGTGGTGCTTTATACTCAATATCTGTAACCCTCACAGAAACATTGTAATCTGCATTTCCCTCTCATGCCAATGGGGACCCTGGGTCTCAGAGAGGTTCAGCACCTTTCCCAAGTCACACAGCTCGTAGGCAGCAGAGCCCGGATCACCCAGGATGCGGGATGTAAAAGCCGGCTCAACGCCGTCTGCAGCTCCAGATTGACGGGACCTCTCAGGCTCTCTTTTCATGAGACAACCACTTCCTTAAATAATGTCTTGTTTTACTTTTTCCATTTACTTTCTCAATCCTGTTATTTGTGGATTTTATTAACAAGGCTCCCCTTAACTTGAGACAATGTGATCGTCACACTGGAAAATAGCAATGAGAGCCTGTTTTGAAATATTTAGTTGGTTTAATCTTACACACAATGATATTCTGAGGAAGAGGAGTGGGTGGGAAGTGGAGTCACCTTTTCTACCAGGTAGCGAGGCAGTGTCAGTCTACAAAGGGCGAGAATAATACATCAGAAATGTGGGCCATTATTGACTTTTCATTGTGGGGCCAAAGAAGTATTTGAGTTCATACCGACCCACACACTAAGAGCCTGGTGTGCTATTTTTATTGTGAGTGACTGAATTGGGGTTAGCCTGGAGGATGGGAACCAAGGCAACGGGACTTAAATAGGAACTTGACCAAAACCATCACGGCATCAATAGTCTACCAAGGAGGAGTGGATTTAGATATCAGACGCCCAGAATAGCTTTTATGAACTCGATGTGCCCTCTAAGTCTACTGACTAGTCGTCTCTCCAATTTTAAAGAAGCAAGTTTCAGTAAATTATAGCAATAAAGGGCAGTGGTTGGGACATTTTGGTCTGACGTCCCAAATATTTCCTATAACATCACAAAATGCTATTGACCCTGATTGCCTGACCATCAGGAGAACTCGTCTACCTTAAAAACAAGAAAACAATTACCTCCCATTTTGCACACCCTCTGCTTTTTCTTTTTGGGATCATGCTCAGTACTTCATCTCCTTCAAAGGATAAGAGATGGAGGAAACAGAGGTGATTTCTAAGTCTCTAGATTCTGTAAGAGGTGTTAAAGACTCATATAAGGTACTGTTTTTTCTTGATGTTTCCTTAAAGCCATGATTGCAGGGGTGGCCTGGCCTTCAGCACACATTCCACTGCTGGCCTCGATGTGTCTTCTTTATTTGCCAAACACTTAAATATTTCAGAGACGGTTGCTCTGTGCTTTATAAATAGCAATGTTCTAAAATCCATCAAGAACTGCATTTTCTTTCAATGACGACCATCTAAAAGAAAGGCGTAGCACATTAAAGCAGCGGAAATGCTGTAGAAATGCAAAGTGACTCACTACACAGCGTTAAGTATTTAAAAGGTAGTAAAGAGGACCCACAGTAGTTCATGATCAGCAAGTTAACAGGAAAGCTAGAAGTAGGCAGGTAAAGAAAAAAATCCACAGCTTTAGTGGAGCAAATAGCCAGTGTGCTGTTTATTAACGTCATAAAGTGAGAGTGATAGGAATTGACCTCTTAAGAAATATTCAGCTTGTGGAGAGTTTGTTTCCGGATAGAATCCAGATTATTGGTGGTGGAAAAGACCCTTCTCTGTGTCATTGGATGGTGTTCCTTGCATTGGCGATTGAGGGTCAGGGAAGGGGTATGGATGGTGAAACACAGCATCTGGCTTTGAGTCCCTCAAAGATGTTTCAAGTGGAGCAAGTCACACAACCCCTCTGGGCCTACATTTCCTCATCTAAAAATGGGGAATGAAATGAGAATACATGTGAAAATGACTGAAACCTCTAGCTACATGGGTATTAGTTATTGTGACAAATATTGTTATTCTGACCGGAAGTAGTGGCCCTCACTTGGAAAAGGCTCCGGTTCAAAGTTCTCCATGCTGAGACTTGGAGGTCAGCATCCGCAAGCTCCTCATAGCTCTGCCCATCATGGCCCGTCTAGGCAGCCCTGCCTGTCTGCTGTGTGTGTGTTTCACTAACCTAGGAATGGCCTGATGGTTCTACTAACGGTCCTACTAAGTGCTCCCAAGTTCAGAGGACACAGGGGGACACTGAAACTAATAAAAGTATCGATAGTCTTAGGATGAGGGTTGAAAACAATTTTAAATGTTACACAGCCCTGGGAGTCAGGGATATAAAAACATCACTTATTCCTCAGTGTCCAGCTCACAAAACCATTTCCACTGAGAGCAGAACAAAAATTCTGCCAATTCAAGATAAATAGTCACTTGTGAATGTTAATTCAGTTTCAGATGCAGTCTGTGCCTCCCTTCTCCTTGGGGTGATCTAAGTCTCTAGGGGTCTCACATATTATCTTGACTGTGGCAGAAGTGTCTGGTCTTGGGCCATCCTTACTCCTCATAGGCCTCACTTCAGGGCTCTCATCCTCTTGGGGTGAGACTGCCTTCCCTCCCCTCAGGGCACTTCACGGCCCCTTTGTCTCAGCCCTGGCTCTCACAGCTGCTGGCTTCTCTCTAAATGCCTTTTGATGGGAGGGACCACTGCTTCAGAAACGTTTTGGATGCTGTTCCACATGGTGCCTGGGGTATGTGTAGGATGATTGTGCCTCCTGTTTCGGAGGACATTGCCAGTTTTCGCCTGTTGTTTCTATGTCATTACTATTAGCAGCACTCTCTTCACTCACAAAAGTGTCCCAGTTTCACAATACGTTCTAAGTCCCCTTGGTATGCAGGACCCAGGGAGGTCCCTCTCAGGTCTACCTGGCTTCCCTCAGCGACCACTCCCCTCCCATTCAGACGCCTTCTTGGATGCAGAGTAGATAGGGCCCAGGGGCATCTCAACCCTAATAAAGTCCACTCCAATCCTCTCACTCTGCCTCAAGGTTCTTTTTGGCAAGGAGGGAAGGGAGAGGAGGCAAATAATACTTATGTAATCAAATATCCTTCCCCGCTTCACGTTCTAAGCTTTCTCTCTTACTATTTAAATAGAAATTTCTAGAAATAAAGCAAAACAAAAAGTTTCTTTTTCAGATTCCTGGCCCTGTCATTGGGCTTCAAGAACCTATGTTGGTAGTGAAGGGGAAAGTTCCAGTGGGTAGGATGCTGAAGGTGTGTGTGAAAGGTGGTACCTCAAAAGGTGGTGCAAAGGAGAGGGACTAAGGGCAGGTGAAGGGGGCAGGACTTACACTGAAAGGAGCAGATAGTCCAAGTCAGCAGTGAAGAAGCCATGTGTGAACAATGTACCCTAATTGCTTCAGACACCAGGGAGGAGAAGATCAGTGAGGAAATGCTCCCTTAGGCTAAAGTGGTCAAGGGAGGCCTTCTGACAGCCGGGAATTTCAGTGAGAGAATTGAGAAACAGGTGGAGAGCATGATATGGGAGAAAGGGAAAGGGGTCTGAAAACGTGGTGGCAGGAACTCACAGGCACTTTAGTGGACCGAGAGCAAACCAGGAGTAAAGCAATCTAGTTGAAACATATCCTGTGTGCAGAGAGGCAGCTGGACAGGAAACTGAGACGGTAGACTGGAGACAGATAGTGAGTGGCCTTTAAAATCAAGTTGATGAGTTTCAACACTATCCTCTGATATAAGGGAAACACTGAAGGATTTTGAGCAAGGGAGAGGTATAATTAGAGCAGGCTTCTCTCTCCTTTCCCCTCCCTCCGTTTGTTTGTTTTCTGTTTTAGAGAAATTAATCTGTCAGGTATGTAGACGAGATAAAACTTTGGAATGATTAGAGCGAGAAAGACCAGATACGGATTTTGAACCAGCTATTAAAACTATGATCAATGAGGGAAAATACGCTTTCAGTGAATGAAAAGATAAAAAACTTCATCAGAATAAGTAAAGTATAGAAAATAACCAAATGAATATTCTAGAACTGAATAATACACTATCCGAAATTAAAAAGTTCCTGGATGCACTTATCAGAAAAGAGACGACAAAGTGAGCTTGAGGAGAGATCAACAAAGTTCTCCAACCCAAAGAAGAGAGAAACAAGAATGAAAACAATGAACAGAGCTCAAGGACATGAGAAACAACATCGAAAGATCTAATATATGTGCTGTTAGAGTCCCAGAGCAGAGCAGAGAGACTCTGTGAAACTAATGGCCAAAATTTCCCCCAATTTGGTGAAAGACAGAAACGTACAGATTTAAGAAGCTCAGCAAACCCCAAGCAGTATCAATACAAAGAAAACCTGGGCACATCACAGACCAACTGATCAGAACCAAAGATACGGAGAAAATACTGAAAATATCCAGGAAAACCCAACACCTTGTTGGCAAGGGAAATGACTT
This sequence comes from Diceros bicornis minor, assembly GCF_020826845.1. Lineage (NCBI taxonomy): Eukaryota > Metazoa > Chordata > Mammalia > Perissodactyla > Rhinocerotidae > Diceros > Diceros bicornis. Next base: position 61,718,271 of record NC_080754.1, read on the forward strand.
GACTGATCACTGACTTCTCATCAGGAAGTATGAGGCCAGAAGACAATGAAACAACATCTTGAAAGCGATGGAGAAAAAAGCCAGAGAAAAGGCCCTTTAAGAAGGATGGTGAAATGAAGGTGTTTTCAGATAAAAGAGAATTTATTACTAGCAGATCTGTAGGAAATACTCAGGGAAGTTCTTCAGACTATACAAAATGAAAATGGATGGAAACTTGGATCCTCAGGAAGCAATCAAGAGCATCAAAGTGTGAGTATGAGAGTCGATACAAAAGTGGCCCTCTTATTCTACTCGCTTGCACCCAGCAAACCTCATCTTCCTGCGTCTTCCAGTCTCAGCAAGCGGCTCAGGCCAAAATCCCTGCAGTCATTCTCGACTCTTCTCTTTCTTTCATACTGCTTTCCTGGTACCAATTCGCCAGGAAATTCTGTCCTTTCCACCTTCAGAACACGTACACAGAATCTGACCAATTTTTTTTTTTACCTCCGCTGTTCACCCCCCTGGTCTACGCCACCATCATCTCTCCCAGGTCATTGCAGCAGCCTCCACACTGCCCTCCCTTCTGCTTCGTGTGACCCCTACAGACTGTTCTAGCACAGCAGCTGCATCCTTTACCGCATAAACTTGATGGTGTCACTCCTCTGTCACCACCTTCTAAAACTTCCCGTCTCAGAGGTGTCGCTGGATACATCAGTAATACATCATTTTTAAATGAGACATCATTGTGATTTTTATACATTGAGAAGACTTTTAAAGAACTGAATAATTTTACTATAATAAAAAAGTCTTCTGTTTCCATTAACTTATCTATATGAACAAGGCTTCTCAGAATGTGTATCTTTAAAAAAAAGGAAGAGAATAGAATTGATGCTGAACCTTGTTTCATTCTACCAATGAAAAATATTACTCTATGGATACATGACCTCATTCAGAAAAAAAAATCCCAGCCCCATTCATGTCGTTAAGAGATACATTTTCAATAAAATTTTACTTTTTATATTAAGCAATAATTTTTCAAAATTTAGAAAATATAATTTTGTTCAATTATGTCCAATAATAATTGTCACAATAACTCAATCCCTAAGACATTTTATAACACTTAGTGTCTTATGGACATAGAAAATAAAATTTAACAATTTATGTTTACATTTTTGTTGCAGAGAACTATTTCATAGGGACATGTGTAAAATATTTTCAGGCATACAAATATTTTGTATCAGAATAAAATTCTGAGTGAGAAATATGTTCTGAGTATAGAATAGCTTGAAGAGCAGCTGTATTACTGGAAAAACACGTTCAGGAAGAAAAAGGAAGAATGTGGAATTTCCAACTGCTGGAGAAGACAGTGTTCATGAATTTTTTAAATGGATGATGATAGATATCAAATAGCTATGGGGTTTAAATTCCATTGGATACATTTAAGATAGGGATGTAACAACTTCATTTTTAAAATAACAAGACTTATAATGCGCTGGACACGGCATCCTTTGCAACTATTTAAATTTATGACAAATGTATATTTAAATATACAATTTAAATAAATATTCAAAATATTTAAGTTGATGCTGAGTTTTTCAAATTTTTATAAGGGAAACGTAAGCAGAAAATTTGAATTCTAGTGTTGCAATAGTATCTAACTTGGAGAATAAATATTAATACCTATTAAATGTTAATATGTGCTAGACAACGTTCTATTTCAAACATATTTTGTTATATGTTTATAATAAGGGTATGTTCTTATATAATAAGAGTAATGTTCTGGTTACTATTTATGCACAAAACTTATTGGTGGTAAGAAAGCCGCCATCATCTTCAGCTCACCGTGTCATGGGTTAGGAATCTGGGAAGGGCTGGGCGGGCCTTCTCACAGGGGCGTCCTCACAGGGGCGTCTCATGCAATTGCAGGCAGATGCTGGCTGGGACTGCAGTCCTTGGAGGGGTCGACTGTGCTGACGCCCACGCTGGCTTGCTCACAGAGATGGGGCAGATGTTGGCTACTGTCTGGGCACTCAGCTGGGCTAATGATCAGAGTACCTACATGTGACTCTCCACCATGGCAATCTCCAGGTAGTCAGACTCCTTACATGGCAGCTGGCTTCCTCCAGAATGAACGTCCCAAGAGTGATGAGTGACAGCTGCACGGCCTTTCTGATGTAGCTGTGGAAGTCATATAGCATCGCTTCCATCCTATTTTACTGATTAAAGCAGTCAGGAGCCCACCCAGCTTCAGGGGAAGGGAAACAGACCACATCTTTCAATGAAACGAGTGTCAAAAAATTTGAGGGCTGTATTTTAAAACTGCCACAAGTAGATAATTATCCCCGTTTTTAGAGATGAGGAAACCAAAGCATAGTGGGGTTAAGTAATTTGTAGAGCAGGTGAGTGACGGAGTTAGGATTCAAACGGAAGCAGTCTGACTCCAGAGCAGAGCTCTTAAACACAGCAGCACTGCCTCCTGAGAGAGGCAAGCCAGGAGGTACGCAGCCCCCTTGGCTGAATAGGCATAGACCCCCCTCCCCAGTTCCACTGCAGAGCCCCCTATTGACACATCCCCAACTATATCAAACTGGGGAGACTGTCCCCAGAGACTACACTTTGGGGAGCCTGTTGCTATGGATACCGTGTTGCCAGAGCCCTTCAATGACTCAAGGGATGGAGGGCAGGAAGAGGAGTTGGAGAGGCTGCAGCCACTGGTGCTAAAAGTCCCTAAGTGCCCCAGCCTCAGGTGGGACAGACTTGGTGCCGGGTAGCAGCTGCCTCCTCGCCCTTGGATGGATGTTCCAGGTGGCTGGTTGCTTGGTTGTCAGGGTTCTAATCCTAGACTACCCTGGATTCTAAGATTAAACAGCTTTCACCTGAGTATGGGAGAGTCCCCGTGGTGTGATCTGCTGTCCCCTCAATCCTTGGCTTTGATTGATTAACAGCCACAGGGGTTAGACATCAACATGCTTTCCAGAAGAGCTAACTCCTTAAGAAGAGCCTCTTCTTTCTCCTTTCTCTCCTGCCATTCCCAGAGACTATAAGACCTCGCTATACCTCTATGATTTTTAATTTACGGTCTTGCCTGGACAGAGAAATTCACAAATCTCCCTGAGTTCTTTACATGCAGCCGACACTGAGGCAGTTGATACAGGAGGGCCGGAGGTTGATTAGGGGATGGGTGGGGCTTGGTGAGTCACCAAACAATTTTGTGGTAGACACCTAAGTGGCACTGATATCATTGTCCCTGAGCTAGGACAGAGGTCAGATTGGTGGGCATGTGTGGGTCGGTCTCATGCATCGTAACCACGAAGGCTATTACCTGCACTTTCTTTCCATCTTCAGAGCTAGTTTTCATGTGCAGTGGGCACACCCCCCACATCCACACCCACGCACACACAGGCTCTTACCGCTTCCTCTCATTCTACTATTTTTTAACTCCAACTTCAACCTCAGTCTCCAATTATATTCCTCATGCTTCCATCCTTTGGAAGTATCAAAAGGGCCAATTACTGAATCACTTATGGTGGGCTTTAGGAATGAGAGAATGTTTGACATGTATGTGTTCGCTGACATTCAAAAAGCCTCCCTTTCCTGAAGGATCATAAAATAAATTGAAAATATTATTTTTAGGTTTACACAAAAGAAATAATCCTTCTTTCGCATTGATGTTGTTAAATTTATTTGAGGAAATTCACTTTAAAACTCTAAAGGGACTCTAATTAAGTGGCTAATGAGCCTCTAGATGTCTTTTTTTATAACTCTAACATGATGATCAAATATAATTTACCAAACCCTAATGATCTAAGGTTCAGAGTCATCATTAAATGAGGCAGAAGTCCATACTTTGCAGAAGAATAGCACTGCAAAACTTCAGCATTACAAAGTTGTTGGGGGTTGTTTTTACAATTTCCGTGCTCTGAGACGTCACAGATAGTGGCCGCCTTAGTTCCTCCTCAGGAAAGTGAGAGATGCCCTTTCCTCCCCAGCCGGGGACGCGGCTCAATTACAGCTTTGCGGCAGGATAAGGTTAAGGGGACGAGGGAGGACAGGCAAGCGGAGGGAGGCAGAAGCAGAGAAATCAATTCAAATTACTTTGATGACAGTGACTTAGAGTCTTCTGTGACAGACAGACACGAACCTCCGCGATGCTGTCAGCCCGGACTGGGGCCGCGGGGAGTCAGATCTCGGAAGAGAACAGCAAGTTAAGGAGACAGTCTGGGCTTTCCGTAGGGAGCAAAGACAGATCTCCCAAGAAAGCCTCAGAAAAGGGGAAAGACGGCAGCCTCGGGCCCTCGGGGCAAACCCAGCTCAGGGCCTGGCAGCTGGCTCTGGCGCGTGAAGCAGAGAAGAACTGGTACCTCAAGCTCTGGGACCTGTCCAGCGAGCACAGCACCGCCTCCAGCACCGGCATGCCTCACAGGTAAGCCGCCGCCCCTCCCTGCGCGCTTCAGGAGACACCACGTGCCAGTGCTCTCCAGAGGGGATGCTTGGTTTCTTTCCCGGTGCTGCTGGAGAGCTTAAGGGTTCTAATTGCCTGAAGGATGATTGACACTTCAGAATGTGTAACCACAAAGATCAGGAACCTGGTGAAAATGGCAAATGGTGCTCCTTGGATTGTTATTCAGAAAAGGCCCCTCGTAAACAGGCAGTAGACACTCAAGAGCTGACAGGAAGAAGGAGTGAGGCCTTAAGATCTGTCTTAAGTAACAATCAGAGGAGGTCACAGATTGCAGGAAAACGGCCCCCTTCCAAAACAACAACAAGACTGCACTTCCCTTGAGAACTTGGGGAGGAGGGAGGGACTCATGTGCTGCCCATCTGACCAGTGCAGCAGTGTAGTGTGAACCAGTTGACTGCGAGTCTAGCCCTGGCAGTGGGGGTGCAGAGCAGACGGCACTGATGGCCAAAACAGCGTCTGGGCCCCTGCCTAAGACAGACAGCGTCAGGAGAAAAAGCCACTTTGTAAAAATGAGGTAAATGTAAAACAAATCTCTGTAGATTTTCTCCCTGTTCTTTCCTTGCCTTGGCCTCAAATAATGCAGAGGAGGAATAATGTCACAAATCTCATTGCTATAAGGAAAACTAGACTCAGTAAAAGTGTCTGGAGTCTTGAAATTTAAGAATGCTTATTCTCTATAATTGCTACAAAAAACCTCTTAGGAATTAAAGATAATTTTGCAAGGAAAATTATTGTGAAAATAAAGCCTAAAATAACTACTTTCATTAAATAGTAATAAAAATCCATTAGAAATGAAAAATGATGCCACTGAATTGGTCAAAGTATGGAAAACTTCTGTAGATACTGTGTGGTAGCTTAGAAATTCTGGAATGCGGTCTGTTTATCAGAGCATCCCAGTATGCTCTGAGCTGCCTCTTTTTATATTTCTAATTCCAAAAAGACACTACATGAAAACTTATTTAGTAATTGAATTACTGATACATATAGACTAAAAACTTGTTGGATTACAAACTTCAAAATGCCTGAACTTCTGTTTTCCCCTTTCCAAGGCGGGAATAAAATAGATATTTCCAAATCTAAGCCACTATTTAACAATCAACATTTAACAGGTAGAACAAAATAAAGCTTCTGGAAATGTTCTGTGAAATACATTTTCTGTTTATGGCCCGAGTGATCTGTTTGAAGCTCCTGTGAGCTGTTATGGCTAAGTTTGGGTTCTGGAGGAAAGACTGTGGAGAATGGTCTCAGTCTAAGGAGGCTTCAATGAGCTTCCCAGTGTTGGGAAGGGAATGCACCTCGTATCTATAAATCTTAAAGCTGTTATTAAAGAGCTCCTGGAAAAAGAGTTGAGTGGTAAAGGAAAGCCTTGATAATGGTTTCCTTCCATGATATATGCTTTCACTTACTCTAGATCAAAAACTTTCCTTAAAGGAGTCTAACGCAGCACCACAAAATTCCTGCTCTGTTACCTGACATTAGAATAACATCAGGTCAAAGGGGAATGTTAATTAAGGTAGCCAGGTTTAGCCAGCAACTTTGGGGGAAGAAAGATCTCCCCTCTTTTCTGCTTTACTCAAACAAAAACAACTTGTCCTGTCATCAGAAGAGATGATGCAGAATTAACGGTTTCCATGCTAATCTGTGAGGCGATGTTATGAGTCATCCCTTTCCAGTAGCCTTCTGTGTCCCTGGTTTAGTGAGTGTGTTAAAGAACAGTGAAAGTCACGTCTCTCTTATGTCATCAAAAATTAAAAATGTCTCCTCCTCCTTTATTTTTGCAACATGATTGTTTCCAGGAGGAAACTAGTGTGTGCAGTTGGAGCTAAGTTCATTTATGAATTAGATTTACTGCAGAGCTCTAGGTGTGCACATTTCAGAAAAAGGAAATTGTTCCTGTCACCAGCTCCTTTCGTTTTTACACCTTTATGTTGGAACTACCTACCTCAGTTACTGAGATTACTGCGCGCCCAGGATCCCAAATGGCGAACCCCGGGCCCCTGCAGCGGAGTGTGTGCACTTAACCGCCTGCGCCACCACGCAGGCCCCTCTCTGGTTATTTTCTTAGGCTCTATTTCTAGAAGTGGAATTAATGGTGACTATTACGTATATAATATTACATGTACATATATAAACACACATACATGTTTATTCTTAATGCGACCGCTGTCTCAGTGTACCTTCCCACGGCAATATTTGAGAGCACCTATCTCATTGCTTTCTCTATATACGCAGTGTTTATATGGAATCTATAGCACTGAGTTATGTAGTTAAACAAATTGTTGGGTAAGTTAATTAACTTTTCTGAGTTTCAGGTTTTTTGACTGCAAAAGAGGACTAATAGCATTATAAAGGCCTGTTGTAAAAATTAAATGAGATAATGTACAAGTGATTTGAATAGAGTAATGTGCTTTGTTTTCAAACTCTCGGAAATAACAGTTGAGATATGACCCCATAGTATGCATTGTTGTGTTTAAGCTTGTGAAGATAATTAAGGATGAGGTGACTCTTAAAATATCTGCAAAAATGTGCACTTCACCTGGCACCTAACAACTGAGGATCCTGTTGTGCTCCTTTATGACAGAGCACCGTGTGTTCTGACAGAGGCACTTTTGGGATTCATACAATCACCATCCTCCTGGGGAAAAGTGACTTGGGGATAGAATATAAAGAGCTTTGAAATACCATCAGTATTAACATTCCAAACCATAGCCGACTGAACCTATTAAATTGAAATGACTGGGGACATTTAGGAGGACAAGTCAACACATGAATGAACATTTAGCTATAGCATTTTCATAGTGATTTCTACCATCTTAATAAACGTTTCTTCTTAACCGGAGCCACATTTCTAATATTTCCTCTTTCTGCTATCAAGACTCCCTGACTTCCTGGAAGTCATTTACTCCTGCCCACTTCCAGAGGATCAGATGTGGTTCTACGTGAGGACAGGCAGCTCTCCAGGGTGAGTTTTGGTAGACTCAGCTCCTGCTAACAGGACAGCAGGTTGGTCCACGAGCTTAGCAACCTCTGGCTGAGTTTACGCAGGAAGATCTGGTTGTTGAGAACCAAGCCTGCGCTCAGGGAACGCGCACTGTTCAGTGTTGATTGAGCATCCTCTTTCTACACCTACCTGTAGGTGACACACAAAGAGGAGTTAGATAAGATCACTGCCCTCAGGTTAAGTACAGACTAGGGGAGATAAGACGTGTACTTAAATAAGAAGTGCTGTACAAAAGAAGGTCATACAGAGCTTGGAGGAGGAGTGCATGCTCCCTGCTGGAGTGATGAGCCCTGGACTTGGAAGATGTGCAGGACTTGAGCAAGAGGAGATGGGGGCTGGGGAAGGCAATCTGTGTGGAGGGAGGAGCGTGAGCAAAGGCGTGGATGTATGAAAGCAGGAATGGAAAGGGAGGGCTGCTTCCATTCATGAGGCTCCTGCAAGCGTCCTGGAAAGCAGGCTGGGGGTGTGGCCAGGAGAATGGGAGGAGAGGGGACCACTTCAGACACATGGGAGTTGGGCAGGGACCAGGCATGGAGGAGAGGCAGAGTGTGTAGCCGACTTGCAAGAAGAGGCAATGGAGGGGGAGAGGATGGTAGTTGAAGTCGGCAGCAGGGTCTGGGGAGAAGTTTGTGGGAGAAAGCAGATCTGTAGATGTTTTGGGGCAGAAGGGAGGAGTTAATGGGTAGAGGAAGTGGGCAACACAAATAGTGAAGCAAAGTCCCCACAGAGGAAGAAGACGGAGTCCAGGGCAGCAAATGCGGGTGCTAGCTTTGGCAAAGGGCAGTGTGGGTGGAGGCGCTGGTGATGAAGAACATGCCTCTGGAGGCCTGTTGTCTGCAGGCTGCATCCCAGCAGCACCACGTCCCAGCTGGGGGCTCTGGGCAGGCCCCTTGCCTGACAGAGGCAGTTGGCTTGGGGGTTAAAGCCATAGACCCTGGAGCCAGGCTGCTGGGTTCAAGCCTTGGCTCTGCCACTGACCAGCCACGTGACTTCGTTTCTTCAGCTATTAAAGGTGAGTAATGAGAGTACCAAAGCCATAGAGTTTTTATGAGGGTCAAATGACTTAATAAGTAAAGCACGTGGACCAGGGCCAGGCACACAGTGTGTTATTCATAGTTCCTGACACAGGGTCCAGGCCCCTCTTATTATCTTGAGATTATTATTGGATCTACCAAAATTAGGGATGCCTCCCCTTTCTAGAGCATACTGACTCTACTCTGATTCTGTAAATGGGTGCAGGAATAACTAGCTCAGAGACTGTTATGAGGATTCCATGGAAGGATGTAAAACATTTGGTGTGGATGGGACGCTCCACCAATCTTGGTCCCCTCCTAGCTTTCCCCTCCTTTAGTGACCTAGAACACGGTGGATAGCATCAGTAAAATGGTATCAGGGCAGAGTATGGAGAGATGGAAATGAGCTTCAATGGAATAACTCTAAATTTTTAAACCAATTTTTTTTTCTTAGAAAATACTATTGATTAGTTTCTTTTCTTATTAAAGAGAAAGCTCTTCCTTTTCTAAAAGATGCTACCTATTTCTTAGAGCAGGCACACTTTCTTTAAGATTATAACTCTTGGAATGTTTATCTAAGAAGTCACATGAAAGTATCTTTCCAGAGATGTTAGAATGTGAGGACATTTTTCTGTAGTTTACTATGATTTTAGACAAACGCTAGAAAAATTGCTTCCTAGCCCGCTGTTCTGTTGTTCTGAGTGTTAGTGCAAATCTTAGACTATCGAATGACTGGGTGAAGAGCGAGAGAGTGAACCTCAACAGGACAGGAGTTAGGTAGCCCGAGAAAGTTGCCAGCATCTGAGCAGCAGTGTCTGGGGTGGGGTGGGGTTGCCATGGTCCCTAATGGTGATGATGGTGCCCTTTGACTGAAGGACCATGAGGCTGTGGCTGCCTTGTGCAGCTGTACCCCCAGGATGGTGAGTTGGAAGTAGACATTCCTGGGCAGGCACACGCACTCCCACGATAGTAGCCAAATACACAGGGGCTTCTTCAGTTTCCATCCCTGTGACTGCTTTTTGGATTATCTTGGGAAAATTGAGGCGGTTTCTCCTTTTATATTCCTGTTAGTTGGGCCATGTTTGTTGTGTTCCCAGTTCCTTATGGACTGTGGACACCTTGAAGGCAGTGTCTATGTCTTGATCCTCTGACTTGCCCACAGGGTTCTTTCCTAACTGGAAGTTAGTGGATTATATAGAGCACAGCACCTCCAGTTCCTCTTCTCCTGAGGTCCTCTGCCTTTGCAGGGAACAGGCTCACGTAATGGCAGGAGCATTGGCTGAGGGGCTTGGAGCATGATTTGAATCCCATTTTGCTCCATAGTAAGGTTTTTAAAATGCTCTAGAACTCAGTGCCTCCTCTGTATAATGAGAAGACTAGACAAGATGTTCTCTTGGGCTCTTTCCAACTCAGAGCCCATGTGGTATAATAATAATATCATAAGCCAGGGCAAAGGGCAGAATTTGAATTGCGCTCACTGACCTTTATAGAGATTGTGCAATTGTGTTACCTCTGCAAGAAACAGGAAACAAGCTGATGCTTTGTTTTGAAGTTGTAAAAGCAGTAAAAAATTCTCTGACTTTTAGAGTGTATTATTTTAGTAATTGGTTGACCATTGTCAGATATGTTTGACTTTTTAAAAAAGTTTTCTTTAATAGAAGGAGACAGAGTCACACAACATCTTCAGTTTGTAATGTCCGTTTATGAAATGTTGTCACCTTCATTATCTCACGTGCCTTCGTGCGACATAAAGCATGAGCTCTTCTCTCCCACTTTCCTTTGGGAGAACATGCCTCATGATGGTGGCCTGCCTGCTCTTGCAGCCTAGACCAGGTCTCCCTGTCCCACATCCAGGGCCCTTTACACGCTTCCAGTGTTTCCCAAACTGTGGCACACTAGCTGTGCCTGAGATGGCTTTGGGGGGCGTGTGGACATTAAATCTCTCAATGGTTTTAAATTTATTTTCATGAATATTAGGAAGAAATGTATAACTTACACCTCAAATCTATGAATTCATGGCTATTATGACAGAGGACAAGGCTAAGTTTAAAAATAAGTGAGTCAATTTATAGGAAAACATTCACTAAATATGAGTAGAGGTGGAACTCAGACCTAACAAAAATCCTGAAGGTGGTACACAAAGGACTGTTTATTTCATCTCCTGCACATTTGTCAAGCCCCTATAAAGCATCAGGCCCTCTGCCCAGGGCTTTCTGTATTCATTTCATTTAATCTGTATGTGGGGAATCAGAATTTGCCACCCCAAAATGTGTCTCTTTGGCTTGATTATTTTTAAGAGCAAAAGACTCAGGAAGAAACTTTGACCTTCCCCCTAACTGCCTAATATAATTTAAGACAGAAGGCCTGTTCCAGGAAGAAGCTATTGCTATGATAACTATCGTATGATACGAACTAGGCGTGGTGGACAGGGAGGAACCTAGAAAGGCCCATTTGATCAAAGTCCTCTCCATGTCCCATTGTCTTTGTAAGTCACAGCAAACACTTGTTTACCAAACACTTGCTGTTCCATCTCCCAGTGAATTGCCTTCCTCCCCTTTGAAGTCCCAAACACTACCCCCAACATCTTCCTTTGCCTTTAGCTGAAGATGATATTTAAGGTGGTGGTATCAGCCATTTTGGTGAGTTACTCAGTTTTCCTGGGTTTACCCCCTGTCTACATGTTATTAAACTTTGTTTGATTTTCTCTTGTTATTCTGTTTCATGTCAATTTAATTCTTAGACCAGCCAGGAGAACGTAGAAGGGTAGAGGAATAGTTCTTTCTTCCCAACACATAGAACAGCCCACGGACTTGTTACAACACACATCCTCCAGTGATGAAGAGTATGGCTCTGCTGATTCACTTTCTATTGTTGATTATTTCTTTCTCCTTTTCCCATTAAGAGGATAAAATATTCCCTAGGCTGCCTCTCTGCTGTATATGCTCAAGTATATTCCAGCTGACTTATTTGAGCCATTGCTGTTTTACTCCCTGTCCAGGGCAGCCTTTCTGTTCTGTCTCTAGATACTGAATATTCTGCTTCTCCTTTGGGGAGGTAACATTGTGCTGTGATTTTAAAATTTAGCCATAGTTATACACCTTTGTTTCATTTTATACAGCTTAATTGTATTGCATACAGCTTAGTTTATTAATTTTTTATATTTGCCCTGCAGCTTATCGTGTGCTTCTGGTCTTAGCCAATGAGAGACAGTGTGCATCTTGCCTTTTCTGTAAGCCTCAGGGGCTACATAAACCTGGGGCAGACTAACATGAGCACTGATGTCAGGCCAGCCTAGGTCTGCATCCTGATTCCGCCATACACTATCTATGTGACCTTGACCTCAGTCTCCTCACTTATAAAATGGGAGTGACAGCATTATACATTCACAGAGTTGGGAGGATTAAACGGGATCATATCTAGAAGTTTTAGCACGGCGGTGAGTGCACAGAAAGGGCCCTTCAGCAAATGCCACCGTTACCGTCCCCTGTGGAGAGCCATCAGCCTTCATCTGTTGTTTTGCCTCCACTCTCCTGTCGCTGGATTCCTTCCACAAGCTCCCTAGCCTGGGAAAGCCCCCAACCCTCCAGAATGGTCTTGACATGCTGCTTCCTCCTCGCTTCACCTAGAACCTCATTCTTCTAAGATTTTCATTTACACCCTCATTTAAAATCCTTTCTGCTTAATGAGATTTTCATTCACACCCTCATTTAAAATCCTTTCTGCGTCACACATCTGTCTGACGCATCCTCCCTCCGTGTGCAGTGGTCTGGGCTGGTCCTTGTCTCTGGACTAGAGGGGCCTGGGTTTGAAATAGCTGGCTAGCTGTGTGAATTTTAGCCAATCATGTCCCCTCTCCGAACTTCAATTTCTCTGTCTAAATGGTGGAAATAAAACATCTATGTTATCTATCTTCTAGGTTTTTAAAGATTAGATACAAGCGTATATGTGAAAACACTCAGTATGTTATAAACCACCATCTACATATTTGCTATGATATTATTTTTATTACCTTCTATCCCGAGACGTTGGCTCTAGTTCAGTCTAGAACGTGGCTTGAGAGCACGGTGACCTCCAATCTGCTTTTCTGGTAAACATAGGGGTAAATGCAGTCACACTGCTTTCCCAGACCCTGCACGGGGTTTCCTGGGTGTGTTGACAAAGACTGTGACATTTGTCTTCTTTCCTGAAAATCAACAACTGCTTATTGAATATTTATTATACACCAGCACTTTCCCTAGATTATTCAATTTAATCCTTTCCAATAAGCCATGAGGTGGCCATTTTTATTACCTCCACTTTACCGGAGGAAGCTGAGGCTTAGAGAAGATGCTGCCCAAGCTTAGACTCAAGTAAGCGACAGAAGCAGTACTTGACCTTGGGTAGTCGGGATGCAACTGTCACCTCTTAATCCCAAAGAACCCTCCCTCCCCTAGTTTGGATTGATTATTGATTGCTACTGAAATGTCACTTAGGTAATTTCACCTTTCACTTTCCCTCACAGTGTAAGGTTCCTTCAGTGGGATGTGGGAGTCACGGCTTCCCCTCCCTGTCTGCGGTCCTTGACTTTTGTCCTGCTCATGTGTAGCCAAGGGCTGGGGGTGTTTGGGGAGCAGCTCTGATGGGGATGAAGTCACGCAGATGGAGAGTGAAGGGCTGTGTAATAGAGTGGACTGTGAATTTCAATATTTCTTCAGGCTTCTCTCCCAAGGAGGTTATTTCCATCAAAAAAGCTGTGTAAGAACAGAGGCCCTGGAGGCCCCCAAGTGGCACCCTCTGTTAGATGAATTTAACTCAATTTCAGCTCTTAGGTTTAAATCAGAGTCTTTGGCCATCTCCCTCTCATACGAGCTCTCAGAGGATACAAACGTTAGACAACAACAGCTGCCCCGGCCTTTCCAATTTTAGCTTGTGGTTGTCACTAGATGGCATGTGCTAATGTCCTGCCAGAAATTTTCACTGTTGTATTCTGTGCTTTTGCTCTGTGGGAGGAGGAAACAGCATAGCTTTGAGGAGCACTTGCTCACGTTTCTCTGGAGATGACAGTTGAAACAATGCTCCTTTTCCCGGCAGCCTTTCTAGCTATATGAAATGTCATCGGTGTCAATTTTACAGTTTTGGAGAAAAATCTCCATTCCAAGGCAAGAGAAATTGGGAGTTTTGTGTGCATTGGTACACATATTGCAACCTAGTGGCAAACAAAAACTTGCCAAATATTTCTTCAGTCACCAGGAAATTAACCTGGGCTCCAGACTAGATATCTGGCTCTGGTTCCCAGTCCGGGAAGGGCTTCTGAATGCTTATTATGGTCAGGCTGTAGGTAAATATCCTCTACAAAATAAAGTCCATCAATTTTATTAAAGGTAACCCTAGCTGCTAAATCCTGCAACCTCGGTGACTTGACATAAAACAGTTTATTTCTTAATCATGTAAGTCCAAGCAGGGGGAGGAGGTCCAATCAGGTGGGAGCCAGGCTGATGAAAGTTTGGTCACCTTCAACTTTTGTTTTCTACGCTGTCCGGTGGCTGAGTATTGACATCGATCGAGCAGACAGCAGAAGAGAGCATGGAGGATCAAGTGGAGGGTACTTCATAGGCCAGGCATGTAAGTGGCACCAATGGGCAGAAGTGACTTTGGCTGGAACACAGTCACATGACCATACTGAACTGCAAGGGAGGCTGGGAACTGCAGTCCAAATGTGTGCCTAGGAAGAGAGAGAAATAGGTATGGGAAAGAGCTGGCCAGTCTCTGCCGCAGAGCCTTGGTCAGAGCAGAGTGAAGGAGGTGCTGAGGTAGAGTTTGGCTGTTTCCTATAACAGGGAGAGGCCAAGGCACCACTTAACCATCAACGTTATTCTCCTCATTCAAAGCCCAGCCTTAGCCACATGGTGGGTACGTCTCTTTTGGCTTCTCTACTTGGAACTCACTTCCCTGTTTCTCTGAGAAGGCTGTGGCCCTTCAGAAACCTGTAGATGGTGATCTGATATCAGCTTGGCAGGGACTTGGAACACAGCCTTCCTTATGTCAACCCATGAGTGCTCAGCTCTCATTTTGAACCTCGCGGAGTTTTCCTGTTGCCCTAAGGATCACTATGGATGGATGAGCCTGAACCTCTCTGCAGCTCGTGTTTCACTCCTCCTTCGTCCAAGTGTGAGATGGAGCTGCCGCAGTGCAGCAGGTCAGCCCTTCCCAGGGGAGCAGCCACAGGCTCTGGCACCACAGACACGGGCTGACATCGCATGAGGCAGGATCAGACACGTGGAAACAAAGGTCAGAGAGCCCTTGTTGAGAGCCAAGAGAGCTTGCTAATTCACTCTGTTATTTCAGAACCGGCCAGGTGTGCTGCGTGGTTTTTTTTTTTTTTTTTTTGAGGACGATCAGGCCTGAGCTAACATCTGTTGCCAATCCTCCTCTTTTTTGCTGAGGAAGACTGGCGCTGGGCTAACATCCCTGCTCCTCTTCCTCTACATTATATAGGATGCTGCCACAGCATGGCTTGACAAGTGCAAGTAGAACCTGTGAACCCTGGGCTGCCAAAGTGGAGTGCGTGCACTTAACAACTATGCCACCGGGCCAGCCCCCAGGTGTGTGTTTTTAAAGAGTTTCTATGACAGTATGTTCATTCAAACAATGTAATTATGTTTTTCTATGCTGTGCCTACAGGATTCTTGAAAACAGATAAGCCAGTCACTCTGTTCCCAGCCGCAGGATACAGCATGGTTTTGAATGTAACATCATTAAATAAAACTGCATATCATCAATGATGTTCTGGCATTCCTTCTCTGGCTCATTATCCTCACACAAGATACATGCAGGTTTTTATGTGGAATGGTGAGGAATTTGGGGAAAAACTGGTTAAGAAAATTTGGGTTTATATTCAAGAGACCTTTTTTATTATAAATATCTCCCATTTGACATCGTTCACTTAAAAATAATCAGAACCCAGAGTGCATTTTGTAGCTGAATCTTCATATTTAATTTGATTACAGCAATGAACATTAAGTATAAAACAAGCTGTCCAAAAGGGCTGTTGAATTATTTGATTACCTCTGGGACTAAGGAGGGGAGAGCACAAACAGTTGCACAAGCGGATGAATGCGTTAGAAAGATCAGCTCTTTCTGTTTCCAAGCTTAGTAATTTGAATGATGTGACTATCTAAAACACCAGTTGCTTGTTGAACAAAATATTAAATGCTTAAATCTGTTTATAATATTTTAGGTTCCAGATGGTCATTCATCCAAAAGAAATGGCAAAGAAGCATTTAGTTTAAATGCATTTTTAAAGTATTTTCAGTTAAATGAATTTCCAATGAAGTCAATATTCAGAATTCAAGGACACTCTTTTATTACTATATATGTAATATTAGAAGAATTTCTAACAATCAAACCAGAAAATAAAACAGAAATTCATTCAAGAGGTTTGATCATCTGTTATGTTCCGGTTCTGAGGTTATGGGGATGAGGTTAAGACAGGCTTTCTGCCCTGAATAACTTGGGAGTCTTTTCAGGGAAGACAAGACTATAATATAGATTTATTGGTGTGATATCAGAAGTGTGAATCAAGTGCTGTGGAAATATAGATAAAGAGTAATTCTTCTGCCAGGAGGCGGGGAGACAGAGAAGAGAAGTACCAGGAAAAGATACACAGAAAATGCCCCATTTCAACTGGAGTTGTCCAGGGACATGCAGGCGTTTGTGGGAAAGTGAACCAGTGGGGAGGTGGGGAGGCAGCGGGCAGGAGAAGAAATGTGTAGTGTGCGGTAGGTTAAGAACAGAGTTGCCTTTTCCTCAGGCTAGGAACCAGCTAAACCACCACGTTCTAGTAATGGGAAAAACAGTCATGAGGACGGGCAGGAGAAGATTTCTAAATGCAGAAAATATTCACAATTAGGCCTTATTTGTCTGACATTGTCAGAGAACAAAAATTTTCATTCAAGCAGTTTTCCCCAATACCTGCAGCTTTCTCATTTAAGTGTCAAGGCTTTATTTTAACCTTTTAAACCCAAAGAAACAACTTGACAACTCTAGTTTATCTTAATAAACGTCAAGGATTGTGCTACGGTAAGGTGTCCTCAGGGACTATTGAGGCGTACAGAACTACTTGCCTTAAAAATTAGAGGCCTCAGTTTGCTGTTTTATTTTTAAATTTTGGCTTCTGTATTTTTCCCTCCTCTGTTATTTTTTTCTGTATCCTCACCTTGCTGTACATTTTTCTTGCTGCTGTCAGTATGCCTGCCTCTAATGGCTCTTTTCGTCTAATTTGTTCTCTTTACTCTGCAAGGAATGGGAAGTAAGAAAATCTGTCCTGCTTGAATTATGACCAAGAAAGAACAAATCATTCTGACTTAAGGTCTGAAGCACGGGCTCGGTGATGGACTTTACTTGTTCATTTGTGATTCTCTGTTGTGCTCTGCCTAGCAAGGTTGCTGAAAAGGCGACCTCTAAAATATTCAGTTCACTTTATTTGAACTAACATTTGAGTCTGTTTGGGAAAATGCCAAAGGCTGCAATTGCTTCAAGTTGAAGTTGATCTTGGAATAATCCTTAGAGATTTTAGAAAAGCAAACCATGCAGAACACAACTTTTCAAAATGTTGACGGGACACTTGGACTCAGGATTTTATAAATGTCCCAGTCAAAAAGAACATTACATCACAAACACAGTCAGCAAAGTGAGCTCTTCATTTGCCTTTCAGCAGAAGCACACTGAGGCCTTTTCAGGGGGTCACTTTTTCAACAGTTTTGCCTTGGAACTTTGGAGCTTTGGTCACTAATTAAACATTTACAAGACTACACAGTGAAATGACATTTCAAGAGGCAGGGTGGTATATCTGGGGATTTAAAGTATATCAACTGATTTAGCTTATTTTGTTTTCTCCATTTTTCTGAGGAAGAAACCACACAGTAGGATGTTGACGGATAAAGATTCAACCCCTGTCCATCTGACCTCCAAGCCCAGGCTCCTGGAAACGTGCACTTTATTCCGGACCTTACAATAGCTGACTCCTAATGTCACCAATTTACCTGCCTGTTTCTCTCCTTGTTTGTAAAATCAGAGAAATGAACCAGTTGACTTCTCAGATTTCTCACAGCTCTGGTTAGAATCCTAGATTTTTCAGATTGATCTTCAGTGCCTAGAAGAAGAAAACGAGGTAAATTGGTTCAGATGGAATGGTCCCAATGAGACCCCTCAGCAGGGCATTGTATCACAAAACCGAAACTATAAATTTTCAGGCCTTGTTTTTGTAGCTGAGATTTACTTCTGATGATGCCACTTTGCGTCCCAGCCTCCCAGCCTTGTCTCTGACAGGTTCCAGACCCCAAAGGAATAATGTGTGGAAGAAGACGGATGAGCCCCCTGGCAGAGCATGGAGTGGTGACTGTGGGGTGTGGGATTCTCTACAGCTTTCAAATCTGCTTTCTGAGCTGACGTTTAAGGAGTGAGAGAGGGATTTCTTGCCGGATGAAAAACAAATCAACTTTATCCAAAGAACCTGTCAGTTCTCTTTAGAACGAGAAAGTCATTTTTAAAGCCATCCCATCCATTTTGCAGTCAATGCACTCACAGCACTGAAGTCCCCTGAAAATTGTGGCTTGCTACATCTGTCCAGGTTGGCCACAGACAGCTGTGCCTGCCGTGCACTGCAACACTAGGGGGCGCCAGCCACACAGACTGCAGTGTCAGCGGCAGTCCTTGGAGTTGGGCGATGCAGCAGATGCTATAACAATAACCACCGTTTATTGAGCCATTTCTTCTGTGCCAGGTACATCAAACACCCTATTTTCTTTAATCTTCACAACAACTCTATGAGGTAATGTGGTGAGGTGTATTTTCCAGAGGAAGAAATTGAGACTCAGCAAGCGCCCACTGTCAATCTTCTAGTGTGCTGTAGGGGTAGGATTCAAACCCAAGTCTTCCTGATTCACAGCCATGCTCTTTCCACCACACTCCACCCCCTCTCCATGGAAACTCTTCTAAGCCAGGCCAATACAGACTGGAATAAGGTGGGCACATGTTCTCAGCATCCTGGAAGCATTACTTCAGTGATGACTCGACAGCATGTGACTACAATCCTATCCTGATCTCGAAACATCCATGCTCAATATTGTTTAAAAAAAGAGTGCAATGCCTAGATAATAGGACCACGGCCCCATCTCCCACCTTCCTTGCTCCTCACCAACCTCTTCACCAAGGCACTCTGTGCCCCCAACAACCATCTTTCAAGGCATTTCTGGCCACAGAATGCACTTCTGCACATCGAGGTCCCATGGGCCATTTCCTTTGCATTAGCCTTAGGCTAAAGCACACATCTTGGCATCTTTTGGGGCCTTTTGCAGAAAGAGCAAGAGAGTCACACCCAAAGTAGTGAGGGGAGCCTTTGCTGCAAATGCCAAAACTCTACTCAAGATGCTTTCTGCTGGTGGATGTGGGTCGGTGTGGGGGTAAATGCAGTTGCCAGTGAAATCCCAAGGGCCAGCCCTCCCCACAAGCCCTTTACAGGCCAAGGAAGAGACCCACAGACCTGGCCACCCTTAAGTATGCTTTGTTTTTTCTAAAGCAAGACTGTAATGTATATATCTATGCGTATATTAGAAATATAACAATTATACACTGTGGAGGGGTTGTTTTTATGTTGCAGTGCGAGAATATTTAATATTCAAGCAGCAGGGAGAGGAAAAGAGGTAAATGAGACAGACCGAGGTGGAGGCGCTGCCTTCGGGAGCTGAGGCTGGCTTGACGGGGGCTCTCCGTTAGTCCCAGGCTATACCCACGCACTGTAACATGGGTCCCCTCCCTTATTCCCCTGGGACTGTTTTAGTCTATTCCTAGAGAAATTTGGCCTAAAAGGAGGTAATTGTCTAGAAAAGGGCCAATAAATAATAAACAGAGAGACTTTCAAGACTGGGCTTCTTGCTTGATTGCAAACTTCTGAAAGAACTCCCCCCACCTCCCACCCCTTTCTTTTACTGCTGATGTCACTTCCTCCACTCCACCCCAGGACTGGACTGTGTGTCTTCTCCCTGCTCGCCTCCAACGAAGCTCAGAGTGCCCTGCCACGTAACCTTTACTCTCTCTCCCCTCCCTTCTTCTGTGAGCTCCTCAAGGACAAAGGTGACGTTTTCTTCATTGCGTTGTGTTGACACAACACACACATATTTAACTGTGGTCTCGCCACACACAACTAGATCCTGAGGTAGCTCTGGCAAAGGTGAGAGAAGATGGCAATGACAAGGGGAGAAACCCCTTTGTTGGTCCCCAGGGGGACGGAGGCAGACGTCTCAGTCAGGGGACTTGCCTGTCACTGTGTCACCTGCAGAATGCTGGTGAGCAGACACCTGAGCGGGAGCAAGAGGACGAAGTTCCCATAAATAATTGGAATAGAAAGACAGGCTCTGACCCGTGGACTGGTGTCTCTTGTCCAAACGCATTTGGGCAGAAGCAGCACTCCTTCCCCCAGCCGTGGAAACACAGCCCCATCCTCCTAGCCCCACCAGCTCCCACCTCAGTTTTCAATTGGAGGCCAAGACAAGTCTTAGATGACTGTGATATGTCCATAAATCCAGGATGTGGTGTATAACAGTCACTTCTTTAGCCAAGAAAAATTTAAAACCAGGCTATAAATGTGATTGGTATATTCCAAGAATGATAGTAGCCATCTCATGGGCTTGGTATCTTAGAGAACTGGCTGGTAAGTTATTGAATCCACGCCTCACCCGTCAACACAGGAAGGGCCCTCACTCTATAGACTGTCTACCCAAGTAGTTTTCAAGACTCACAGAACATCAGACTTAGAAGAATCTTAAACATTACTTAAGTCTGAGCCAATAAAGAAACCCAGGGACGGAGAGGTGAAGACCTGCCCAAGGTCCCACAATTATTTATGAAAGCTGAACAGGTGTGGTGAAGCCTGGCCACCGCCCAGAGCCATGGGAACTTCTATTTGTGACTTCTGGGTCCCATGGCCTCTGGTGCCCCATCAGCAGAACGCGGCTGGAAGCACCTCTCTCATTGGATGGCCTTGTCACTTTTTCCCATGCTCTGCTGACCCTGGGATTGCATAATACTCAAAGATTCTGAACAGTATACGATAATTATCATTCCCGAGACACAGAAAGGCAGCAAGACAGACATTAACTGCCCGTCAGCTACTCAGAGGCATTTCTTATACTCTTTACATTTAGTTTAAAACTGATCCTAATTTGCATTGACAGCCAAAGGGGCTAATACGTCCCTTATAAATATAGTTTCTACTCCCCAGCTTCAAGTTGGGACCTTTTATGACAGTGATCAACTTTTAAAACTTTATGAAAAGAAACTTCAGTTTAGCCGAATATTGGCTTTCTCATCCCTCTCTCCCTTCCTGGGCTTGGCTCCACGTCCAGAGGGCAGAAAAAGCGAGTGATGGGTCGAAGAGGGCTCGTGTCTCAGATTTCACGACTGCTTTTCCACTTCACCTCTGTTCTCTTGGCGGGAACTCCCACTGGAGGAACCGCTTCCATGGCTCACACAGTCAGATTCCACTAGTGGCTGGTGTACGTGACGGAGCGGTAGGTACAGCTTGACTCGGGAATGCGGGGTTCTCCACAACTCCATCCGCTGCTCGCTTCTTCTTCTAGCTTTTCTGGCCTTGTCTCTACAAGCTCTTATTCCTCCCTTGAGGCTCAGAGCTTTGGCTGCTGGGGTGAAAATGGACATAGATTGACAAGAGGAAAGGTAGGTTTTGGGAGTTTAAAATTCAAGCAAGCAAACTATTAATATCTTTGAAATATTGATTGTGCACAAAACACCATGCCGATTATTATGGAGGTTACAAGCTTACACCAGATACAGTTCATCCCTCCCCTCAAAGAGCGTAGAGTCTAGACGGGGAGTTAGACGTGCGCCTGCAGGAGGCGGAGGTATTTAATACCGTGGGACAATGTGTTATCAGTCTGTGTTTCCCAAAGTAGGTACAGTACCCCTGGTGGACACGATGATTTTAGTGGGTACACGGATGGGGCATTAAATAACTTTGATTCACATTGTAAAGGTGGCATAGTCCTGTTTCAACTTCCTTTCAATTCTTCTGATTACCTAAAAAAAGAAAAAAAGAAAGTCTCAGATTTGTACTAAAATATGTCAAACACCTATCTAATACCTTTTACCCTCCTCAATAAACACCAAAAAGTGGTAGGACTCTGGTTTAGAGCCTTTGGACACCAGTAGTGTCCAGTGCAATCTAATAATAGTCTTCATTTGCATTGTATTTATTTTTTACAGGTTACACTCTATTTTACTACAAGTGATAACATTTTTCTACTTGTGCTAGTAATATAATGTTTCCTCACTAAATGTCTTAGTTCAGTCTGCTATAACAAATCACTATAGACTGTGTGATTTAAGCAACAAACATTTATTCTCCTGGTTCTGCAGGCTGAGAATTTCAAGGTCAGGGTGTCTGCATGGTTGTGTTCTGGTGACAGCCTTCTTCCTGGGTTACATACGATCATCTTCTTGCTGTGTCCTCACATGGTGGAAAGAGAGCGACCTAGCTCTCTGGCCTCTTATAAGTGCTCCACCCTTATGACCTATCACCTCCCAAAGGCTCCACCTCCAAATACCAAAGCATTGGAAACTAGATTTCAACATATGAATTTCAGAGGGGACAAAAAACATGCAGTTCATAACACTAAATAAATTCATTTAGCTAGGAAAAAAGCAAGTTAATTCCAAATAGTAAATAAATAATGGTACAAATGGTACAAAAATATGGCAGAAATCATCAGGGGGTGCAAATGTCTGGGAAACACTTTACAAGTGTCAAGTGAGTGCTTTAGAAGTGAATTGCAAGAGGCATGTCAAGGAATGATTGTAGACCAGGGCTGGGTGATCAGGGAAGAATTCCCGGAGGAGGTGAGCTGTGAGGGCATATCTGAGGGGGTGCGGGAGAAGCCATGAGAGCGAAGATGTGGTGACAGGTGGGGTGGGAGTGGGAAGCTGGTTGGACTGGATGAATCATTCATGTCCGGGAGTCAAGGACGGAGGAGAGCCACAGCTGGAATCACAAGGTGGAAGGACCTTTACATGAGGAGTCTCTTTGCTTTTTTTTTAAACTTTTTACTTTTATTTAATTTTTTACCTTTTTGTTTTAACTTTTTCCTTTTTTCTCATAATTATTGATTCACGTGCAGTTGTAAGAAACAATACAGAGAGATCCCATATACCCTTCACTCAGCTTCCCCTCGTGATGACATTTTGCATAACGATAGTTCAATAACTCGATCAGGAAATTTACGATGATACAAGTCGCTGAGCTTCCTCAGGGTTCATTGGCTTTACATGCACTCGTGTGTGTGTGTGTGTGTGTGTGTGTGTGTGTGTGTGTTACATAATTTTATCAAAAGTGTAGATTGGTGTGACCGTCACAATAGTCAAGACACATGACAGCTCCAAAACAAGAATCCCTTGTCTATCCTTTTATAGACACAGCCTCTCCCTCCCTTTCCTCCTCCCTAACCCCCAGCAACCACTAATCAGTTATCCATCTCCATAATTCTGTCAACCCAAGAATGTGATATAAATGCAGACATACAGCATGTAACCTTTTGGTATTGGCTTTTTTTCACTCAGCATAATTCCCTTAAGATCCATCCAACTTGTTGCTTGTATCAATAGTTCATTCCTTTTTATTGCTGAGTAATATTCCACGGTACGGATGTTCCACAGTTGAACCATTCACCCACTGTAGAAAATTTGGGTTGTTTCCAGTTTTTGGCTGTTACAAATAAACCTGCTATGAACATTTGTGTACAGGTTTTTGTGTGAACGTAGATTTCATTTCTCTGGGATAAATACTCAAGAGTACAATTGCTGTGTCACATGGTAAGGTTGTTATGTTTAGTTTTATAAGAAACTGTCGTACTCTTTTTGGGAGGGGTGGTACCATTTTAGATTCCTTCCAGCAATTTATGAGGGATCTAGTTTCTCTGAATCCTTGCCAGCATTTGCTGTTATTGCCATTTTTATTTTAGCTGTTCCGAAACGTATGCAGTGATATCTCGTGTATATTTAGTTTGCATTTTTCCTCATGGCTAACGATGTTGAACATCTTTTCATGCACTTATTTGCCATCTGTAAATCCTCTTCAGTGAAATGTCTGTTCATATCTTTTGTCCATTTGCTAATTGGATTGTCTACGTTTTTATTGTTGAGTTCTAAGAGTTCTTTGTATATTATAAAGAACTTATTCTAGATTTAAGTTATTAGTTAGATATGTGGTTTGCAAATATTTTCTCTCAGTCTGTAATTTGTTTTTTCATCCTCTTTACCAAGTCTTTCACAGAGCGAAAGTTTTAAATGTTGATGAGATCCAATTTATTAATTTTTCCTTTTGTGGATTGTGTTTTTGGTGTCAAGTCTAAGAACTCTTCACTTAGTCCTAGGTCCTGAAGATTTTCTCCTAAGTTTTACCTAGAAGTTTTATAATTTTACATTTTACATTTAAGTCTGTGATCCATTTTGAGTGAATTTTTGTAGAAATAGGAGGTTTAAGTTCAGGGTCCGTCTGTTTTTGTTTGCTTTTGCTTACAGACGTCCAGCTGCTGCAGCATCATTTGTTGAAGAGCCTGTCCTTCTTCCACTGAATGGCTCTTGCGCTTTTGTCAGAAAACAGTCGGGCATATTTGTGTGGGTTCTTTGCTTTTTACAACCACCTGATTGATATTTCCTGTCATTTGACAGCAACATCTGAAGAAAAAGGTTAATGGACCTTTCACCCAAATGAATCATGTGTATAAATTATTTGATTGTAATATATTTGATAACTTATAAAGGTCTCATTACACACTCATGAATCATCCCCAAGGCCTTACGGTCCTTATGAGAACAGAACATTTGGCCCATATCCCACCAAAATACTTCCTTTTACCTAAATAGACAGACATGGGAAAGAGTGCCCATATTTTTTTCCCAGGACCAATACATAGTTTCTTAAGCCTGACTTTGCTAAGTTTACAGGGACGAGAAAAGTGACTGGCCTTTGTCAGGCTTCTTTTTACACTAGCTTAGGCAGAGACGTGTAACCAGCAGCTCTGCCAGGGATTTAGGAGCCTGCTCGCATTCAAAAATGATAAGGGACATCTAAGGAAAACAAGATGATCCCTTTCAGGAACACACCAAAGCCAGATAACCCAAGTTAATCATAGCAAGACACAGCCAGTCTTAGAGCTGAGTACTGGGAAATTAGCTTTGCTTCTTTGAGTTTCTGAAACATGCATCTTTATAAACCTGCCTGTGCAGACATCCCTAGCCCCAAGCTGGGGCTGCCCAGGTCCAGTGAGTCGGCTCTGAAATGCAGACGGCACGCAGTGGTGAGCAAGCCTCCGCCTCAGGCAGCCTGCTGGCCCGTTAGGCCCAGTGGAGCAGCGGAACGGAAACACCTGGAGAAGTTTTTACGTGTCCATGGAAATTCATTGCAGGAAACCACGAGGGCAGAGACGGGCATGCCTTACAGGTACTTGCTGGTTGCAATGTTTTCCAGCCAGGGCACTGCTCTGAAGTCAAAGCTTGTTGTTATTAGAGGAATAAGAATTGAAATAGCAAAAGAAACAGTATATAGGAAAAGGAAAAGAAAAATGAATTCAGTAGCCCTCTTCTTGGGCTGCCTTATTTTTTCAAGCCTTAAATTATCTGCTTTCTCTTTGCTCAACAGGTTACGTAAAAGATAGTCAAGCTCACCTGTGGAGGCTCCTAACCGTGTGCTGCCAGTAGAAATATCTTTGATTCTGAGTGGGGCGGTGATTTTGTGGGTTATAGTGAAGAATGGGGCCTCTATTCTTCTTATGGGAGTTCATAAATTAAGAGAAGGACTTTTAAAGTGCTGCCTGGGCTTCAAGCCTGGTATTTTCTTCTAAGCCTGAATCATGTGGTCTGTGCTAATGGCTAATAAAGTAGTTCATGAAACTCAGCAAGTTCTTCTCAAAATGACAGCACTTTTTATCAGTGTAGCCCTAGATAAATTACTGGTTGTTCTTTAACCTTCCAACACCATCATTATTCAGTGAAAGATTAAGGGAAGGGAGAAATTTTCTCCTGCCATAGGGTTGGATATGTAATCTTTATAAATTGCTCTGAGATGGGAAGTATCGTTCTTCTCCAGAGCAGTCACCATTCAAACGTCTGTAAGATGTGCCTGTGCGTGGCTGAATCACCCGCAGTACCCCCACACGTGCTTCCCTGACACACGCCTGGGTCTTAAACATCTGGAAAGCTGATCAAAAGCCGTTGAGAAGGACAGGGGCGCTGAAAACTGACAGAACAACTTAGCGTTGGTGAAGAGCAGTTGTCTTAGTTCAAGTCAAAGCTTCCACTTCACAGAACCTGATTGCTTTTGCAGGGACAAGGTGTCCCCAACGATTTCATTTTCCTATAACCTAAAGGTCTGTGTTAGCGTAGTAGCTACTGCTCCGGTTTATCAGCTAATTCGATTAATAAAACAATTTGCAATGAGATGGCTCCTCTCTGGAGAAAAAAATATTTCCCACAGACTCTTTGCAATAAAGGGCTCATGCGTAAGAGGAATGAGCTCCTCTAGGTTTATAGGGCATGTAAACCTGGGGCAGCTCCCCCGTCGTGCTTTAGAAGTGCAGCCTAAGAAGAGTCTAACTGCCTTTCCAAGAGAACCCGGCCTCCTTACGCCGGGATGGAGGAGGAGATGCGCTTCCTCACCCACCTCTCCTGGATCTGTCTTCCTACGAAGGAGCCGCCTTCCTCTGCCTCTGCATGCTCTCTCATTCTCTTCTCCATGCTCTTCTTGACCCTCACTGGTGGCAATGGGGGATACAGATCAGGTGAGGCTGGGCTGTTCATTGTTTAAAAAATAATCTGTCTTCGCATCTTTGTCACAGGATGAGAGATATTACCATGCCTCTCGTGTAAACCTTCAGAGGGCTGCCTCTTCCTCTCAAAAGCCCTGGTTTCAATATCATTACACATCTTGGGTTGTGTGCCCGTGTTCAGACAAAGATCTGTTCTAGGACAGCATTCCTCAAACAGTTATGATGCAGAGAAATACTTTCTTCAAACAGGTGAAAACAAAGATGTCCCAGGTGAAGTTGGGAGCCCCGAGCCCACCTGCTTGAGGAGGGCAGTCACTCCCCAGCCTGGTTTCCGAGGCGCCCCTGCAGATCCCATACTCTCCACGGATTGAGAGTGCAATATGCCTCGGAGTGCAAGGCTCTGCGACCTCGAGGACGCCCAGTCCCGCTCACGGAGGTGGGCTCTTGGGAAGCGTATGTGCCAGTGGATCACACGCTAGTAAGAAATAGGACTTAGGAGATTGTTGTTCCCGGGTCAGAATTTGAGGAGAGAAGAGTACACTTAAATTGATAAATGGCCCCAGGAACCAGCTCAGGCTTTGAATTACGGGGAACTTGCTGTGTTCTGCCACCTCCCCCTGACACGTCCCTCCATCACCCCCCGACCCCCAACTTGAAGCAGCCCTCCTTTCTCCAAATTCCCGCAGCACTTGGTCTATTCTTCTTTCAAGGCACTTACTAAGTATCCTTATTGAAAACATCCTCCTTTAAGCATTGCTGGGGATTTTTAGGGAAGAGAGCCCAGGTTCTCCTGGTTCCTCCCCAGCGTGGCTTTTGACTTTGACTTCTCATAAACATAACTTTCGTGTTCTCACTCCTTTATCTTGACTTCCACCGCCCCCCAAAGACCATGGCTGTGTTAAGGACCTTGTTCACCTGCCTTTTCTATTTCCTCCGTTTTGAAGGGTATTACTTCATGTGTAGTGGAAAGAGAATGGGCTTTGGAGTTAACCACTCCAGACTTCAAATCTCAGCTCTTCTGGTTTATGAACTGTGTGACGTTGGGTCAGCTGCACATATAAGTGCCTGCACACAGTAGGTGCTCGCCTAATGTAGGTTCCCTTCCTGCTTATTCTGTAGACTCTGTCAACCATTCTAGGGGTAGGGGAGGAAAGCCCCCAAAGCTGAAACATGCAAACGAATAAGACTACTATGAATAATTGTATGCCAACAAACTGGATAACCTAGAAGAAATGGAGAAGTCCCTAGAGACACACAACCTACTAAGAGTGAATCATGAAGAAATAGAAAATCTAAACAGACTAATAATGAGTAAGAGGTTCAACTAGTAATCAAAATCCTAAAATTCGTATGGAACTATAAAACACCCCAAATAGCCAAAGCAATCTTGAGGAAGAAAAACAAAGCTGAAGACACCACAATTCCTGATTTCAAACTATACTATAAAGCTACAGTAATAAAAACAGTATGGCACTGGCATAAAAACAGACATTTAGACAAGTTGAACAAAATAGAGAGCCCATAACTAAGGCCACACGTACACGGTCAACTAATGTTTCATAATAGTGCCAAGAATACACAATGGTGAAAGGACAGTCTCTTCAATAAATGGTGTTGGGAAAACTGGATATCCACGTGCAAAAGAATGAAATTGGACCTGTATCTTAGACCATACACAAAAATTAACTCAGATTGGATTAAAAACTTAAATATAAGCCCTGGAACCATAAAACTCCTAGCGAAAACATAGGAAAAAACTCCTTGACATTGGTCTTGGCAAAGATTTTTTGGATACGACACCAAAAGCCACTTGATATCGGTCTTGACAATGATATTCTGGATATGACCTCAATAGAACAGGCACAAAAGCAAAAATAAACAAATGGGACTACATCAAGCCAATAAGCTGGTGCACATCAACGGAAACTAGCAAAAAATTGTAAAGACAACCTACAGAATGGGAGAAAGTATTGCAAACTGTATATCAGATAAGGGATTAGTATCCAAAATATATAAGGATTTCACACAACACAACCAGAAAACAAACAACCGATTTAAAACATGGACAAAGGACCTGAACAGACATTTTCCCAAAGACATACAAATGGCCAACAGGTGTATGAAAAGGTGCACAACATCATTAATCAACAGGGAAATGCAAATGAAAACCACAATGAGCTATCAATTCACACCTGTTAGAACGGTTACAATTGAAAAGACAAGAGATAACAAGTGTTGGCAAGGATACGGAGAAAAGAGAAACCTTCTGCACTGTTGGTGGGAATGTAAATTGGTACAGCCATTATAAAATAGATCATGGGCATAATGCCCTTGAGGGTATTAGGCTAAGTGAATTAAGTCAGACAGAGAAAGCCAAATACCGTATGATTTCACTCATATGTGGAAGATAAAAACAACAACAACAACAAACCAAACACAGAGATAGGGAGATTAGACTGGTGATTTCCAGAGGGGAAGGGAAGGGGAGGATGAAAGGAGTGAAAGGGCACATTTATATAGTGATGGATGCTAATTAT
Source organism: Diceros bicornis minor (assembly GCF_020826845.1). Taxonomy (NCBI): domain Eukaryota; kingdom Metazoa; phylum Chordata; class Mammalia; order Perissodactyla; family Rhinocerotidae; genus Diceros; species Diceros bicornis. The sequence goes on from NC_080754.1 coordinate 61,747,076, forward strand.
CTTTGGGTGGTGAACATAAGGTAGTCTTCACAAAATCAAAATACAATGATGTACACCTGAAATTTGTATAGTGTTATAAACCAATGTTACCTCAACAACAAAAAAATAAACTCTTACTCTAAAAGAAAAAAAAAAGAGTATGGAGTTTCCTCAAAAAATTAAAAATAGATCTCCCATATGCTCCCGCAATCCTACTTCTGGGTATATATCCAAAGGAAATGAAATCAGTATCTAAGAGACATCTGCATGCACATGTTCATTGCAGCATTATGCACAGTAGCCAAGATATGGTAACAACCTACCTGTCTGTCAATGAATGAATGCATAAAGAAAGTGTGATCTATCTCTCTCCCTATTTCTCTATCTGTCTATAATAGTATAGTATTCAGCCATAAAAAAGAAGGATTTCCTGCCATTTTGGCAACATGGATGAATCTGGAGGACATTATTCTAAGTGAAATAAGCCAGACATAGAAAGACAAATATTGTATGATCTTACTTATATGTGGAATCATAAAAATTAGAATTCAGAAAAGCTGAGAAGAGAATGGAGGTTGCCAGGAGCTGGGGGTTGGGTGAATGGGGGAGAAGTTGGTCATTGGGTACAAACTTTGAGTTATAAGATGAATAAGTTCTGGGGAATCTAATTTAAAGCGTGATGACTGCAGTTAATCAAACTGTATTGTATACTTTAAATTTGCTAAGAGAGTAGATTTTAAGTGTTCTCACCAGAAAAAAAAAAGGTAACTTTGTGAGATAAAAAATGTTACTTGGCTTGATTATGGTAATCATTTCACAATGTATATGTATATCAAACTATCATGTTATACACCTTAAATATATGCATTTATTGTCAATTATACTTCAACAAAGCTGAAAAAAGATCTATTCATTGGAATATCATCATTAAAGTGCAGCTCATTCATAGTAACTCAAGGGGTGAGCCGGGTGTGAGGAGACTGTAAGAAAGTGTATACTTCTCTTTCAGTTTCATTATCAAGGAGAAGAAAGACCCTGGCATAAACTAGAGATAAATTGGTTCAGAGGAGGCTTTTGTTTCACGAATTAAGAGATTGAATGAGTTTAAGGGGATGGATGGGGAAGTGATGGAGAGGTTGCTGGTAAAAGAGATCCAGTTTATAATTAGTAATAAAAAGTCTTTGAGAGAGCAGGAGAGGAAGGGATACATTTGCAGAAATCAGCTTAGCCCGGGATAGAGATGAACTTCCAATTTTACGAGGTGAGGGGTCACTGGTGGATAGAAATTCAGGGATATTTGTGGATTTCACAGCAGCAAGCTGAAACATGACTTCAAATTATCTATTCATCTGTGTAGTAAGAGGTGGTCCCATTTGTAGAAGCTGAAGAGAAAGGTGAGCATTTGTGAGACTCATAAGGCACGGGAGAGGTCTGAACATTTATGCATCATGGAAGAATGACTTAAAAATCAAGTTATAGTAGGATAGGAGGTATTTATAAAATGCCACTGGGAGATTTGTGGCCCTGTAATTAGACCAGGTCAGTATCCTAATCCTGTGCTGAGACAGATGCAGCCATGGGAAAGGGAGATTGTGGAGTCACCTGGGATTGGGGTCTTGATCCAAAGATGTGGTGAAAGGTCGAGGGTCATGAGATCTATGTGTTTTGGTACATATATGTTGGATTGAGTAGGTAGGGGTTAAATGGGGTCAGTGAAACTGAGGAAAAGTGGAAGTTGATGTTTGGGAAGGAGGTCAGTGTACTGGAGGTTCCCACAGTAAGAGGACCTGGGCAAGGGGAGTAATGTTGTGAACAGGGTGAAAGGAGAAGAGTTGTGGGAAGAGGGAGAGGTCTCTGGTCATTGAGCTGAGAGGTGACATATCCACGGAAAACCTGGGTCTGGGTCTAGGTGAAAGCCCTCAAGGGGGGCATGTCTAGTTATCTGAGATCCAGAGACAGGCAGAGCTGAGTTTAAATTCTAGCTCTGTCATTTTGTAGCCATGTGATTTTGTCATATTCATAAGGCTTTCTGAACCAGTTTATGTCATTTGTTAAATGGGTAACTAACTCATAAACAGTAGTGTTATTTGGGGATGAAATAAGCAAATATATGTAATTCCAGGTGCAGGCTCTCAATCTATTTATCAGATAATTTTTTCTCTTCTCCAGACCTCAGGCTCAAAGGGTTGTAATCCTAACCTTGTTCATGACACATTATCATTATTTGTCCATGCAGTACATTTCATTAGTAATGTTTTTGGTGGTATTTACAGTTGAAAGTTGTTTCTCTCTATATAAATTATGACATGAAGGGATGTTCTTGTTGACGGTAATTACTAGGACAGAACTCCAGCTACCGTTTCACTACAACATCTGAAAGACTCAACTAGATTTCCTTCACGCTATAATATCTGAGCCTTCCTGTCCTGTGGGGAATGTGGGACACAACAGTAGCATTATCATGTATGCACTCTTGCTTCATGCCTGTACAAGGGACTTTTTGTGCTATCTTTACATGATGAGAGTCATTGATCCCTCCAACAGGAGATGAAGCTCTGAATTGTTGCACATTACCATTAAATAGACTCCAAACGAGCCCAGTCACCTAATCAAGGATGTGGGGGATAGAGCGGATGTCGCACTGATATTGCCTGAATCCCCATGTGGAGGAGCCACGATGATTGAGGGCCAGTACATGCAGAGGGTGGGGAGGACAGAGTACCGTGGAGGCTGTGGGCCACTGGGGGCTTATGTAGGTATTGAAGGACACATGGGGATGCACCTAACCAAGAATTATTAAATCAGAAATCCTATAATGGTGCCCTTGGTTGTGGATACAGTAGTCTCCATGTAACAGAAATGATGTTTTCCTAGGATTTAGAATCAGGAAGGAATTAAATAATATCTCTGAGCACCAGGTCTAATTAAAGTATAAAACCCTATGGCTTTCATTTTGTTAGCTGTAAAATGAGGATATTAACATCTTCCTTATGTTCATCGGTAGCTAAAGCCTTCTCCCTGTGACCCTAGGAAAGAGACTGCTCCCCCTGTTTGTCTTAGATCACTCTTCATGCAAGTGTGCTTTCATTTTTGGGAGGAAGACCAGCCCTGAGCTAACATCCGATGCCAATCCTCCTCTTTTTGCTGAGGAAGATTGGCCCTGGGATAACATCTGTGCCCCTCTTCCTCTACTTTGTATGGGACGCCACCACAGCATGGCTTGACAAGTGGTGCGTCCGTGCGTGCCCAGGATTGGAACCTGCAAACCGCTGGGCCGGTGAAGCGGAGTGCGTGCACTTAACTGCTACGCCACCGTGCTGCCTGCAAGTGCGTTTTTTTTTTTTTTCAGCTTTTTTTTTTTTTTTTTTTGGTGAGGGAGATCAGCCCTGAGCTAACATCGGTGCTAATCCTCCTCTTTTTGCTGAGGAAGACCGGCTCTGAGCTAACATCTACTGCCAATCCTCCTCCTTTCTTTTTTTTTTTCTTCCCCAAAGCCCCAGTAGATAGTTGTATGTCATAGTTGCTCATCCTTCTAGTTGCTGTATATGGGTCACGGCCTCAGCATGGCCGGAGAAGCGGTGCGTCGGTGCACGCTCGGGATCCAAACTCAGGCCACCAGTAGCGGAGCGCGTGCACTTAACCAATAAGCCATGGGGCCGGCCCCTGCAAGTGTGTTTTGAGACCAAGAACGAATGCGTAAAATTTTCCATAGGTTAGAAGAGAGAGAGAGAAAAAATTGAGATAAGCTTTGTTAACTGCAGCTGTGAATACTCAACTACACGTAATCAACTGTTTTTTAAAACTATTCAGATGTTTCTGTCCCTTTTTAGTATATGATGAGTTGTGTTTCTCAGGAAGTCAAGGTCTAGATGGTCAAGAAGAAAGGAGATTCAGTCTCACAAGGCCAAATGCAGGGTGAAGGTGAAAACTAACCAGAAAAGTCCAGATGGTCAAGGAAAAAAGAGATTCAGTCTCACAAGACTAAACGCAGGGTGAAGGTGCCAACCAGCAAGGCCACATGCTCCCCCTCCCCTACCTAAAACTCCTGATAAAGACCTCTACCTTTTTCCTTTCAAGGAGATGGAGTTGAGCTATTTTACTCCCATCTCCTCATCTGGCTGCCTTTCCATAATAAACCTCCTCCATTGCTACAATCTGGATATTTTGGTGATTTGGTTTGCTGCTTATCAGGGAAATGAACTTGAGTTTGTGTTCAGTTTCAGTTTGAGCCAGGGGATTCCCTGCCATGTGAAGGTTTAGGAATTGATGACTGGTGTATGTACAAATGGTGGAAAAGACTGGAGTCTCCTGGATTCTTTTTCTTCCCTCAGATCTGTCTTCTTAGTTATCAGACTGTCCCACAGGGAGAATACTGAGGAAGAGAGGGGCAGCTGAGTGTTGTCAATGCATGCCTGGGTGAGTCGAGACTTGCTCTCTCGCCTGCATGGACTCTTCTGTTACAGCAGACAGACGGGCAGGTCCCTCCTCTTGGCCTGGATCTTCTAAGGGCACCCAGGAAATATTAGTGGGAGAGAAGTTTCACTAGGATTCTGGGAGGCTTATGGCAGGTCTAGGAGTGAAAAATAAATGATCTCCATCCTACATTTACACTAATTTAGTCAATTCTCCATTAAGGATGTCCTTGCAGTGAAGAGATGTGAATGGTTGTTTCATTTACTTTTTCTCTACCAGACCACAGCCTTGGTGGAGAAGTAACTCACTCAGACCCATGTCAGTGGCTACAGTGGCTTTAGGCATGTGGTTAACACAGGTGTAGAGATGAGTATGAGCAGAAGGTGGTATTCCAGTGGGGGAAGAGATATTTCAAGGGAGCTCACTCAACCCTCTGTCACAGGGGCTGGAGGCGATGCTGTGCAGCACTGAGGTGGTGGGGTGAATGGAGGAGTGGGCCAGAGACAACAATGAGAGTTCATCTATTCATTTTCACCAACTTTCAATTTATTAAAGTTTTGTAAAATGTAATTGAACATTTTGATGAGTAAAAGAAGATAACTAAAATTCTCCTTACTCCCTTTCCCAAAACCCAGTGTGTCTGTAATTAGCTTTTGATCAAATTTGAAAACTGAACACAATACATAGCAAGTATTTTTTTGATTTTGGCAGTGTGTTGAGGAGAAGGAATATAGTAGATAGGATAAAATTTTGGATTCTACAGCACTTTGGGGGAGACTGCAGTGATCACATACAATTGAGAGGCTTCTGTTTCCCTTTGGCAGGTAGATGGGATTAAGATAGAAGAGAGACCATGGAAACTGATGCTTGGAGGTCCCAGAGAAAACACGGTGGAAACCTCACTCTAGGATGGGTCAGGCTAGGGCCATCCTTCTGCACAGAAGCATCAGGGTCCCCGGGTTGTGTTTCTGGACGAGCTGTCCTTAGCTTAGACTTGAAAATGAATATAGGAGATGTGTAGAGGCAGGAGAAAGAGGCTGCACCTGCTGACCAATCTGCTCTATTCAGCCTGATCAGTTCTGCATAATGGTGGGCATCGCTTCACCATTCTCCACCCTTTTAGTACTAATATACTTATTACGTATGGTTATTGAGTGTTTGTTATAAAGGCGGTACTTTGCAAATTAGCTCACTGGATCTGTCAACATCCATCACGGATTTTTAAACCATTTTGCAGAGGAGAAATGTAAGGTTCATATAGGGGAAATGTTTACCCATAATCAGTTATATGTCGCAGACCATGGATATTGCTTGCTTTGTGATGAGTCTGTGATTTATTTAAATTGATAATAAGGGGAGTCTAGTTATGTATTCTCAAGCTCAAAACTTATAATAACATACTGTATTATATATACCAGTGTGAAAGTGTGAATTCCCACTTTATTAGGGAGTCCTATATTTCCTCACTGATCTTTGTTCTAGTTTTTCCATCCATTACTGAAAGTAGGATATTAAAGTTTCTAAATATTATTATGGAGCTGTCTATTAATTCTATCATTTTTCCTCATATATTTTGGACTGCATTGTTACACACACACATATTTATAATTGTCATATATTCTTGATGAATTTTCCCATTTATCAATACACAATGTCCTTCTTTGTAACTTTAGTATTTGTGACTTAAAATCTCTTAACTGATATTAGTATAGCCACCACAGCTTTGTTTTGGTTATCATTTGCATGAAATATCTTTATCCATCACTTAACTTTCCAACAATTTGTGACTTTGGAACTAGAGAGTGTCTTGTGGACAGCATAAGGTTGAATCATGTTGTTTTTTAATCCATCACACTTTTTCTGCTGGACATGTAAATTGGAAAAGAGTACAGAGCTTCCCCAATCTTTGCTTTTTAATTGTAGATTTTAATTCATTTCCATTTTGAGTTTTATTGATTTTTTCTAGTGTACAGTTTTCTTCTAATTTCCCTTTCTGTATATTTTTTAGTTATTGTCTTAGTGGTCACCCTGAGAATTTCAATTAATCTCATCAATTTATGACAGTTAGTTTGATTTAATACAAACAGATGCATTTTTGTACAAAAACTGCTCCTATATGGAGCTCTTACTCGCCCTTTATGTTGCTTTTGTCACTTATTCCTTCTCTATACATGGTGTATTCATTAACATGGATTTATAATGATTGTTTATGCATTAGGACTTTGTCATATACGAAAATGGAAAAAAATGGGAGTTCCAAAGCAGAAAGCCTTTACTACTGTTTTTGATATTTCCTATGTGGTTACCTTTACTGATGTTATTTTTTAAACATGACTTTGAGTAACTGTCTAGTGTCCCTTCATTTCAACCCAAAGGAAACCCTTTAGCACTTCTGGTAGCACAGGTCTGTTAGTGAAAAACTCTTGAAGATTTTATCTGGAAATATCTTAATTTCTCCTTATTTTTGAAGGACGGTTTTCCCTCATAGAACTCCTGGTTGATAATGTTTCCTTTCAACAGATTGTCACCCTGCTGTCTCCTGGACTACATGGTTTCTTTTTTTTTAACTTTTTGTTTATTGCAGTGACAGTGGTTTATAACATTGTATAAATTTCAGGTGTACATCATTATATGTCTATTTCTGCATAGATTACGTCATGTTCACCACCCAAATACTAGTTACAACCCATCACCACACACATGTGCCGAATTATCCCTTTCGCCCTCCTCCCTCCCCCCTTCCCCTCTGGTAACCATCAATCCAATCTCTGTCTCTATGTGTTGGACTACATGGTTTCTGATGAGAAATTGGCTGATATAATCTTCTGTGGATGCCTTGCACATGATGAATTGCTTCCCTCTTACTTTTTTCAAAATTTTCTGTTTGTCTTGGCTCTTGACAGTTTGATTATAATGTGTCTCAGTGTGGATCTCTTTGGTTTATGCTACTTGCAGCTTGTTGAGATTCTTGGATGTGCAGATTCATGACTTTCAAACATGAGAAGCTTTCAGCCGTTACTTGTTCAAATTGTCCTTCTGAAATTTTCCCTCTTTCCTCTTCGTCTGAGACTCCCATAATGCCTGTGTTGGTACACCTGATGGGCAGCCAGAGGTATGTTAGGCCATGCTCCTTTTTCTTCAGTCGTTTTCCTCTCTACTAGTCAGATGGGATATTTAAAGTTGACCTACCTTCAAGTTTGCTGATTCTTTCTTCTGTCTGCTCAAATCTGCTGTTGAACCCTTTGGTGAAGTTTTCATTTCAGTTAATGTATTTTTCAGCTTCAGCATTTTTTTGGTTCCTTTTTTATAATTTCTATCTCTATGGGTATTCTCTATTTGATGAGAATACATTCTCCTGATTTGTTGTCCACGATTTCCTTTAGCTGTTTGAGAATATTGATGGCAATTCATATAAAAATTTTAAAGCTGAATGTTTGGACTTCACAAGCAACTGTTACCTTTATTTCTTTTATAAATGGACCATACTTTCTTACTTATTTGCATAGTTTGTAGATATTTTGGAAATTGGACATTTTGAATATTATAATGTAGTAACTTTGGAAATCAGATTATCTCCCTTCCTTGGGGTTTTCTTGCTACTTATTGTGGGTTGAAGTTGTTTGTTTGTTTTCTAACTTCTTTTTGTAAACACTGTATGCTTTGTCATGTATGTCCATTGAAGTCTACATTCCATGAGCTTAGTGGTCAACTAGTGATTTGCACAGATTTCTTAAATGCCTGTGCCCCCCAGTGTACACTTACTGACATGTTTTGATAAAATTGCTTTTCTTTTTTTTGTGAGGAGGACTAGCCCTGAGGTAACATCTGATGCCAATCCTCCCCTTTTTTCCTTGAGGAAGATTGGCCCTGGGCTAACATCCATGCCCATCTTCCTCTACTATTTTTTTATATGGGATGCCGCCACAGCATGGCTTAACAAGCAGTGCATTGGTGCACACCCGGGATCCGAACCAGTGAACCCCAGGCCGCTGAAGTGGAGCGCGCGCACTTAACTGCTTGCGCCATTGGCCGGCCCCTCAAATTGCTTTTCAAATCAGTTAAGAAAACAAATATTCATTGATAGTGTCTTATAATTACATTTATTAGTGCCGTTTGTCTTTTTATGTGCGTTCATATTATTATCTGAGCCCAGTCTCCTTCAGTCTGAATAACTTTTACTATTTCTTGTATGGTGGATGTGCTAGCAAAAAATTATCTCAGTTTTTATTTATCTGGAATGTCTTCATCTCACCTTTATTTTTAATAGATAGCTTTTCTAGTTATAGAATCCTTGGTCAACAGTTTTTTTCTTTGAGCATTGGACAAAAAGATGATAAACAAGGAGCTGAAAAGCTTCCAAGAAGACACACAAATCAAGACCTAGGAAAGTGACTGAACTGAGCCACGATTTTGTAGTGATGGCAGGTGATGGTATATTGGACTGGGCTGGAGATAGCAGGGAGAATTCTAACAGAATGCAGTAGAAGCCTGGGGAGTAGGTGACCCTGACTGCAGCCAAATGGACAATTTATTTGTTAGACAATCAAAGATGGGACATGAGCGGTACACCAGGCTGAATCCAAACATGATTAAATCTGGTGCCTTGGGCTAGATCCATAGGTTGAGTGGGGAGAAAAGTCACTACTTTGACATCAGGTGGTATTTGATTAAGATAGTGCCACAGACATGGTAGTCATGATTAAGGTTAAGGTTAAAGTTACAGTTCATTATAACAGATGACAGGTGGATGGGTGTCACAAAAACTAATAAAATCTGGCAGTTGCTGAGGATTGGGTTCTCTAATTCTGAGTGTGAAATAAAACAGCCCTATGAGTAGAAACAGCAGAGGAGATTGGGGGATGGGTGTGGGAGAACATATAACCTGGGAGCCTGGATGTCCATGTAGAAATAAGTCACCCGGAGAAGGATAGTGCATATGCCAACCCTCAGTGCTGCTTGAAGGAAGGTGTCCTTTCTGTCCTCCCAAAATGCACCTGCCCAACAGGTGGAGGTGTAGGGGTGCAAAGGAGCCTGCATCTGCTTCCACGCCAGGTGCCCTCACTCAGGCTGTGTCCTCTGGAGAAAAAGCCCTTCACCTGCATAGGTCTGGGGGAGGGGCACTTTCCTCATTCCCACAAAAGTGGTGGATAGTGCAGATGTGGCCCTGAAATCCAGGGACATATGTGAAGGCCACCAGGAATCTTTTGTATCAGTGAAGATACATTGGATAATCTGACATGGAAATAAATATGAAAAAAAGTCCTTTTGAAGGTAGGATTATTGTTTGACTTCTGTTATGTAGACAAGGACTGAGACCATACAACCCACCAGGCCAAGATGACCTAGGAAAATGAGCTCACATGTGGAAAAGTTTGAAAGCCAGCTGTTCCTTGTCTGCTGTTTTCAAGGAATTAGTTTGGTTCAGTTTTCTCTTTGGTGGCTCTCCTTTCCATCAATCTCAAGGCCAGATCACCTGATCCTACAGGTGACACGACAATCATGGGCCTGGAGAGAGATGAGCTGACAGCATCCCGTTCT